>NC_141057.1:45131566-45361566 GCF_041138505.1 Cibotium barometz | reverse complement strand
TTAACATTTTTAATTATAAAATGAACCCCAATCATGGATATCCGTTCAACTAGTATTCGGCACTCGGGATCTCTGAGACGGTGAGGATTCTAGTGGAAGCCATGGTGAGGATTCTAGTGGAAGCCATCGGGGTGCGTGGTGCGTTGCAGCAAAGTCAAGCGTTTTGTGGTGTGGTGGTGGGGGTGTGCGCGATATTGGCCATGGTGTCGGTGCTCGTTGGTCTGTGCGCGGGTGCGTCCAAACCGAGGACTCGTCGTAGGAGGAGAGCTTGTGGTGGCGGCGGTAGTGGTACAGGAGGAGGGGGTTGTGGTGGTGGTGGTGGTGGTTGCGGTGGCGGAGGAGGAGGTGGTGGTGGTTGCGGCGGCGGCGGCGGAGGTGGGTGTTAACACTTAACCCACTGAATAATCTAATTAAACAATACGTGTACATGGTTACATAGACGATTCATGTATATCTTATATTTTTTTATAATAACTGGATATATATAATTGACAGAGGTTTGTTTCTTTAATCACACACCTTATGGCATGAGAAGGGGTTTACATACATACATACATATATATGTATGTATGCATGCATGCATGTACTTATATATATATATATATATATGTATATATATATATATATGTATGTATGTATAATTATATTATATTAGATGATTTGAAGAGTTTAGTATTATTGCAAATAATTTATGTGCACATCAATGCCATCGTGTGAAGAAGACATGCGTGCAAAAGACTTGTCGACTATCATCATGTGTAGACGAGACTGCACTTTGTGAAGAGTACATAAGTTTCTTTTGTTAACCTTGCTTGACAGCTTATCTTGTACTTTAATCCTCCTTACATTCAATATTTTATCTTGGTATGAGAGCAAGCTAGGAGAAAATTAGGAGCTCATATACAATAGCTTAGATTATTGAAGCTTAGGAGAGTTGTGCTTAGTGCCTAAATTAGAGTTTATGCAGTTTCTATTTCTCGAACCATTAAATAGGTTAGTAGCTTCATTAAGAGAAGACTAGGGCTAAGAGATTTAATTTGGTTCTTAGAGAGATTAACGTTTGTAGTAAACCTTCTCTTATTTTCTGGAGAGGCAACTTATGTGTGTTAAGAGAGAGAGAGAGAGAGAGAGAGAGAGAGAGGTTCCATAGTCTCTATGGTCATCTTGGTGGCATTGTGAGAGCAATTGAGCAGAAGGCACCCATTTGCAAACAGAGCTTCAAGACCCTGCTTATAGCCATTTTGCATTGAAAGTACATTTAAATACTCTTTGATGTTCAAAGTACTCGTAAGTATGCAAGTACTACGACACTAGGGCCTTTAAAAGTTTATCCAAGTACTCTCATTTGTTTCAAGTACTCACAAGTTCTTTTAAGTACCGTCATTTGTTTTAAGTACTCTCATTTGATAGTACTAAGGAAGTACATTGAAAATATGAAGTACTTTTAAATGTATTAAAAGTTCTTTTATGTACTTTCTACTACTCACAAGCACTTTAACAAGTTTAAAGTACTTGAAGCTACATGAAAGTACTTCCAAAGTACTTGCAATAGTCCCACAATACTTGTAGTGGTACATGGAGCCCTATTGCTTGATATTCAATCCTCGTGGCAACTTTGTGTTTTTTGGTGGTAGGCGAAGTTCCGCAGAAGATTTAAGGATTGATATCTGGAGGTGCAAGTTTCACTAAGATGCTTTGAAGGCTTAAAGCCCTTTTTTGTGCGCAAGTTGAAGGATCGGCACACTTGTTTGCTATATTACACGTGCAAATGATGTTTTTGAAGGACGCTTTCAATCGCATTTGTCAACCAAATTTGGCATTCATGGGATGACGTGCACATGCACTTATTCAATTTGTATCTTGGAAGAGACATAAATTGTTGTTTGCATGGCTCCTCATAACTTTTACAATAGCTCCCACGATGTTTATGTGTATAGACCATTACAAAAATGTTATTACAAAAATTGAGATTTTCGGACGATGTTTTTATAACTATGGTTATATATATTGCTATCGAAATTTTTTGGATGGTAAATACAAAAAGACTAAAACGAAAAGGAGAGGGCTGATTTGAATGGGAAAACTTCTATGGGTTCTTGCTGTCCACCCACTCTTTGTGTGACACTATGCGCCCTCACTTCATCAAGCGGTTGTTGATGTAGTGCTCCCGATCCTTGTTCTCTTTACTCTCCTTGGCCCCAAAGGGATCCATAGTTGCAAAAGCAAGGCAGTTTGTGCTTGTCACCCACTAGTAAAGCCACATGCTAAGCTCACACAGTAAGAAAGAAATTTACTGCTTGATATTCATGTCATTGATTCTTGGGATTATCACGTACGTGCCTAGGATGTTCATCAAGCATCTGTACATAGTTTCATCCATTGATATATGCATTGGAAGTTGGAACTCTATCCCAAAAACTGCTCAAGATCTTAAAAAAGATTGGAAAAACCCGTTGGCATTTTTGAAGGTGGCCACCCGGCAAAGCTCCCGCCCACACTAGCTTGCAATATACTTATTTGCTATGTTGGAAAGTATTTTGCAACGTACCGCTTGCCGGTGTGCCCTAGCCAACAATTCCAAATCCATACCGATATGCAAACAGGCTAGGCATGATGAGGAAAGCCTCTGCATCCCTGTGGACATACCGCTTCACCCCCCATCTTGTGCTGCATAGAAGTCATTGAAACTCACGTCGTCTGGTGGTGCAGTCTAGGTCCCAAGAGTGTATTAGCATCCCTTCCACATCCATCATGGATAGATCTGGGCATGAACTTCTTATGTGGCTCTAGTTTGGATAATTTTTCCTCTACGTATTCTACCACCACCTCCATTGAAGGATGTTCTCTTTTTGGCCTAGTTCTTACACACCTATGTCCCCTTAGAGTTGTTTACTTCTTAATAAAATTACAAAACAATGAAACTTAGGGACAATGAAAAGAGTTTTCTTGAGAATTAGAAGCAAGAACAATGACAATGGATGAGACAAAAAAGAACATTTTTCATCAAGTGAAAATTGTACAATGTATAGGCATGCAACAAAAAGGGGCTAGAAAATAGTTGCAATTTGGCTTCTCTACAGTTTTTTGCATGCACGGGGCCTAGAGGTTGTTGTAGGGTCAATAGGTGCAGTGCTCTTTTGCTTCCTGGTTAGATCAGTAGGTGCTTGCAGGTTGACTCTTGGTGCCATGGGGTTAGTGGGTGCCTCAACTCTTTTTCTTCTTGGTCGGATCAGTAGGTTGCTACAGGTTGCAAACAAACTAGCAATTTGATAGGTTGAAGAATTAGCATACCTCATTCTTTATTAAGTTTCACAGCCAATAAGTCTAGGGTATCATCATTAGACATCGTGGACACTACTACCAGACCACTACATGTCTTTACAACCTCCTTGGTTGTCTCTACAGCCTTCTTGGCCCCATTCCCACCCCCTCCATTCCTGGCACCTTCTCATTTGCCAGCACCCCAACCCCCTCCTCCTTTGGCCTTCCTAGTTGCCTTTCCCTTCTTGGCATACTTCTTTGTGTCCACACTCTTGGACATAGTACTAGTAGCTGGCTCATCATCAACCCCCACATCAGTGACATCTAGGGCAACTACATCTTGATCAACACCCCCACGACTGCTATCCATATCCATGGGCTAGCTCAGACTTGATATCATATCAAACAAGTGGGGTGTTCCTCAAACTCGTAATGCTTTGTTCTCTCCCTTTCAAGTGGATCTGTAATAACCAAAAGCAAAGAGTCAACCCTAAATCAATCTGTTTAACATACAAGTAATGCATGCAAGGAAATATACCTCCATCCCTGGCCACAATGCGAGTATGCCAAGACAGCCATTAACTTGTTGTATTAGGAATTTCTACTGTGCACCCAGGTTTTACACAGTGTAGGATCCTGTGGGGTGGCTGCATGGAAGTATGTACATCCTGACAACCTCTGCTGTAGTCACCAACCCTAAATCACACCCATTCATTGCTATGGCTACAAGTAAAGGGATGGTATTTACATCAAATGGATGTAAAGAATGTCTTCTTGCATGGTAATTTGAAGAAGAATTTTACATGATGTAGCCACTAGGTTATAAGAGTGATGCACACCCAGATTTTGTGTGCAGGTTATGCAAAGCCTTGTATGGCTTGAAGCAAGCAAATCATGCTATTAGTCATCTATGTGGATGACTTGATTATCGCCTGGTGATAGCGATGTTAACATACATGATGTCAGAAAGCTTTTGAAGAAAAAGTTTGAGATGAAGGATTTGGGTGAGCTGTGATATCTTTTGGGCATAGAGGTGGTGAGATCACCTCATGGAATTTTGTTATTGCAGAGCCAATACGGCTTGGAAAAGTTGTCCAAGTATGGTATGACAAGCTATAAGCCTAAGTTATACTATTGGACTTGTGAGTCAATTTATGTAGGCCCCTAGCAAGCCTTACTTGGATGCAGCTAGACGGATCCTCGAGTACATAAAGTCCAGAGTTGATTATGGACTTTTCTATGAGGCTGGTATAGAGATACAGCTACATGGGTACACAGATGCTCATCGGGCTAGTTTTATGTTCTTTTTTGGGAGTGTTACTACGAGTCAGAGCAGTAAGAAGTAGCCAGGTTAACTTAGCACCTTTGTGTTATATATGAGAGATATCACAATAAGTGTCATGAAATGGAATTATGAAACATAAGCCTATGTATCTTATAGTCATTTAGTTCATCTCTTTTTAAGTTTTGGACACCCAAGTATGAAGAATAAGGGCCAGTTATATAAATAACAAATTCTCATAATGTAGACACAATCCCTCTTTATGCCAATTGAGTTTAGCCTTATCTCCTTGCTCTCTTGTGTCTAAGTGTTTCAAAGAGAGAGAGATGAGAGGAGGAAGACCTTCATTCTTGGTGCATGTTCCTCTTATACTTGTGTTCAAGAGTGTAAGAGTAGAGAGGAGAGTCCTTGCATGAAGAGA
The DNA here is from genome assembly GCF_041138505.1 of Cibotium barometz. NCBI lineage: Eukaryota > Viridiplantae > Streptophyta > Polypodiopsida > Cyatheales > Cibotiaceae > Cibotium > Cibotium barometz. Next base: position 45,356,602 of record NC_141057.1, on the reverse strand, counting down.
GATTACTTCATGGTGATAACTTGAGGAAGGAGACAAAGGAGTGGAGCTAGCCCCACTAGCATAGCTTGGAGTCTTCCAGAGATATGAGCTTATAGCCAGCAAGTTCTCCATGACATATTAAGGTAAGCATTATCCATTGCATTTGGAGAGGGGTAGTGTAGCTAGCAACATTTTTTAGTGTGCCGAAGGGAGAAACCAGTCTCTTTCTACTCTATTTGCACTCCCTTTTTATCTTCTTATACAAGTCCCTTTTCCCTTGTTATGGCTTCATGAAGCTGTATGATTGGCTGAGAAGAGGATAAATTGTGGGGATAAGGTTAGGAGAAAAAGGCAAAAAAGAAGGGCTATGTTTTGTTGTTTTAGCATTTTAAATGGTTGTTTGCATTGTTTCAGAGTTAGAAAAGAAAAAAACACAAATCATTTGCATCAGTACTTGCATGGTGGGAGCTCGTTAATCACGCTGTGATTATGCAGTGAACAACCATTTTTCTACATTTTTAAAAATCTTAAAATTTTGAAAAAATAAAGAGCCATTGATCCTACTACTTGCTATCACTTAAAAATTCATGTTGCAAAGGAACAATATCAAACTGGAAATTTTAAATAGAAAAGTTAATATTTTCATCCCAAACCATTGTTTTTTGGTCAAAACCTATAGACTCACGTTGCCATGATTTTGTAGTCTACAAAATAATGCTTGTGATTTTCTCTGATAATTCCAGCTCTTCCATTGACTCTAGGATTCCATATTAATTGCGCCCTATCAAATGAGAGATTTTATCTTATCTTATCTTATCCAATTGTGATCATGGTCCATTTGGTAGTAATCACTCCTATGATAACATTATCAATCATGATTATATGTCATCAATCACGGTGACCCAACTTGATAATATGATTATTTTGACATCTGAAACAATTACTAAGGACCTTAGAAAAATGGAATATACATTTATTGAACTTGTTCGGGCGAAGATCATCACCGTTCTACAGGGGATCATGGCCATTAGACCCTGCGAAGTCACGATAACTTAGACCTTGAGCATCATCAGAATAAGTATTAAGAAGTGATTCTAAGAACACTGATATGAGGTGTAGCTATAAATAGTTGAGAGTAAGTGAAAATTTTACCATGATTTCTAGTGTGGTAATGCTCGTGATTCCCAATCATGTCAGTGATTATGTAAAAATCTGGTAATTGTAAACCTAAATAATCCCAATTTTGTGCAGATCGATATTATTTTCTATTAAAACCATTTCATGCACTTAAGGTTGGGAAGGTTTGTTGGTGATGACATTTCCCCCCTGTGATGACAGTGCATCTAACCAACCGAGATCCTCCTACCAGAGAAGCCTAGGGTCAACTTGTTTGGCTAGCACACACGAGTGTGTTTGCTTTGCAGAGACTCAATTGTTTTGAATCGTTAAACAATGGAGAACCCTCTTAACAAGGAATTGGCAAGGGAGAAGTGTACTTATTCTTCAACACTATTTGGTAGGTTCATGGGCTTGGCCCAAGGGGAGAAGTTCTCCAACACTATCTAGTGGGTTCATGGGCTTAGCCCGAGGATTCCTTGGATACAATTATGAGCCTAAAAGAGAAGCTCCACATGTTGCCACAAGGAACAACCATCGAGCTTCAAAAGGGACGTAGACAGTGGAAGACATGGAAGTAGAGAGCAACAATTGATGGAGGAGTGGTTACTAGGGGGGGGAAATCCTTAACCCACAGTATAACTTAATCTTAGAATTCAAAGGGATTCTATAAGTACCCAAAGGGGACGAGTGCAATTTATTTTCCTAATTCTAGGGAACTTGAGATTGAGGAAAGAATGAGAGAAGCACAAGCCCAACTCAGAAGGCTTGAACGAGAGAAAGTAAGCTTAGATCTCTACAAGGAGTTGGTCAAGAGAAAGTAAGCTTAGATCTCTACAAGGAGTTAGTCAAGAGACATGCCTTTGGCATGACAATACACAGGGAAGATTCTTCCAACCTCAATGGATTAAGGCACGAAGATGACTTGGTATCATGAGACAGTGCTAAACAAGAAATGGAGGAAGGTATGCCACCTCTAGAGCCTATTCTAAAGGAGTCTCGAGAAGACCTCACCGTTCTCATAGCACCTCTCTCAAGCAATAATGATCCTTTGAGAGACAATTCAGAGAAAACTTACACCAAGGCAAAAGTAGATGTATTCTTGTGATGAGAACCCAAGAGTTCTATGAATATATGAGAGGCATTTTGTTATAGGAGGGTAACCAAGAGAAGTAGCATTGGATGATGATGTTAATAGAAATCCAATACCACCTGACCCAAGAGTACATGTACACCAACATGCTTTTGCTACAAGAAGTTGAGGCAAGGGTGGGACAACCATAGGAAGGATGGCATATTAGGCCCCACCAAGGGAGCCATTTAGAGTGACCCCTCATGTGGACGTTGCAACACCTACCAACATATTAAGGATGGCTGAAGGAATAGAAATGGGGGTTTCTATGGAGTTAGGTGTACCACATCAGCACCACAAAGAGTTGTTAGGTACTGCACTGACACTTATTAAGAATGGTTGAAGAAATAGGAAGGGGGGTTGCTAGGGCTTTAGGTTCCGCAATGGCACCATAAAGAGCAACACCTGTCAAGCCCAACCATGTGGCGAGATTAATGTAGAAATTATTAAGTGATGGCAATGTCATAAAACACCTAAAGATATTCAAATCAGTGTGTGAAACTTGTGGCCTGATTAGCAACCGAACAAAAACATTTACGTTCTCCCTTACACTAGAAGGAAAAGTGCGATAATGGTATATCGATGCTGGATGATAAGATTAACTTTGCAGGGCTTAAGAGTGTGTTCATACCAAATTTTGCACAAAGAGGAGATACGTGGAGCCCTGTGGCTCAATTATACAACATTAAGAAAGAAGAGCACGAGTCTATGAGAGATTAAATCTCATGTCTAAAAAACTTGAACTCAAGGTGTAAGCCTAGGGATAGGTTAACAGATGAGCAATTGCTGCCCTCCTTCCATAGGGGAGTAAGAGATACGAGAATGCATGACTACGTGTTGGCCGAGCCATGTGGCTCAATTATACAACATTAAGCAAGAAGAGCATAAATTTATGAGAGATTATATCTCGCGTTTGAAGAACTTAAACTCAAGGTGTAAGCTTGCCCTGCTTCCGTTAGGAGAATAAGAGACACAGGAATGCAGACTACTTAGTTGGTTGAGCCAATGCTGTTGGATGATTGCTGCAAAAAAATTAGCCATAGACTTTGAGGATAACAGCCATAGACTTTAAGTTACCACAGCCTAATGACATCAAATCCATCACTTTGTTAGCTCTATCCCTATATGCATTGGGCCAAACAAGTGAGAAAACCTTTATCTCTCTCTAAGCTCAGTTGGCACTTCTTAGGGGGCCCAAAGTTGAGTTTAATATTCTCCTTATGTTAGAAATGACTTCATATATTATCCCCTTCATATGAACCACTAGATCAATGTAGATCTCTTACATTGGCAGGTTCAAGCCCACCTCACAGCAGTGAGTACAAAAGTGCAAATATCACCCGTGGGACATAGCAGGTCACTTGTCCTCAGAAGTATAAGTACTGATAAGTTCTCTTTTACAAGGAAATCGGAGAGACTTATTTGACTAATGCATGGAAACCTAAGAGCCACAACTAAACTTGAACTTGAAGAGAAGGAGGATGAGCCATGCCATGCACTCTCCCTAAAGGATGAGCCATGCCATGCACTCTCCCTAAAGGATGAGCCATGCCACGTACTCTCCTTCTATAACCAATTTTTTTATGAACAAGGTGGGGGAACTATTTTTAAAGTGATGAGAAATGAACGCCGTGTTACTTATCGTATATAAAGGAATGACAGACTCTATGATCTTAAATGGTGGTGCTAGTGTTCTCAACATAATCATTAAGGATTGTTGGGAGGCCCACTAGTAGTAGGCACCAACCTCATGGTCAACAATCTTGGTGATGGGAACACAAACAAACTTTATAAACCTTTAGGCATCTTACAAGACACAGAGATTAAGAGCTTTGGACTAAGTTTCCACCACGCATTTGTTACGATGGATTTCTAGAGAAGAGGGTTATACACCACAACCTCAAAATAACCTTACTTGAGGGAAGCAAGCCTAGTTCATGATCATCGCCAATCATATTTATATATGTAAATCCTTAAAAATAGGGAAGGCTCATTCTATGGGTCAAGGCATTCTTGCCAATGAGTCTGGCCACACAATTGTCCAAACTGCTTCAACCAACATGTGTAAAGTTGTTAGATATAGATAAGATGAGAACCCAGGCTTTGAGCCTCTTCCAAAGCTTTGCAACTCTCAATATTTGATTCATGTCTTGGAAATCATGGTTTGGACACTTTTCCATAGAAGCTTGGAACAAGGTTTACAAGATTGGATGGGAGGGAAATACCCTCGTTGCTTCCTTCACATTCAAAGCTTGACAAATCTAAGGATTTGATTCATCTAGTGAGGGATTGCTCTACGAAGGCTCAATCTTTGCATCACCCAAGAAGGAGAAAACCACATAGAAATCATGTGAAGTATCTTCTCCCCTTGAGGACATATCTTTATTAGCTTCACTATGTTGAGGATGTGGGTTCACATGAGACTAGATTACCAGATAGTGGGAAGATAACTTAGACAGATCACCCTTCAAGCCAATAAAGGTGACAAGGAGGGCCATGAGCTATGAGCAAGATAATTTCTACCAATGCATTAGGACGCTTGTCGAGCCTCAAGTGGAATAACTGAGGCAAATGCCCGAGCACTTCAAGACCTACAACATTGGGGACATAGTGGTACATAGTGTGAGAAGTCTCAAAGAAGACCAAGTGGAGTGCCTTATGCTTCATATAATGACCCTGCAGAGGTCAAGGAAGTAAATATTGCTAGACTAGGTGAAGATTCTTAACCATTCTTTATCACACCAAAGACCTCACCCTTGAGCAAGAAGAAGATTTGATAGCATTGCTCAAGGAATTTTAGGATATTTTCTCCTAGAAATGAATTTACATGTAGAGAATTTCCTCTAGAAATGGTAAAGTACACCATCCCTTTCCATGAAGGTGCAAGAGCATCCAAGAAAAGAGTCTATCACATGAATCCCAAGTATAGAAAAATGGTAAAAGGAGAGCTTGACAAGCTCATTGATGCGGGATTTAAGTATGAAATTGAGCACACCGAATAGTCATTATTCCAAAAACAATAGAAAAGCTTAAAGTATGTGTTAACCTAAAAAGGTCAATGTTGTAACAATTCATGATCATTATCCCTTGGCTTACACTGACCACATGTTGGAAAGAGTCACTAGAGCAGAAGTTTAGAGCTTCTTAATAAGTGACAATCAACCCAACCGATGTTTGTGAGAGAGTTAAGGAGGCAAGTAAAAGGGAAGAACAAGCAAGCAAGAAAGCGGTACATGGATAAGAGCATCACCATCTCTTTCCCTTCTTGGTTTAGGTACAACACCCCTCAGTAGCTCCAGGAGCTACACATCTCTGCGCGATTGAGGAGTTGTCTTCCCAGGCTTGGATGTACCTGTGTGGTACATAGTACTTTATACTGAACTTTTGTAGAAAGAATCGCATTTCGGGCGTGTCTCAATCTTCATTGTCACTGCAAGGTAATTTTGACAATTTTGAGAAGTTCTGATTGAGAATTGCCTCTGGTCAAAATCTGATTATTGCAATATGTACATGTACTTTAGTCAGATCTAGTAACCTACAAAGGCTGTGTTGAAGTACCGCTACAGTAGTCATAGAAAATACTACCATGTTATAAGTTGCATACAGAAACTGTATGTTGTAATTTTTTTATTGTTTTGCAGAAACATGTCTGGTGAGACAGAACCAATCAAATTGTTAGTAAGAAGGTGGACAAGAACAAATTCCATGCTAGAAGTTAAGAATGACCAATTTCCTTATGGGTGAAGGATTTTGGGACTATGTCGAGGAAGATGATGAGAAGTCTTCTGAGTTTTCTGAAGAGAATGCCACTCCAATAAAACATAAAGGCATTCAAGGATTGGAACCAGTGTGCAAGGAAAGTCATGTATTGGCTTTCAATTAGTGTCACAGACATGATAATATAACACATACAGGATGCCAACACTCTAGTAGTTGCGTGGTAGAACTTGGTGCAAATGTTTCAGACCAACATAAAGGCAAGGACATTGCAGATAAACAAGAGTTACATACTGTGGAAAAGACAAGCATGTCTATCAACAATGAGTATGCTTTAAATATAAAGGGCATTGTTGAATCCCTTGGGTCTATCAATGTATCGATGGAAGATGATGAAAGATCCCAGTCCCCTCCGCGCAACGAATTCTGGGGTGTTAGTAGTGGAAGTAGCACTTCTTGCGTGGGGCAGGGTCCCTCACTCGGGGCCTCTCCCACGTATATCCGGACAAGAGACTAATCCCTCGGTTCTTCCAAAACCGAGCCCAGAAAAACTTCCCTTGCCCAAAAAGCATGGCCGATTCCTCCAAGATATTTTTACTCTAACGTAGTCAAGAGCCTTAACTAATTAAACTGATCTGACCGAACCCGTAAGTTCCATAGTCAGACCAAGGAAAAGACTTGCACTAGGATCATAGAGACCAATGCTTTTTTCCTCATTGAGAGGCACAGACATTGATTCTTTTCCATAGAACAATTTTTATCCAGATTTACTTCATCTATCGTACCATAACAGAATTGAGTCTCATTTTAGGAATCCATCAGTCCAGCCTAACCGCATCCACGTCCCGTGGGTAAGCCAACTGCCCAACCAGTGTAGTGATGGGATCCATTTAAGAATTTGGTTAGGTTTTGTCTTGGGTACCACGGAAAAGAGTTCCTAGGCCCCATAGCCAAATATTCATGCAAACTTAGAACTAATCACACCACTTACATGAAATTGCCTTTTTCATAAATTCAGCTGTATTTAAAACAATCTTTTAATGAAACTATAGTATCACTGATCATAATCCTCCAAAATATCTGGTTGAATCCTAATTTCTAATTTTTCCTTCATTGGTGTACCTATGGCATCATTCGCAACCAGAACGCTCACCACCTATCCACTCAGGGGCCTTTTCGATAGTTCCTAGCTCATAGTACCCGGTAATATATTCACTTATAAAAATCAAAATAGAATCTCTATTGAAGATCAGCAAGGTCAACCAACAAATCCATATAAAAAGCCATGGACTCATTTGTTGAGGACCAGCAAGGTCAATCAACCAGATCCATGCTCGAATACAGAAAACAACTCTTACTCCTTGTTCCAATATCTTCCACGACGCATGTGTAGGTATCTTTGGTAACCCAGAGCCCGAGCACTGTATAGTCAGCAAGGTCAATCAACCAGATCCATGCTCGAATACAGAAAACAACTCTTACTCCTTGTTCCAATATCTTCCACGATGCATGTGTAGGTATCTTTGGTAACCCAGAGCCCGAGCACTGTATAGTCAGCACCCTCTAGGATCCTTCATAGGTCACCTAGCGTTTCACTCATAGGTTGCTTCCTTAGTCCCTCATCCACCGTACCGGAAGCTCACCACATTTAAATCGAACCGAGGCTGGTCAAGACCTCGGCCGACCTTGCTACGCGAGACGTCCTCCATTGACTCTCTGTCAATTGTTGCAACTTTATCAGTTAGGTCTCCACGACCTCATTCACAAGACGATCAAAATGCTTCCCCAGAATTCTTGACATAAAATAGTCATTTAAAAACAGGTCATAAATATAGTTTCTATAACAAACTCTCGTCTTTCCACATTGTTCCACATCAATCCCCATTATTTAATCCACATCCATTTCATATGTATTCCCATTCTCATCCAATCACATCATTTTTCATCTCATCACATCTTTCCTCATTTATCCTCATCATCGGATCTCATCCACTCGCATCTACCCATATCCACATCTCATCATCACATCACATCCATTTCACCTCACATCTCATTCATTCACATCCCATATCATTTATTCACATCCCGATTCACATGACATCACATCTCATTCATTCACATCCCGATTCTCATCACATCTATCCATTTCACATCACATCACCTCCATCCATTCACATCCATCACATCTCATTCATTCACATCCCGATTCTCATCACATCTCATTCACTCATATCTATCCATTTCACATCACATCACCTCCATCCATTCACATCCATCACATCACATTCATTCATATCCATCACATTCATTCTCATCACCATCCCATCACATATATTCTATCCACATAACATCACATCACCTCTATCCACATCATATCTCATTCATACACATCACATCACATCTATCCACATCATATCTCATTCATACACATCTCATCTCATTCATCCACATCCATCCAATCGTTCACATGTACGACTACCCACATCTCATCTCATTCATCCACATCCATCCAATCGTTCACATGTACGACTACCCACATCTCATCTCATTCATCCACATCTCATCTCATTCATCCACATCCATCCAATCATTCACATGTATGACTACCCACATCTCATCTCATTCATCCACATCTCATCTCATTCATCCACATCCATCCAATCGTTCACATGTACGACTATCCACATCTATCCATACATTCATATCTATCACTTCACATCCACATATATTCATGTCACATCACATCACATTCTTTCACATAAACATCCACATTCATTCTTTCACATACACATCCACATCCATTCTTTCAAATACACATCCACATCCATTCTTCACATACACATCCACATCCATTCTTCACATGCACATGCACATCCATTCTTCACATACACATTCACATCCATTTTCATCACATATCATCCATTCACATCCCATATTATTCATTTACATCCCAATTCACATGACATCACAGCTCATTCATTCACATCTCGTTTCACATCTCATCCATTCAATCACATCTATCTGATTCACATGTCATCACATCACATCTATTCACATCACATCTATTCATATCACATCCCATCCATCTATTCATTCACATCTATTTGATTCACATGACATCTCATCACATCTATTTGATTCACATGACATCTCATCACATCTATTTACATCACATCTATTCACATCACATCCCATCCATCCATTCATTCACATCTATCTGATTCACATGACATCTCATCATATCTATTTACATCACATCTATTCACATCACATCCCATCCATCCATTCATTCACATCTATCTGATTCACATCTCATTCATTCACATCCCGATTCACATCATATTACATCTCATCCATTCATTCACATCTATTTGATTCACATCACATCTATTCACATCACATTATATCACATCTATTCACATTACATCTCATCCATTCATTCACATCTATCTGATTCACATCACATCTCATATTCATTCACATCTATCTGATTCACATCACATCTCATTCATTCACATCCCGATTCACATCACATTACATCTCATCCGTTCATTCACATCTATCTGATTCACATCACATCTCATTCATTCACATCTATCTGATTCACATCACTGATTCACATCACATCTCATTCATTCACATCCCGATTCACATCACATTACATCTCATCCATTCATTCACATCTATCTGATTCACATCACATCTATTCACATCACATCACATCTATTCACATCACATTCCATCCATCCATTCATTCACATCGATCTGATTCACATGACATCTCATCACATCTATTTACATCACATCTCGTCACATCTATTCACGTCACATCTCATCACATCTATTCACATCACATCCCATCCATCCATTCACTCAGGGACCGCTTCGTCGACCCTCACCCATCGTACACGGATGCGCACCATTTTTCAACCATACCGAGATTGGTCAAGACATGGGCAGGCTTTGCCGCGTGAGCCGTCCTTTGAACACTCCCCCGCCAGCTGATTGCAACCTGAACTTCCCTTAGAAAAACATATACCAAATGCTCCCTCCAGCATTCTGGCGTAAGATAGTCCTTTAAGAAAACAGGGTTTCTAAGCAAGTTTTCAGTTTGATTTTCTTTTGAATATAAGGAGTATTTCTTGAATCAGTTTCCCTAAAACTTCTTGATCGATATTCTAAATTTCATACTAGAATTACTCTAATTCTATATCCTTGATCCACAGATCAATTCGAAGGGTCTCAAACTTAGTTTCAGATTTGGCGAAGTTTTGAGTGTATTTTTCTAAACTGGTCACACCTTCTTTCCTCGAAAAAACTGACGAATGAGTTTGGTCTTGATCATAGTCTGATTCAAGGTTCGAGTAGGATAAGATTTTTCCTGAACTATCTTTCTCGAAAAGGTTTGATAGTTACTATTTTACTGATTTTCTTTCTTTGAATATTCACTTAATTGATTTCTAAATTAGAAATGAATTCCAATGAGGAATAAATTAATCATTTATCTGAATATTTTGATCTTGATAGATTTCTTGAATTTTCTTTTTATAATCCATGTGAATATAAAACGATAGAAATTTCTCTCTTCGAGTATTTAATTATTCATTTATCAAATACTCATAGAGTTTAAACATAGAATTTAAAAGAATTCTAATTTTGATATAAAAATTCTTTATGCATCTATTTATACATAAAAATCAACTTCAATAAGAATAACACTTTTATTTAAAAAAATCCTTTTATGCATAAAATCAAATTTAATAGGAATAAAAACTTTTAAAATAAAAAGAATTTCTTTATGCATCTATTTATGCATAAAAATCAAATTTAATAAGAATAACACTTTTGTAATAAAAAAATTCCATTATGTATCTTTCTATGCATAGAAATCAAATTTAATAAGAATAACAATTTTATAATTAAAAAAATTCCTCTATGCATAGAAATCAAATTTAATAAGAATAACACTTTTATAATAATACTTTCTATGCATAAAAATCAAATTTAAGAATACCACTTTTGTAAAAAAATTCTTTTATGCATCTTTCTATGGATAGAAATCAACTTTAATAAGAATAACACTTTTGTAATTAAAAAAATCCTTTATGCATCTTTCTATGCATAGAAATCAAATTTAATAAGAATAACACTTTTATAATAAAAAAATCCATCTTTCTATGCATAAAAATCAAATTTAATAAGAATAACACTTTTATAATTAAAAAAATTCCTTTATGCATCTTTCTATGCATAGAAATCAAATTTAATAAGAATTACACTTTTATAATTAAGAAAAAAATCCTTTATGAAACTTTCTATGCATAGAAATTAAATTTAATAATAATAACACTTTTATAATTAAAAAATCCTTATGAATCTTTCTATGCCTAGAAATCAAATTTAATAAGAATAACACTTTTATAATAAAAAAATTCCTTTATGCATCTTTCTATGCATAAAAAATAAATTTAATAAGAATAACACTTTTACAATAAAAAAATTTCCTTTATGCATCTTTCTATGCATAGAAATCAAATTTAATAAGAATAATACTTTTAATAAAGAAATTCCTTTATGCATCTTTGTATGCATAAAAATCAAATTTAATAATTAATATCAGTGATATCCATGCATATTCATAGGTGAATATGTACATATAGTAATTAGAATATTTCTTTTAGATGCAAAAATGGTGGGAATTACTCTTTTGGAATAGCATAAAAACAAACTTTCTTTTTCTCAAAATTTTAAAAATTTTTGCCATAACCTCCTCTGTATGGCTGACCATTTCTCATTTTTATCTTTCTTTATTTAACTTAATTAACCCAATTTAGAATTATAAAACTCTAATCTACTTAATTTTCTAAATTCAAGAGAGTAAACAATAAGAAGAGTTTAATTAATCACTTAGCTAATCTTTCTAGGATTAAGAAAGGTTAGAATGTAAAGAAGACAAGGGGGTGGCCTTTTCATCAAAGGCATAGCATTTGAATTTAATTCAATCATTTGCAAAACATAAAAAACAAGGAAACTATAGATTTTTTATTAAAATTCGTAAACAAAGTAAGAAAATTAGCTTACATGGAGCTTGTAAGCTCTCCTTTAGCTTGAGGGATTGAGGGTTCTACTATTGTTTGAAGCAATAGTGGCCACCAATTCACTTTGGAGAGGATAAGGCCAAAAACAATTGAATTATTAAAAAACTCAATGTAGATGGTTCAGGACAGGAGTAGAGTAATAGTGCATAAACACCATTAATGTGTGTAAGTGGGTAGTAAATGAAAAAGGGGAAAGGGAGTTTAATGGGTGCAAGGGGGGGTGGAAATTTAATGTAGGGAAAGAATCCTAAGGAGAGGGGATTTGAATTTGTAAAAAAGGAAAAAGAGATTCAAAGAAAGCACCAATAGTCAACAAAACAAGAAACTAGATAAGTGAACCCAAGCAACAAACTCCAAGTTCAATCAAGCCTCGGAGGAAATTGAAGAAGAGATGAGGATCATCAACCAGAGGGATGAAAAAGTAGTAGAAAAAATGTCAAAACTTGTAGCTTTTAAAAGAGCTATCCGCTAAAGAGTTATGCTTCTCTGTGCAAAAAGCTTCTTGTATTCGGAAGTTTTTGATTTAATATAATCCCTCATTCCTTAAAAATAAAAAATAAAAAAAGGAAAAAGAGAGGGGAGGGAAAAGTTAATGCATCAACCATAATCTAAAAATTTCTGAAAATCTGGACCCTTAGGCTAAGGTCCTTTATACCTATTTTCAATTAATTCCAATTGCACATTGGAAAGTTCTTTTTGAATTTTTATTTCAGGGGAAACCATTTTAGACACTAGAAGGATTTTTATATCCAAAAATATCTCAATTTTGAATTACCTCCCTCTAGACATTTTCTCTCTCCAAGCCAAAATAGGGTAAAACAGGATCTTTCTTTTATTTCAAAGAGGGGAATAATTATACAATCAGAAAGGGAGGTTCTTACACCTGCACACCTCAAAAGCTGGAGGGAGGAATCTTACATCCTACCCCACTTAAAAAACGCGAGATATCCTCATCTCGCAAACTAGAGAACAACTCTTTCCCTTAAGATCCAACTGATTCTAGGGTTCCTTATAGTCTGATGAACCTAATAGAATCCTGGGATAAAGATCCCTTATATAGAATTCATCATCAGATAACAATTCATTCAGATTATATCATTCATATCCTTAACACAATAATGGTCCACCCATTAGACCGAAATTTCCATCTGAACATTCCTCCATGGGAATTTCAACTATACAGGTTTTTAATTTGTCATCCCTTAACTTGATCCACTGGGTCAACTGTTAACAGTAACAAGCTGTTTAGCACAATCCACTAATCTCATAGTGATTTGCTAAAGTTAATATCATCATTCCAGTTAATATCATCATTCCAATTAATATCATCATTCCAGTTACGAACATCATCATAGGGACTTGTCCCATTCATCCTCATTGTGGTTTTGCTCAGCTTGTCGCTGTCAACCAAAATTCAAGAATCATCATTTTTCAATCAGAATCCAAATCAACTCATTAGTTCTCAACCAGAGTTTTAAAATCATATCAACCGCATTTGAATTCATCATCTAGATAGCATTTTTGCTTATAATTTCAAGGTCTTACTCGTATATACTGCCAGTAAAGAGCTGCAGTTATACCCTCGATATATACGGGTAGTCACGGTCCTTAGAATTATAAGGTAAATACCATCATGTCTAGGCCTCAAGCAAGTCAAGGATTCCATGCAATTGCGGTACTTCCATCTGAAGACCCAAATACTAATTTATGAATTTCAGTCTGAATATCAATTTGTATGAATTTCATCACACAATTACAACCTTTTACTGCTACTTCATAATTTTTTGACATTTCTGGTTTCTCGATTGATCCACTTTAGCCAGTTCGCTCCATGCAATGAATTCTAGGGTGCTAGCAGTGGAAGTAGCACTTCTTGCACAGGATAGGGTCCCTCACTCGGGGCCTCGCCCACGTATATCTAGACAAGAGACTAATCCCTCCGTTCTTCCAAAATCGAACCCAAAAAACTTCCCTCGCCCGGAAAGCACGGGCGATTCCTCCAAGATATTTTTACTCTAACGTAGTCAAGAGCCTTAACTAACTGAACTGATCTGACCGAGCCCGTAAGTCCCATAGTCAGATCAAGGAAAAGTCTTGCACTTGGATCATAGAGACCAATGCTTTTTTCCTCATTGAGAGGCACAGCCGTTGATTCTTTTCCATAGAGAAATTTTTATCCAGGATTTACTTAATCTATCATACCATAATAGAATTGAGTCTCATTTTAGGGATCCATCAGTCCAGCCTAACCCCATCCAGTCCAGCCTAACCCCATCCAGTCCCGTGGGTGAGCCAACCGCCCAACCACTGTAGTGATGGGATCCATTTAAGAATTTGGTCAGGTTTTGTCCTGGGTACCAGGGAAATGAGTTCCCAGGTCCCATAGCCGGATATTCATGCAAACTTAGAACTAGTCACACCACTTACACACCCAATACGAATTTACCTTTTTCACAGATTCATCTATCTTCAAAAGAATCTTTTAATGAAACTATAGTATCACTGATCATAATCCTCCAAAATATATAGTTGAATCCTAATTTTCAATTTTTTCTTCACTATGGCATCATTGGCAACTAGAACGCTCACCACCTGTCCACTCAGGGGCCTTTTCGATAGTTCCTAGCTCATAGTACCCGATTAGGATCTCATGAACGATATCTAAAATAAACATTTAATAATATATATCATTTTTGGCATAATCATGAGACAAGAAAACCATGGCCGTCAGCCAGACCCTCTCTCTGAAGATGATGATCTTGACCCTGACGTTTGCAAGGCTCTTCGTAGAACTCAACCACTAGGACCCTTCAAAGGAGAAGGGGAGAACCTAGGCGAGGCTGTGGAGAAATGGGTGGAAGCCATGGAAGAATATTTTAACGTCACCTGCTACAATGAGCGAAGCAAAATGGCTCTTGCCCAGGCTGAAGATAGTGGAAACAGCCAGGGTGGCATGGAGGAACCATTGTGACACCAACCGTCTGGACAGAAATACTCAGTCCTGGAAGAACCTTAAAACCTATTTAAGGAAGAGATTTTGTCCCCCTGGATTTTTGGAAACCAAAATGAACGAATTCTTAGAGCTGAAGCAGGGGAGCAAAACCATCAAGGAATATCACCATGCCTTCGCTCTTCTACTTAAATATTCTCCACCTCTAGATGAAGAGCAACTCATGGCCAGATTCATTCGGGGAATGAACGAACCCTTGGACACACTGGTTAGAAATGCCAAGCCAGTGTCCATGGTTGAACCTGTCAGAATGGCGCGAAGGACTTTGCCAAAGCCTTCATCGTAAAAGTCCCGCCAAAGCTAGTTCCCTCATCCTTCAAGAGATTTTAGAGTCCGAGAAGTTCTTCCAACTTTCCACCTCCAAAGAGACACCAAGGTCCATAATAATAACCACATCAGTTCTCAATCCTCCAAACTCCAGCAGAGTACCACGATAAGCAATTCAAGCTTTTGATTGATTCAGGCAGTACTCATTCTTTTATTTTCCCGCAATGTCTGCGTAAATTAGTCCTACATAAAAAATCAATGAAACCTATGCAAGTGGAATTAGCCAGTGTGGGAAGATTTTTTTCACTCACCTTGAAACTGACCTTATTCAGTTTAGCCTAGATGAATATGTAGCACAGTGCCAGTTCAGAATATATGATGGAATCCTTGGAATGGATTGGCTCCCAAAAGAATCAGAGGCTCACATTCATTGTCACAAAGGAACCATCTCTTTCCTTGACCTTCACAGGAATAAAGTTCAAGGAATTGGAATTTCCAGATCCCCAGTGCTGCAAGTCAAGGCTTCCAAATTATTAAAAGGGCTCAGAAAAAGGCAAGCTGTGTATGTCGTTAAAATGAATCCAGTAGCCATAAAATGCAAGGCTAAAGAATCAGAGTGGTTAAGTGAGTATGCAGATGTATTTCCTGAAGAGCTGACTGAGATGCCTCCGTCTCATAAAGTAGATCAGGAGATTGAATTAACCCCCGGAGCTCAGCTAGTAGCCCAGCATGCATACATGCATACAAAATGCCAGTCCCTGAAGCCATAGAACTTAAGGAACACTTAAGACAACTATTAGAGCAAGGATTCGTCAGACCCAGTGTCTCACCTTGGGGTGCGCCCGTTCTCTTTCAAAAGAAGAAAGATGGAACGTTGAGACTCTGTATTGACTACAGAGAATTGAATCAATTAACAATTAAGAATAAGTATCCTATTCCTAGGATTGATGAACTTCTGGATCGATTAAGTGGGACCCAAATGTTCACAAAGATAGATCTCAAATCCGGTTACTACCATATCAGAATCAGGGAGCAAGACATCCCAAAGAGACAGCATTCAATACTCGCTATGGGCATTATGAGTTCATAGTCATGCCATTTGGATTGACTAATGCCCCGGTGACATTTAATCGTCTTATGCAAGATATTCTCAGAGAATACTTGGATGATTTTGTTCTTGTCTTCTTTGATGATATCTTGGTATACTCAAAGAATACTGCAGACCATGAAGATCATGTGCGCAAAGTCCTGAAAATCCTAAGGAAACACCAACTCTTTGCAAAGAAGAGCAAGTGTTCCTTCTCTATTGAGCAGGTTGAATACTTGGGATTCATAGTGTCAAAGGATGGGATATCTCCTGACCCCGCAAAGATCCAAGTAGTAGTTGAATGGCCAGAACCCAAGTCAGAGGATTCCTAGGGTTAACCGGATGTTATAGGATCTTTATACCTAGGTATACTCAAATAGTGTCCCCTTTGACTAACCTTCTCAAGAAAAGTACACTCTTTCAGTGGACTGCAATGTGTCAGAGTGCCTTTGACAAGCTAAAGACAGCCTTAGTAACCAACCCTATCCTTAAATTTCCAGATTTTATCAAACCCTTTGAGGTAGTTACTGATGCCAGTGGATTTGCCTTAGGCGGTGCTCTAATGCAAAAAGGTCATGCAGTGGCCTATGAATCTAGAAAACTCAGAACACATGAGAGGAATTATGCCGTCCATGACTTGGAGTTACTCTCAGTAGTGTATGCTCTGAAGTTGTGGAGACATTATCTTTTGGGACAAAGGTTCACCTTGATGATAGATCATCAAAGTTTGAAGTGGATCTTCACCCCAAAGGGATCTCAACATGCATCAAAGGAGATGAATGCAGACCCTGCAGGAATTTGATTTTGAAATAAAGTATTGGCCGGGGAAAGAAAATGTGGTTTGAAGATGCGCTCAGCAGGAAAGCCTCCTTGCTTTGCAATTACATGTGTCAAATCCATTGATCAATGAAGCAAAAGAGAAAATCATGCAGGACAAATTCTTTGCCCCTATTGCTACCCTTCTGATGCAGGAAAGCAAGACTCCTCAGGAAATGAGTCAAGTTCTTGGGTACAAATTTGTAAGATTCCTCCCCAGCCTCTCAGGATGTCCATCAGATTCATTCACATCACATATCATTTAGTCACATCCCAATTCACATGTTCATCACATCTCATCCATTCACTCATATCGATGTCACATCATTTCACATACACATTCGCATTCATTATTCCACATACACATCCACATTCGTATATCCACATTCATACATCCACTTCCACATCCGCATTCATACATACACATCCATATCCACTTCCACATCCGCATTCATACATCCACATCCATACATCCACTTCCACTTCCACATCCATACATCCACTTCCACATCCGCATTCATACATACACATCCATATCCACATCCACATTTATACATCCACATCTCCATTCACATTCATACATTCACATCCACAGTCACATTCATACATCCACATCCACATCTACATTCATACATCCACACATCCATTTCCACATCTACATTCATACATCCACACATCCATTTCCACATTAATCTACATCATTCACACATCAAACAAACCACATCATCCATACATCCATCCACATTAATCTACATCATTCACACATCAAACCACATCAGCTATAAATATACCCTCATTTCTTTGTATTCTCAAGTGTGAGCTAAACTATGCCGGTATTACTCTAAGTTAAGCTTATTTTCTATTTTCCTCCAAAAACCCTCTACAAATTGAAGAGATTGGAGCTTCTCTCTCTCTTCAACCTTCCTTGGAGACTCCAACAACACACCAAACCAATTGATTGGTTGAGGGCCTCTATTGTGATCAAAGAATCAAGTAATTTAGGAGGTACAGTGTGGATTATTGTCTTCTTTTTCTTAAATCTCCAAAAGTTTCTCTTCTCAACCCCTCTCAAGCTTGAGAAGCATTAGTTTGAATGGCTTTTTGAATACTATTGAAGTTCTTTAATATATTGTAATGAAGAAATACATAAATTTTTATTTATGCTTAATTTATAATGGTTTTTTAAGCATCTCTCTCTCTCTCTCTCTCTCTCTCTCTCTCTCTCTCTCTCTCTCTCTCTCTCTCTCTCTCTCTCTCTCTCTCTCTCCCAAAGAATGGTCATTCCTAACATATTCTCAATTCAAATGAAGCTTCTGATGAAACATTTCTCTAATCTAAAAGTAATTTCTATGCTTGTCTAATTGGAGGCCAAAATAATAGCTTTTTAATACTTTTATACAATTTAATTTATGGTAAAATTAAGAATCAATTCATAATTGAATAATGATCCAATTAGTGGTTATTCTAATCACATGAATAATACTAAACCTTATTCTTTCAAATTTATTAAGAATTATCAGTAATAGTAGCGGAGCTTGGCAAAATTTTTGAAAAATAAACACATAAATTATTTTCATTCATAATATGAAAAGAGGACTTCCTACCATATTCTAGGACTAATAATCTTAGATTAATTGAATAATTCTCATTATAATCATGAAAAATTTAATTTTTAAGTTTATGCATAAATAATAAATTAAAAAAAAGAGAAATTTCTATGTATGGATGTGGATGTATGAATGTGAACGCGGATGTGAATGTATGATATAGATGTATGGATGTGGATGTGGATATGGATGTGGATGTGGATGTGGATATGGATGTATGAATGCGGATGTGGAAATGGATGTATGGATGTGGATGTGGATGTGAAAATGGATGTATGGATGTGGATGTGGATATGGATGTATGAATGTAGATGTGGATGTGGATGTGGATATGGAAATGGAATGTGGATGTATGTGAATGTGAATGTGGATGTGGATGTGTGAATGTGGATGTGGATGTGGATGTGGATGTGAATATAGATATGGATATGGATGTATGGATGTATGGATGTGGATGTATGAATGTGAACGCGGATGTGAATTAATGAATGCGAATATGTATGTGAATGGATATGACGTCAATATGAGCGAATGGATGAGATGAGATGTAATGAGAAATGGATGTGATGAGATGTAATGTAATTTAAGAAAGATAAGAATGGGTGTTATGTGAAGTGAGTGAATCTGATGTGATGGGATGGAAATTGTTGTATCTGGTTAAGAATGGATACGCATATGATTTGGAATTGGGTTAAGTAATAGGGATTGATGTGGAAAGATGAGAGTTCATTATAGAAACTGTATTTGTGACCTGTTTGTAAATGACTGTTTTATGTCAAGAATGATGGGGAAGCATTTTGACCGTCTTGTGAGATTAAGGTCGTGGGACCTAACTGATAAAGTTACAAGTGCTGAACGGAGAGTCAATGGAGGATGTCTCGCACAGCAAGGTCGGCCGACCAGCCTTGGTTTGATTAAAATGGTGAGCTTCTGGTACAGTGGATGAGGGACCAAGGAAGTCGCCTATGAGTGAAGCGCTAGGTGACCTGCGAAGGATCCTAGAGGGTGCTGACCATACGGTGCTCGCGCTCTGGGTCACGGAAGATACCCACAAGTACGTCGGGGAAGATATTGGAATAAGGAGTAAGAGTTGTTTTTTGAAACCGGGCATGGATCTGGTTGATTGACCTTGCTGGTCCTCAACGGATGAGTCCATGGCTCTTTTATATGGATCTGTTGGTTGATCTTGCTAATCTCCCACGGAGATTCCATTTTGTTATGTGAATATATTGCCGGTTACTATGAGCTAGGAACTATCGAAAAGGCCCCTGAGTGAACAGGTGGTGAGCGTTCTGGTTGCCAATGATGCCATAAGTACACCAATAAAGGAATGATTGGAAACTAAGATTAAACTGGATACTTGGAAGTTTATGATCAGTAACACTATGATTTCATTAAAGGACTGATTTAATACATTTGAATCTGGGAAAAAGGCAATTTCATATTGGTTGGGTGTGTAAGTGGTGTGACTGGAGTTAAATTTGCTTGAAAATCTGGCTAGGGGACCTGGGAACTCTTTTCCCTAGTACCCGGGACAAAACCTAACCAAATTCTAAATTGGATCCCATCACTACAGTGGTTGGCAGTTGGCTAACCCATTGATGGATCCGTAAAATGAGACTCAATTTCTATTGTAGTATGCTAGATGAAGTAAATCGCGGATAGTAATTGTTCTATGGAAAAAGGAATCAACGGCGGCTGTGCCTCTCGATAGGGAAAAAAGCGTTGATCTCTATGATCCAACTGCAAGTTTCATCCAAAGATATTCCTTCTCCCCCCACATAATTTCTCAACCTTAATTCATTAGGTAGAATTATGATGGAATTTTATCTTTTAACTAAAATATCAATACCTTTTTTTAATAAACTTGAAATCCTTCTTTTTCTCATTTCAATGAGTGTAATCCAATTGTCATGTGAATTCCTCTTTTACCATAAATTAAATCTCTCTAAAATTCTTCTTTAAGAAATTACATAAAAATATCCATGAATTCCATTAAGCTAAAAATCCCACTTTTCTCATTTAAATATTTGAATTCCAATATGGTGGAAATTCCTCTTTCATCATTTAAATTTATCTATACAAAAAAATAATTTTAACTAAATTTTCTCTTAAAATTTAAATAAAAATCTTCATTAATTCCTTTACACTAGGAATTACACTTTCCTCATTTAAATATTTGGATTCCAATATAGTGGGAATTCCTCTTTCATCATTTAAATTTATCTATACAAAAAGATAAATTTAACTAAATTTTCTCTTAAAATTTAAATAAAAATCTTCATTAATTCCTTTATACTAGGAATTACACTTTTCTCATTTAAATATTTGGATTCCAATATAGTGAAAATTCCTCTTTCATTATTTAAAATTTATCTATGCCAAAAGATAAATTTAACTAAAATCTTTTCTTAATTTAAATAAAATATACATTATTTTAGCATTCTAATTTTTTCTCTTAATTCATTGGAATACATGGATTTCCATTGTCATGGGGATTACTCTTTTGACATAAAAGTGAATTACTAGAAATTTCTCTTTTTCCTAATTTATTATGGAAGGAAGTCCTCTTTTCATATTATGAATGAAAATGATTTATGTGTTTATTTTTTAGAAATTTTACCATAGCTCCATTACTATTACTGATAATTCTCAATAAATTTGAAAGAATAAGGTTTAGTATTATTCATGTGATTAGAATAACCACTAATTGGATCATTATCCAATTATGGATTGATTCTTAATTTTACCATAAATTAAATAGCATAAAAGTATTAAAAAGCCATTATTTTGGCCTCCAATTAGACAAGCATAGAAATTACTTTTAGATTAGAGAAATGCTTCATGAGAAGCTTCATTTGAATTGAGAATAGGTCATAAGAATGACCATTCTTTTGGGGGGAGAGAGAATTGCTCAAAAAACCATTATAAATTAAGCATAAATGAAAATTTATGTATTTCTTCATTACAATACATTAAAGAACTTCAATAGTATTCAAAAAGCCATTCAAATTAGTGCTTCTCAAGATTGAGAGTGGTTGAGAAGAGAAACATTTGGAGATTTAAGAAAAAGAAGATAATAATCCACACTTTACCTCCTAAATTACTTGATTCTTTGATCACAGTAGAGGCCCCCAACCAATC
Source organism: Cibotium barometz (assembly GCF_041138505.1). NCBI lineage: Eukaryota > Viridiplantae > Streptophyta > Polypodiopsida > Cyatheales > Cibotiaceae > Cibotium > Cibotium barometz. Next base: position 45,334,629 of record NC_141057.1, on the reverse strand, counting down.
AATTGGTTTGGTATGTTGTTGGAATCTCCAAGGAAGATTGAAGAGAGAGCGAAGCTCCAATCTCTTCAATTTGTAGAGGGTTTTTGGAGGATAATAGAAAATAAGCTTAACTTAGAGTAATATCGGCATAGTTTAGTTCACACCAGAGAATACAAAGGAATGAGGGTCTATTTATAGGTGAGGGAGGCCACTAACTGAGTCCAATTGTGTTTTAGAATTTTCCAGCTTCAGTTTGGCTGAATTTGGACAAGATTTGGACCAGTTTGGCTCCCTTTTTTTTGGTTTGATCCAGGAGAGAGGAGAGATAAAAATATCCTATCATTTTTGAGTTTAAAACTCATCCACACATGTGAAATAGGTGCCTCCTTGAAGGGCCCCCTTTTCCTTACCCATGTGTCAAAAATGAATTATTACTCCAAAATATCTCATTTTTTTAATTAATACTTCATAATTTTTAACTAGTAAACCTAGTACTTAGTCAACTCTTCATCTTTTGTGGACATTTACTCATTTTTGGGTATCTTCTTTAATTCTTTGGATTTATCTTGTCCCAACACTTGGATTACTCTTATTGGTCCATAGGAACCTTAATTGGACCCCATAATTTAAAAAAAATCAAAAATCTTGACCTTTAGGCTAAGGTCTTCTAAATCAATTTTTATTAATTCCAATTGCACTTGGAAAATCTATTTTGATTTTTTGTTTCAAGGAAACATTTTTTTGATATTTATGGAATTTATTTATCCAAAAATAAACCAATATTGATTTACCACTCTTTAGAAATTTTTATCTCACTAGGCAAAACAAGGAAAAATAATATTTTCTTGTATTCAGAAACATAGAATGATTACAAGGGATTGAAGTAAAGACTTAATCAATAATCAGCCTGAGGAGGAGGAATCTTACATTCTCTCCCACACTTGAAAAATGCGAGATGTCCTCATCTCGCAAAGTGGGGGTAATCCTTCACCAACTCTTCTTCTTTCTCCCAGGTGTGGTGTCTCTTCTAGAGGGAAGAAGTTCCACTTTACTAAGAATTCTCTGAGGACTCTACTCTTGAGAATCTTCTCCCGAATGTCAAGGATTTTCTCAGGTTGGAGTACCATTTGGCCTTGAGTCGAAGAGATCAATTGCTCATCATCAAGCACGTGACTCGGGCTAGGTACATATTTCTTAAGCGGGCTGACATGGAATACATCATGTACCTTGAGATGGGGAGGCAGAAGAAGTTTGTAGGCTAGATCGCCCACTTTCTTTATGACAGTATACGGCCCACAGTATCTGGGAGAGAGCTTCTTGTACTTCCCTAAGGATAAGGAACTTCTTTTTGGTCGTACTCGAATGAAGACAATATCTGATTCTTCAAACTCTCTCTGAGATCTCTTTTTATCTATATACTGCTTTTGCCTGTCTTGGGCTGCCTTTATATCTTTATGGATTAATTGCATGTGCTGGTCCATGTCGTTTGGACATTTCGAGTCTGATCAATGGATCAGACCAAGTCAATGGTGTAAGGCAATCTTGTCCATACAAAGCTTTGAAAGGACTCATCCTAATGCTCCGATGGATAAGAAGCATTGTAAGCGAATTTGACCAAATGCAGATGACTTAACCACTTCTTGGGTTCCCTGCTACAGCATGACCGAAGGATATCTTCAATTACTTGACTGTCTGATTCGGGGTGATAGGCTATGCTGAGATCCAAGAAAGTTCCTACTGCTTCAAAGAACACAGTCCAAAATTTTGATGTGAATTTGGGATCTCAATCAGCCAAAAACCTATCAGTAAAAGGATTTTTTTAATTTAAAAAAACACCAACCATCCTTGTAGAGCTACTTGGCAGTTCTTAGTGAAAGATCCTTGCCCGCTCCGCGCAACGAATTCCGGGGTGCTAGCAGCGGAAGTAGCACTTATTGCATAGGGCAGAACCTCTCACTCGGGGCCTCGCCCCCCGCGGATATCCAGACAAGAGACTAATTCCTCGGTTCTTCCAAAACCGAACCCGAAAAAACTTCCGTCGCCCAACAAACATAGGCGATTCCTCCAAGATATTTTATTCTAACGTAGTCAAGGTCATCACACTAACCAAACTAATCAAACCGAACCCATAAGTCTCATGGTGGTCACATCAACGAAGAGTCTTGCACTTGGATCATAGAGTCCAATGCTTTTTTCCTCATTAAGAGGCACAGCTGTTGATTCTTTTCCATAGAACAAGGGTTATCCAGGATTTACTTCAACTATCGTAACTTAACAGAATTGAGTCTCATTTTAGGGATCCATCAGTCTAGCCTAACCCCATCCAATCCCATGGGTTAGCCACCAACCACTGTAGTGATAAGATCCATTTAGAAATTTGGTTATGTTTTGCCCCGAGTACCAACGAAAAGACTTCCCAGGTCCCCTAACCAGCGCTTCAAGCAAACTTCAAGATAGTCGTACCACTTACACACCCAATTTGAAATTGCATGTTTCACAGATTCAGCTGTCTTTAAAACAATCTTTTAATGAAACCATAGTATCACTGATCATAATCCTCCAAAATATCCAGCTTGAATTCTAATTTCTAATCATTCCTTCATCGGTGTACCTATGGCATCATTGGCAACCAGAACGCTCACCACCAGTTCACTCAGGGGCCTTTTCAATAGTTCCTAGCTCATAGTATCCGAAAATATGATCACATAAGAAAATCCAGATGGACTCTCTATTGAAGATCAACAAGATCAACCAACAGATCCATATAAAAGAGCCATGGATGTATCCATGGAGGACCAGCAAAGACAATCAACCAGATCCATGCGCGAGTTCAGAAAACAACTCTAACACCTTGTTCCATTTTTTTTCCCGATGCACGCGTGGGTATCTTCGGCGACCCAGAGCCCAAGCATCGTATGGTCAGCAGCCTCTAGGCTCCTTCGCAAGTCACCTAGTGCTTCCCTCATAGGCCGCTTCCTTGGTCCCTCATCCACCGTACCATCGGAAGCTCACCATTTAAATCGAACCCAGACTGGTCAAGACCTCGACCGACGAGACCTTGCTATGCGAGACGTCCTCCATTGACTCTCCGTCAGCTGTTACAACTTAATCACTTAGGTCTCCCCATCAATACATCATTCACAAGATGGTCAAAATGCTTCCCAACATTCTTGACATAAAATAGACATTTAAAAACAAGTTTCATAAGTATAGTTTCTAACAAACTCTCATCTTTCCACATTGTTCCACATCATTTCTCGTTATTCCACATTCTTCTACATCAATTCACATTGCTTATTCCACATCCAATCATATGTATTCCCATCGTCCTTCATCCATTCTCATCCAATCACATCTCATCGCATCTATCCACATATATCCTCATCGCATCACATCACAACATATCCTCATTGCATCTCATCCATTCATATCACATCACATCCATCTACATTCATTCAGATCCACATCACATCCACATATCATCACATCATGTTCACATCTATTTACATCACTTCACATCCATTCACATCTACCCAAGTCCACATCACATCATATCTCATCTATCCACATTATATTTCATCCATTCATATCTAACCAGATCCACATCCATTCACATCTCATTACATCACATTCACCTCACCACATCTCACCTCATCCACTCACATCTCATCACATCCATTCATATTCATCACACCCATTCACATCCCACATTCATTCACATGCATATCTATCACATCACATCCTTTCACATATCATCACATCCCATTCTCATCCATTTATATCACATCACATCCTTTCACATATCATTACATCTTATTCACATCTCATTCATATCTCATCACAGCCACATCCACATCCTTTCACATATCATTACATCTTATTCATATCTCATCACAGCCACATCCACATCTATTTACATCACATCACATCCACATCCATTTACATCACATCACATCTCATTCACATCCACATCCACATCCATTTACATCACATCACATCTCATCACATCCACATCCACATCCATTTACATCACATCACATCTCATCCACATCTCATCACATCCACATCCACATCCACATCCATTTACATCACATGTGGATTTTGGTGCCTCTAACCACATAACCAGTCATGGGTGAGTGGTTTAGGGATACACAAAAAAGGATAATCTATTTCTCATTTAGAATCAATCAAAGTAGTTTTTAACTACTTATAAATAATCTAAAAGAAATAACCATTATTTTGTTAACAAAAAAATCATAAAAATACCATTTTCTTAATATCTAGCTTAACAAGCCTAGAGTTTAGCTTTGAATTAAGAGACTATCATTAAGAAGCATCCTTTTTCAAGGGATTTAGCCATACAGATAGCTATTCTTTTTAGAGAGAGAGATTTACTTAAAGAAAGCATTACAAATAAGCATAAAGATTAACTTTCTCTTAATTAAGCATTAAGACTTTAAGAAAAAGCTTAATTTGAATTAAAACAATTATTTAGAAAGCTTCTCAAGCTTGAGAGGGATTGAGAAGAAGAAAGTCATTGAGATAAATTGAAAAAGACCATAAAATTTAATTTTACCTCCAAGTTTGGCTTGATTCTCTATTGACAATGAAGCCTCCAACCAATCAATTGGTCCACCAGGAGGAGAAGAGCAACTCCAAGAGTTGTTGTATAGAGAGAGAGAGAGAGCTCCAAGCTCCCAAGAGAGGAAAATTTAAAGGATAATAAAAAATATGATTATTTTAATATAATACTAGCATAGTATAGCTCTAATATTTTATTACAAATATTGAGGGTCTATTTATAGGAGAGGGAGGCTACTAACCAAGTCCAACTGGGTTCTAGAATTTTCTAAGTTCAGTTTGACTCAATTTGGACAAGATTTGAACCAATTTGGCTCCCTTTTTGATTTGATTTAATCTAATATTTTATTACAAATGACTGAGTGTCTATTTATAGGTGAGGGAGGCCACTAACCAAGTCCAACTGGGTTCTAAAATTTGCTAGGTTCAGTTTGACTCAATTTGAACAAGATTTGGACCAGTTTGGCTCCCTTTTTGATTTGGTTTGATCCAGCAAAGAGGAGAGAGAAAAATATTACAATTTTTTTGAATTAAAAATCCTTCCACACATGTGACAGAGGAGCCTACCTTAAGAGTCCCCCTTTCCTTACCAAGGTGTCAAAAATGCATCATTATTTCAAAATATCTCATTTTTTAGTAATATCTCATAATTTTTAACTAATAAACCTTGTACTCAGTCAACTCTTCATCTTATGTGATCATTTACTCATTTTTGGGTATTTTATTTTATTCTTTGGATTTATCTCATCCCAACACTTGGATTAATAATCCAAATTTTTTTGAAAATATAGACCCTTAGGTCCCTTATACTATTTTCAATTAATTCCTAATACACATTAGAAAGTTCATTTTGAACTTCTGTTTCAGGGGAAACCATTTTAGACACTAGGAGGATTTTTATATCCAAAGATATCTCAGTTTTGGATTATCTCTCTCTAGATATTTTCTCTCTCTAGACCAAAACAGGATAAAAGAAGATCTTTCTTTTATTTTAGAGAGGGGAATCATTACAAGAACAGAAGGGGAGATTCTTACACCTTTACACCTCAAAATCTGAAGGGAGGAATCTTACATCCTACACCACTTAAAAAAACGAGAGATGTCCTCATCTCACAAGTGGAGTATAATCTCTTTCATCTTCTTCCTCTTCAATCACTTCTAACGTTACTGCCTTGGAAGTGGACGGCCAATTTAGGAACATCTCTCTTTGACTTCCCCTATTCTGAGGCGGAGGTCTTGCATTACTTTGGATTGAAACTGAGGGTTGGTTAGAGGGTCTACCTCTGGGATTTTCCTTATTTTAACGGAAAGGAACCTGATTACTTTGGAAGGAAGGAGCTGGAGTCTGGAATCTTGGTCCCTGACTTTCCTACCCCGCAAACCTTGATCCAAAAGGAGTTGGGAAATCCATACTGTGATGTCCAAATCCTTAACAGTTATATAACATTTTACTTTGTTCAAGGGTGGAACTTCTGAAGTTGAATTCCAGGGGATTGAGTTCCAGAAAAAGGACCCTTCTTCCATTCTGGAACTTCCCATATCCTGAGATTGACCTTGTTGTCTCTTAGGTGGTGGAAAGTTGGAATCACCTTCCAGAGATAGAAATCTTTTGAAAGGTGATGGTGTTGACTTTGGCGAGACCTTGACATCAAAGTCCTTGGCGAAATCCTTCGCGATCGGCACTGCTTCGGCCATGGAAACTGACTTGGCATTCTTCACTACGACATTCAAAGGTTCGTTCAGTCCCCAAATGAACCTGGCCATAAACAACTGTTCTTCATCCCCAGCGATGGCGAGTACTTGAGGAGGAGAGCAAACGCTTGGTGATACACTTCAATAGTTCTGCTTCCCTGGGTTAATTCTAAGAATTCATTCATCTTGGTTTCCAAAAAGCTGGGAGGACATAATATCTTTCTTAGGTAAATCTTGAGATCATTACATGTCTGGGTGTTCCGATATAGACGATTTGTCTCGCAGTGGTTTCTCCATGCCACTCTCATTGTTTCTACTATCTTCAGCCTTGCAAGAGCCATTTTACTCTTCTCATTGTACCCGGTGACATCAAAGTATTCTTCCATTGCTTCGATCCACTTCTCCACAGCCTCGCCCAAGTTTTTCCCTTCACCCTTGAAAGTTCCAGGCTGCGATCTATGAAGAATTTTACAAACATCCGGGTCGAGCTCTTCCTCATCGAGTTGGGGATTAACATTCCTACCATGACAACCTCGATCCATGATCCTATCAATACGAGAATTCTTGTTAAGTCCCTTTTTCCCAAATTAACCAAGCCGCTCAGGTGAAAAGATCACTTTATTTATAAGTCAAATCCGACTTTAGATCCAACTGATTATGGGGTTCTTTAGATTGGTCCGCCCCCCCCCCCCCCCCCCTTCCCCCCCCCCCCCCCCACAGAACCCTGGGATAAAATCCCTTCTACAAGAAGAACAAACAAAACTCATTATCAGAGAATAAATCATTTATATTCTTAACATAATAATGGTCCATCAGACCGAAAATTCCATCTGAACATTCCTCACGAAAATATCAGTTATGCAAATTCTTAATTTGACATTCCTTAATTAGATCCACTGGGTCAAAGGTCAAACAGCAACAATCTGTCAGCACAATCCATTAATCTCATAGTGATTTGCTGAAGTCATAATCATCTTCTAGTTACTAACATCATCACTAGAATTCGTGCCATTCATCCTCATTCATTGTGGCTTTGTTCAACTTATCTTCTTTCAACCAGAATTCAAAAATCATCATCTTTCAATCAGAATCCAAATCAATTCATCAATTCTCAACCAAAATTCAAAAATCATATCAACCAGCACTCGAATTCATCCTCTGGATAGCATTTTTGCTTATAACTTCAAGGTCTTAGATTTACTCGTATATATTATCTCAATAAAGCGCTGCACATATATCCACAGTATATACATGTAGTCACGGTCCTTGGAGCTATGAGGTAAATACCATCATATCTAGGCCTCAAGCAAGTCGAGGATTCCATACAATCGCGGTACTTCCATCTGAAGACCCAATTTCCAATTTATGAATCTTCATTCTGGACATCAATTTATATGAATTTCATCACACAATTACAATCTTTTATTGGTACTTCATAAATTTTTGACATTTCTTGCTTCTCGGTTGATCTACTTTAGCCAATTCACTCTGATACTAGCTAAAAGATCCCTACCTCCTCCACGCAACAAATTTCGGGGTGCTAGCCAACGGAAGTAGCACTTCTTGCGTAGGACAGAACCTCTCACTCGGGGCCTCGCCCATGGATATCCAGACAAGAGACTAATCTCTCGGTTCTTCCAAAACCGAACCCGAAAAAACTTCCCTCGCCCAGCAGACAGGCGATTCCTCCAGGATATTTTATTCTAACATAGTCAAGGTCATCACTAACCAAACTAATCCGACCGAGCTCATAAGTCTCATGGTCAGATCAAGGAAGAGTCTTGAACTTGGATCATAGAGTCCAATGCTTTTTTCCTCATCTCAAGAGGCACAGCCGTTGATTCTTTTCCATAGAACAAGGGTTATCCGGGATTTACTTCAACTATCATAACTTAACAGAATTGAGTCTCATTTTAGGGATTCATCAGTCCAGCCTAACCCCAAAATTGAGTCTCGACAACTCAGAGCCCGAGCACCGTATGGTCAACACCCTCTAGGCTCCTTCGTAGGTCACCTAGCACTTCACTCATAGGCCGCTTCCTTGGTCCCTCATCCACCGTACCGGAAGCTCACCATTTAAATCGAACTGAGGCTAGTCAAGACCTCAGCCGACCTTGCTACGCGAGACGTCCTCCGTTCACTCTCCGCCGTCTGTTATAACTTTATCACTTAGGTCTCACGACCTCATTCACAAGATGGTCAAAATGCTTCCCAGCATTCTTGACATAAATTAGTCATTTAAAAACAAAGTTTCTAAGGAACTCTCATCTTTCCACATTGTTCCACATCATTTCTCGTTATTCCACATTCTTCTACATCAATTCACATTGCTTATTCCACATCCAATCATATGTATTCCCATCAACCTTCATCTATTCTCATCCAATCACATCATATTACATCTATCCACATATATCCGCATCACATCACAACATATTCTCATTGCATCTCATCCATTCATATCACATCACATCCATCTACATTCATTCAGATCCACATCACATCCACATATCATCACATCACGTTCACATCTATTTACATTACTTCACATCCATTCACATCTACCCAAGTCCACATCACATCACATCTCACCTATCCACATCATATCTCATCCATTCATATCTAACCAGATCCACATCACATCACATCCATTCACATCTCATTTCATCACATTCACATCTAATCACATCCATCACACCCATTCGCATCCCATATTCATTCACATACATATCTATCACATCACATCTCATCACATCACATCCTTTCATATATCATCACATCTCATGCTCATCCATTTACATCACATCACATCCTTTCACATATCAGTACATCTTATTCACATCTCATCGCATCCACATCCACATCTATTTACATCACATCACATCTCATCACATCCACATCCACATCCACATCCATTTACATCACATCTCATCTCATCTCATCCACATCCACATCCATTTACATCACATCTCATCTCATCTCATCCACATCTCATCACATCCACATCCACACCCATTTACATCACATCACATCTCATCCACATCCACATTCTTTTCCATCACATCACATCACATCTCATCACATCCACATCCACATCCATTTACATCACATCACATCTCATCCACATCTCATCACATCCAGATCCACATCCATTTACATCACATCACATCTCCTCCACATCCACTCACATCTTATCACATCGCATTCACATCTTATCACATCGCATTCACGGTTAGTACCGTTTTCTACTTTCGATACCAACCTAATACTTAGTCAATTCTTCATCTTATGTGGACATTTACTCATTTTTTGGGTATTTTCTATTATTCTTTGGATTTATCTTGTCCCAACACTTGGATTAATCTTATTGGTCCATAATAAGAACCTTAACTGGACCATAATAAAAAAAATTTAAAAATCTTGACCCTTAGGCTAAGGTCTTCTAAATCAATTTTTATTAATTCCAATTGCACCTTGAAAAATCTATTTTGATTTTTTGTTTCAAGGAAACATTTTTTTGATATTTATAGAATTTATTTATCCAAAAATATCCCAATATTGATTTACCACTCTCTAGAAATTTTTACCTCACTAGACAAAACAAGGAAAAATAATATTTTCTTGTATTTAGAAACATAGAATGATTACAAGAGATTAAAGTAAAGGCTTAATCAATAATCAGCCCGTGGAGAAATTTTACAATAACTCTAGGAAGAGAGGGCACAAAAGATCACAAGTGTCTCGAAAGAGACAGCCCTCAACCACATGTGAAGCTTAATTCAGGCTGCTAAGTATCGGTGGTCAATCCGACTAGCAAGATGAAATTAGTCTCGCTGAAGATCTGTCAATGCTGCCTGGTGCCCACAGGTTCGACCTAAGCCTCACATTGCTGATCTACACAGAAGATGCTAGACACAACACTCTCTTACTCTCTCACTCTCACTCACTCTCTCACTCTGACAGCATAAGTGATGCACAGAAGGAGATAATGTACTTCTCTTCTAATTCAGATACAAAAAGATACCCAGTTGCATAAGATGTTACCTCTTTCTTCCTCCTACTTCTACTCTCCTGAATCTACGATTACAAGATGCCTCTCAGCTATAATGCCCGGCTCCTGTTACAAGATTGTAGAGTTACAACAACTCATATGATTACATGGTAGTTTGAGCATTCCGCCAGACATGTTTTGCGCCTTTGTGGGGCCATTGAGGATCATCCAACGGCCATTGGCGCATGTCCCACCAATCGTCCGATGTGGTAGACGGACAGCCAACACTTGGCATGCCCAGTGGCTCTACGACAACAGATCTTGTAGCTCTGAAGCTCTGATACAATGGGGACGGGGGTACAGGATCAGCAGGGGGCTTCCAGGTAGCTCTTCTGGTCTTCCATTCCTACTCTTGGTGGTATCTCTCCGCCAATCCTGGATCACAACCAAGTCCCCCTTGATGTTCATTGTGCTGAACATGATCAAAGTATTAGTATGCTTGATTGTATAATTCATGCTTTGTAAAAATAGGGCAACGGATAGCTAGATGCTGTCTGATTGAGTCAGCTCTACTGGCAGAGGCTAGTCATCATCTTTATGTGGTTCTACAAATCATCATTGTGGAGCAGTCGTAGAAGGCTGGGGGGGATGGCCTAGCAAACGTGCTGTTGGCAGGAAAGTAATCAAGAAGAAAATCTTTTAGCTTGTCCTGATTAACAAGCATAGCCACATCATGCTGCTCATATTCATCCCTAACCTTTTGCAAAGCAATGGCAGTGTACTCCAAGTTGTGCTGCCTAACGTGCAGCCTCTCCTTCAGTTTTCTTCTCTCAGCAAGGTGGTTTGCTTCTATGTTTCTCAATTGTTGATGTAATGTAGCCACCTACTGATTGGGGGAGATGGGGGTGCCCTCTGTTTCATCTGATGCTTGAAGTCCAGGAGTTCTCTATGGATGGACTGGCATTTTCTTTGTTCCTGCATGAGCTTTTTCTACAATTGTTGGCGGTCGGGCACCAACTGTTCAGCTTTCGGCAGGCTGATTATCCTTGCCCTATATTTTTTGATGTAGTTCAATCAGCTACTTTCGTGCGGTTCAAAGATTTGGATGGGGCCTTCTTGTGGCGCACGCTGCTTGTTTGACTGTGTTTTGAGCTCAGCAACCTCCTTCTGTGCCTACTATAGCTTGTCTTTTGAATCTGCATTTTCCACTTTGAGCAGACGGAGGCAGCTTCTTCCCTGAGATTGTCTCCATGGGGAGCTCCTACTGGCCAGTGGCCTTCTTCTTTTATGCCCGTGTTCTTGGTGGTGTGGGCTCTTCTCCATGTTGATCCTTCAGCTCAATGTACTTGGCCTTCAAGGTATCCAGCTTAGCATAGGTGGTTTGTAGCTCCTCCCCTGTGGCCTCGTACTCCTTCCTTAGTTCTGCTACAATCTGATGGGTTGCAGTCTCATTTTTCTAAATTGTGAGTTGCTACTCTAGAATGAGGATCTTCTCCTTCAGTTGATTGGGGGTCATTGAATCCATGGGCAGAGCTGACTCAGAATAAGCTGTTTCTTTGATTCAGCTTGCTACGGCTTCTTTCATGCTCTGCTAGTGCTTGTTTTGTCCTATCTGTTCAGCCTGAAGCTATTGCTTAAGTTGCTGGTGGATATCAATTGTTGCTTTGCCAGTTGTTGCTAAGTGTCTGGCTCTGGCACAATGGTTTTCAGCCTCTCTTTCAATATCTCAAGTTCAGCCTCTAAGGTCTGCTTGACCTTCAGCTGTAATTTCATTTTCACCAGTTGCCTTTGCAGGGCTTGTTTGTCTCACTGAGCTGCTGCCCCAAGTTTCCTACTTGGGTCTGCAATTCTTGTGCAGCTGCTCTGATGATGATGTGTGCCAATTGTGGTGGTTGTGGTTGTGGTTGTGCTGCTAGTGTGACCCTGCTGGCTGCTGCTGTTGTTGTTGGTGGCTAGATCTACCTGGGGTTGAGCCTTGTTGTCCTGATCCGCTAGCACCATCCTTGTCTTTTGGAGAAATAGGGGGAGTGGCAAGTGGGGGGTGGCAGGACCATGTAATTTTTAAGCAGCTCAAGGTTGCTTTGCCAGTATGTCCTCTGCATGTCTGCCATTTCTTGCTCCCACTGGTTCATCAGCTCTAGTGGCATTTCTACCACTGCCAAATCCTCTTTCGCTGCCTCAGCTTGCTGGATTTGCAACTTCCCTTTAGCCACCATCAGCAATTCCTTTGTGGGTGGTTTCTGCTATGGTCTCCACATTCTTGATTATCTGAATGGCATGGTCAATGATCTTTGTGGCCTTTTCCTTTGCTGCTTCAGCGGCTTTTTCTGCTTCAGTTAATCTATTGCTGAACTCTACATTTCTAATCCATAGTTCATCCATAGCAGCCTCTAGCTCCACTGTCTTGCTGGTCTGCTTGTTGACTTCAGCTTCAAGCTGTTTTATCATTTGCTGCAAGCTGGTGCTGCTGCTCAGCAGTAATCTTCTTGTTTTCCCTCAGCTTAGTAGTCAAGGCTTGAAGTTCACCATTAGGGGAAATTTGGGCTCATTTTTGGGCCCTCTAACGGATTTTTTGTCGTCTTTGCCTTGAAAATGGGAGCTGGGGTGAACATTTCTTACCTTATGTTAAAACCCCATCATATGACATATCATTAGAAAGATCATGAAAATTAGATCTTATAATTTCAAACTCTAAAAAATTTAGATTTGCTAAGCTCAAGATATACCATTTTCCTCAAAATCAAGTTTAAAGGCTAACGGTCCACATCATCACTTTTGAACTTACTTTTTGTACATCTTCCATGGGTCATGTCCAAACCCCATCATGTTATATATCAATGGAAAGATCTTAAAGAGTAGATTCTATATATGCAAACTCCAAAAAAATTGGAGTTGATTTACAAAAAATTTACCATGGCCCATTTTTTATGATGTGGCATTCCTTAGAGGGCCCAAAAATGAGCCCAAATGTCCCCTAATATTTCATTTTCATCTGCTTTGGCAACTGCCTCTTCATTCTCCAATGTGTCTAGCACGCAATCTGTTATGACAGCCAGTGAGGATAGTACATTTTGCGTGTGTAAGCTTTCTTTGTGCATCAACATGTTGAGGGGATCCCCCAAGGCAGCAAAACTTGCCTGACTGGTTGGTCCCTCTGCTTCTGTTATTGTTTCTGACATGTGAGCTTTGAGAGGGGTCGACGGAGGGGACTTTCCCTTCAACTCGGTGGCTGGTTTGATGTAGGAGGCCCCTTGGGCTGCCAAGAGCTTACCGATGTTAGAGAGTTGCTGCTTTTCCTGCTGGTTAGCTGTAGCAGTAGCTTCTCCCTTTGCCTTCTTAGTTTGCAGAGTTATGGCATAGGCCAACTAGTCGATTTGTCTCTTGGTGGACTTTGGGCTAGCTTCATTTTCTGTCTGCTCTACTTTGCTCTGGCTTCCTCTTGAGCTGTTGCCTCTGCTTTCTTCTTCCTTTCTTCCTCCAGCCTTCTTGTCTCTTCAGCTTCCGTTGCCTTCTTGAATTCTTCTTCCAACCTTCTTGTCTCTTTAGCTTCCGTTGCATTCTTGGTAGTTTCCTCCTCCCTGGCTTTTTGAGCCGTTGCTTCTTTGGCGTCTTTCTTTGCTGCCTCTTCTGTAGCCTTTCTTCTTTCCTCCTCCTGTGAATTCTGAGTGGTTTCCTTTTTGGACTGTTGCTGCTTTTTCGAGCTATGCTCTGGTAGTGTCCCCAACTGTGTTAAAGCTTTGAGGTGGCCGGCCATCTTGGAATGTCCCATTGACATCACCAGTTTTTGTGCTTGTTGCTAAAGATTTTGGGCAGCCACACCTGCCGAGTTTACTTTGAGGCCCATCTCGGCAGCCCTCAATAGCTTGTAGTTGGTATGGCTGATGTTTGTGTTCTTGGCCAACATGCATATCATGTCGAGATAGAACCGTAGCTCCCTTTGCCTGGATGGATTTGCACAGATGGAGATTGAGTATCCCCTACCGACCTTGTCGAGCTCCTTATCGATGTCGGCCTGGTAGGAATTGGCATTCATTATGCCAGTGGTTGGGAGATGTAGAGCTCTCGCCATAGTGTCGATGGTCCCATGGATGGGTCTGGCATCTCCAGTTTGCACCCTGTTGTATGTGGCTAGGTTAGCAACCTAGACCTCTGCTTTCAGATTCTGCTCTGCAGGTCCTCCCAGTAGAGCGAAGCAAACTCATAAAGGCTTGTCTTCTCCAGCCATTTTGCATGATGGAGAGGGTCAATCAGTGATGTGCAAGCATCGAATTCAATGGACTTGCTGCTTCCTGCCATAATAGATGTTGTCTGTGCAACTAATTGCTGGAGAGGGCAGAAGGGGTGAAGAGGTTTGAGCGAGCGCAAAAGCAAAAGTGAAGCAAGATTGAGCAGGGGAGTATACAATATCTGCCTATCAGGGTGGCAGTTGTGGCCGTTGTGATGTGACGCCTACGCCATAATTCTAACCCCCACTTTTGGTGGAAAGATTCTAGTGGGAGTATGGGCTGATGAGGCATTATGTCTGCAGCAACAGTGGGCTAACCCAGCCTCTGACACACATCACATTGTTTGGCATGATTCCATGCATCCTTCATCACTGTCAAGGCCACCATAGGCCCGGCTGCATGACCTTCCTACCCATTGTGTCTCCAAAATAGTGTATGCGCCTGACACTTCCTTATGTGCTTCTGTTCAACACAGCCAGTTGTTCATGATCAGGCACACATCTTCTGATTACTTGGTCTATTCCCACTTTGTACAGGGCTCTTGCTATTTCTGAGAAGCCCTTGCTCTTGAGGGCAAGCTTCTTCCTTCTGATCTCTGGTCTCATGAACAGTTGGGAAAGTGCCTTCTGAAACAAATTACAGCATGTCAAAGTACCAATTCCTTCCGATGTCAACCGTTTGCACCCCAAGCAGGTCTGCATCTTGGAACTCGTCGGACACTCTTGTTGCTTGTTCTCTTGTATCTATCTAGCTGAGAAAGTTAGCAATTGTGTGAGGTCCCGCCCGCTTCGGGACTCCTACTGGGCGGAAGCGACGTCGGCCTCCCGTGCAGGGCAGGGGTCCTACACACTCGGGGCCTCGCCCGCGGATGTGCGAGACAAGAGGCTAGCTCGGGAGGCGATCCCGGAAGACTCCCCTCGCCCGGAAGGCACGGGCGATTCCTCCAGGAAGGTGAAAAATCTTTTAACTAGGAGATTACTCTAACGAGTCAAGTCTTGACTAAATTAAACTGATCTGACCAAACCTGAAGTCACATGGTCAGATCAAGAAGAGACTTGCACTTGATCCATGGAATCACCGCTTTTTTCCTCATTTCCGAGGCACATCCCGATGATCCCTTCCCCACAGAACAAGGTATTCTCAAGATTTAAACTGATTAACATAACTAATCGTATCTAGTTGATTCTCAGGAATCCTCCAATCCAGCCTAATCCCATCCGACCCGTGGATTAGCCGACCACTGAATTGGTGAGATTCCTAGAATTTAATTCAAATCCATCTTATCTCAAATATCATGGAAATTCATCTTTTAACTAAAATATCAATACCTATTTTTTTGAATAAACTTGAAATCCTTCTCAATGAGTGCAATACAATTATCATGAAAATTCAAACTCTTTTTAAAATTACATAAAAACAATCATTAATTCCTTTAAGCTAAAAATTCCATTTTTCTCATCTAAACATTTGAATTCCAATATAGTGAGAAATCCTCTTTTATCATTTAAACTTATCTATGCAAAAAGATAAATTTAACTAAATTTTTCTCTTAAAATTTAAATAAAAGTCTCCATTAATTCCTTTGCACTAGGAATTACACTTTCTTTATTTAATTAATTAGATTCCAATATGGTGGGAGTTCTTCTTTCATCATAAAAAATTATCTATACAAAAAGATAAATTTAACTATATTCTCTTAAAAATAAAATAAAAATCTTCATTAATTCCTTTGCACTAGAAATTATACTTTCTTTATTTAAATATTTGAATTTCAATATGGTGAGAATTTCTCTTTCATCATAAAAATTTATCTATACAAAAAGATAAATTTAACTAAAATCTTTCATAAAATATACATTATTTTAGTATTTCAATTTTTTTCTCTAAATCATTGGAATACATGGATTTCCAATGTCATGGAGATTACTCTTTTAGCATAAAAATAAATTACTAGAAATTTCTCTTTTCTAATTTACTAATTATGCATAAACATAAAAATCAATTTCTCCATGATTACAATGAAAATCATTTAATTAATCTAGGATGATAATTCTTAGAATATGGTAGGAAGTCCTCTTTTCATATTATATGAATGAAAATGTTGTGTGTTTATTTTACAAAAATTTTGCTATAACTTCACTGCTATTACTGATAATTCTCAATTTAATTGAAAGAATGAAGTTTAATATTATTAATATGATTAGAATGACCACTAATTGGATCATTATCCAATTATGGATTAATTGAATAATGTTGTGTTTATTTTACAAAAATTTTACTATAACTCCACTGCTATTACTGACAATTCTCAATTTAATCGAAAGAATGAAGTTTAATATTATTGATATCATTAGAATGACCACTAATTGGATCATTATTCAATTATGGATTAATTCATAATTTTTCTATGAAATAAATATCATAAAAGTATTAAAAAGCTATTATTTTGACCTCCAATTAAACAAGCATAGAAATTACTTTTAGATTAGAGAAATGCTTCATGAGAAGCTTCATTTGGATTGAGAATAGATCATAAGAATGACCTTTCTTTGGGAGGAGAGAGAGAAATACTTAAAAACCATTAAAATTAAGCATAAATAAAAATTTATGTGTTTTTTCATTAAAATTCATAAAAGAACTTCAATAGTAATCAAAATCCATTCAAATTAAAGCTTCTCAAGCTTGAGAGGGGTTGAGAAGAGAAGCATTTGGAGTTTTAATAAGAAAAAGACAATAATCCACACTTTACCTTCTAATTTACTTGATTCTTTGATCACAGTAGAGACCCCCAACCAATCAATTGGTTTGGTATGTTGTAAGAGTCATCAAGGAAGATTGAAGAGCGAGAGAAGCTTCAATCTCTTCAATTTTGTAGAGGTTTTTAGAGGATAATAGAAAATAAGCTTAACTTAGAGTAATACTGATATAGTTTAGTTCACGAATAATAATACAAAGAAGTGAGGGTCTATTTATAGGAGAGGGAGGCCACTAATTGAGTCCAACTGAGTTCTAGAATTTTTCAGCGTCAATTTGGCTGAATTTAGACAAGATTTGGACAATTTGGCTTCCTTTTTTATTTGGTTAGATCCAGGAGAGAGGAGAGATAAAAATATCCCGTTATTTTTTAGTTTTAAGCTCATCCACGCATGTGAAGTAGGCGCCTCCTTGAAGGTCTCCCTTTTTCTTTCCTTACACGTGTCAAAAATGAATGATTACTCCAAAATATCTCATTTTTTTATTAATACTTCATAATTTTTAACTAATAAACCTAGTACTTAGTCAACTCTTCATCTTATATGGATATTTACTCATTTTTGGGTATTTTTTTTTATTCTTTGGATTTATCTTGTCCCAATACTTGGATTAATCTTATTGATCAATAGGAACCTTAATTGGACCATAATAAAAAAAAATTCAAAAATCTAGACCCTTAGGCTAAGGTCTTCTGAATCAATTTTAAATAATTCCTATTGCACCTTGGAAAATCTATTTTGATTTTCTGTTTCAAGGAAATATTTTTTTGATATTTATAGAATTTATTTATCCAAAAAATATCCCAATTTTGATTTACCTCTAGAAATTTTTATCTCACTAGGCAAAACAAGGAAAAATGATATTTTCTTGTATTCAGAAACATAGAATAATTACAAGGGATTGAAGAAGAGGCCTATTTGATATTCAGACTGAGGAGGAATCTTACATCCTCTCCCACTTGAAAAACGCGAGATGTCCTCATCTCGCAAAGTGGAGGTAATCCTTCGCCTGGCGTCTTCTAGAGGAAAGAACTTCCACTTTACTAAGAAGGCAAGCCTCCAGTACCTGTGGGGATCCATCTCACGGATGTGGAAGACTGCATCCGCTACCATCGAGGCTACAACAAACTCTGCCTAGATAATCTCGTGTGGAACTAATAGCTTGGTGCGAATCATACATGAAAACATCATGACCTGGGACCCCACAACTTGCTGCCAAACCTCATCAGATATCTAACCCCCAGAACGCTACTCCATACATCAATGCCGGTGTGATGAGGGTGTCGAAAAGCCAACCCTTTGCCCTCAGCTTTTGGAAATGTACCTAGAGACACTACCGCTCAAGTAAGCTCAAGGCTGCATATCCCCGTGTCACTCTAGCATGTGCTGCAGAAACCATTGTGAAGGGTGGGCACAAAAAGTGACACCAAGGTAGACATAGGATGGCACAATCTCCACAAGATCCCTCTATCTATGAAGCTCAGTCTGTATGTGAAGGGACGGGAGGTATTGACCATTACCTTGGTTTTACCAAAGCTAACAGTGACGTCCCGCTGAGTGCAGAAATCATGCAAGGCATCCAAATGTCTCTAAATCCCCTCAGCTAAATCTAAAAGGAGGAGGACATCATTTGCACAGAGTAGTAGGGGGATCAATATGCTTGCCAGTGTGAAACCAGCCTCGCCTAATGTGTCAATGAAGCTCAAATCTCATCAATGTAGAGGCCAAAAAAGAGTGGGTGATAGAGGGCAGCCATGTTTCACCTCAATAGTGCTGGAAATTCCAGCGACATACCTCTTGGGGATCTCTCTCATAGAGGGTGATGATGCTCCAAACCATGTCAGATAGGATTCCTCTCTCTTGTAGATGGTGTAGGTGGCGGGCTCGAGATACAGTATCAAAAGCTTTGCAAAAATCCACAAAGCAGAAGTATATCCTCTGATGTCATGCTCTACCCTCCTCGATGATGGCATGGAGAGTGAAGATGTGGTCAAGGGTAGAGTAGCTCCTCGCAAAGCCTGCCAGTCTTGAGGCTCGGCATCCATCTCTCTGCAAATGAACTCAGCTCCGCCTCTAGCACCGATCCATAGAGTTTTGTGGCCAATCATGATCATCATGTAGGCTGTAGTTATTCAGATCAAGTGGATCTCCGGCTTTGAGGATGCTGATGGTGTTAGTGGACCGAGAGAGAGAGAGAGAGAGAGAGAGAGAGAGAGAACCTATTCCGCACAGAATGCAAAACCCTAATTTTACACAGCACAGAAAATGGCAAAACCCTAATTCATTCAGCAGAAAACAGAAAAACTTATCTGTTACCATATCATATTATTCTGATATTGGGTGTGAGAGAAATATGCACATCTACTTAGAAGAAAAATGCTTCCCAAAAAGTGGGAGTGCAAACCCTGGACACAAAGCCAAACTGGTGACAAAGTCTCACACCATGCTCAAGACAATGTTAAGACTGCAGATAAAGTGGGTCTGGACACAGGCAACCTCCATCAAGGCTTTTGGAGCATGTCCAGGCTGGTCCAGCTCCCAGGCACTGTTCACACCCTTCCAAGCAGTCAATGGCATATGGACAGGCCAAGAAGGGTGCAGACAGGCCAGGCAGGCGGCACAGGCAGTGCCCGGATCAGGTTAGTCAGGTATGAGCTGGCCAGCTAGCATCTGAGCAGAGAAATTGGACTTCAGGGCTCTATAAATAGGCCCCCCTTACCCCATTCTTTTGCTAGCTTCGGCCTTGTTGTTCCAGCCCCCCTCCTTAGCACGTAAGGGCCACAAAACAGCAGTAAACCAGCAGCAGCCAGCTTTCATCGAACACAAGGAATCATAGGGACTTGTATTGTCAGCAATAATACCGCTCACAGTAGTTTAGGTATCTATGTTTGATTGTGAGTACTCTCCAGTTGTCCAATGCTTCTATTTCTCTCATGTTCCCTTGCACTTACATAGTGCCTTACATTTGGTATCAGAGCTTAGGGTTTTTCAAAATCTAACCGTTCCTTCAATGTTGGTTCGCTGATTAGGGTCAGCCTTAGCATTACGAGAGAGGAAAACATCTTTTGCATTTAGCTTTAGCCGGAAAGCAAAGGAATATTTTGCCAGCTTTGCTAATGACCATAAGCAACTCCCTGTACAGATGGCTGCCCTTCATTTATTTTGAAAGAGCTCCAGTCTTAGAAGGATCAGGGTTTGATACCACAGTCAGGGTCGTGGTTCCATCACATAGAAGATGAGCAGTTGGGAGGATGAGCACTCAAGGGGTTGTTCTCGTTTGCATGACAAGTCATCCACGGAGACTCTTGGATTCCAGCACATAGAAGATGAGCAGTTGGAGGATGAGCACTCAACGGGTTGTTCTCAATTTCATGACAATCATCCACGGAGTCTCTTAAATTCCAGCCGATATAAATGACAAGGCTCCCTGTTAGGGTTGCACTAAAGGAAGCCTACTTCTTCAATCACTTCAAAACACAAAACTCAAAATATATGTACCATAAAAAGAGAGAAAACAGAATGACAGTGAAAGACTAGTTTCTCTCAACCTAATCTATGGTATATATTACTCCACTTAAGAAAGTGGTAATGTTTACAAAGGAACCTCCTAGATCTGCTGGAAACTAACGTGTATATTGAGCTAACTACGAGCAAAGCAAGAAACCTGCATGTAGTCCCCTCCCAATTGCTAATTTGCAATAATTGCTCCTATTCGGACTGATATACTACTCTCGATGACTTGATCTTCTCTCCTCTCCCTTGGCTAGGTGCTCCAAGAGACTTGTAGTACATGATTTGAATGAGTAGATGAAACCGATCCCGTCAAGTGGGAATAGACTCCGTTGGACACCCACACGCGTAATAGCACAACTTAAATATCACAATATAAATGGACAACTCAATAACAACTGAAAACTGAAATGAAATGAAATGATGATCAATGGACACCACCACTGGGGCCGGAACGGGCGGACCCCCCCCCCCCCTCAATATATGATATATTATTGGGAGTATTTAAGTGATACAATGCTCCATGGGTTCAATGAATCAGATGATGTCCATGGACAACTGAGATGAATACAGTTACCAAACAAGAGACTTGAAGTAGACGTTCGAAGGAGAGCAATCCACTTGAAGAAGTCTAATCTCTACGGTCCTGTGCCTTCACTGGAATCCGCAGAGAGCGCCCCACTAGTGTTCCAGGGCCACGCACAAACAGGCGCTCCCGTACTAACGCCTAGCTCTCCCGATCTCGGCACCCATGGACCGTGGTTCTCCAGAAGCTTGGACTACCCGGCACCGAGCGGGTGTTAGCAGCAGAGAGTATCCCTTGTAAGATTTACACCAAAGACCTTTGCTTAAATCTCAATCCACTTACCTTGTAAAATAATGGATATGGCCTTCAGAAGTACTATAGGCACCCACGTATGAAAGGAGAAGTCTCTATTATTGTTGTTGCTGCCAACCCGCAAGTGAGAGAGTCGCCTGTAGCTCGCTAGTGGCAGAGCAAGTATCAGAGGTGACTGAGTGCAGCTGCATGGAGGCTAGAGAAGGACACCTGGGCACAGCCGCCTGCGGGCAAAAGGAGGAGGGCCTGTGCGCAGCCGCCTGCTGGGCAAGAGAGGGTGGCGCCTGGGCGCAGCCGCCTGCTAGCAAGAGAGGTGGCGCCTGGGCGCAGCCGCCTGCAAGATAAAGAAGGAGGTCGGCGCCTGGGCATAGCCGCCTGCTGGCAAGAGAGTCGCCTGGGCAAAGGTAGCCGAGCCACGAACAGCTGGCAAGAGAGTCGCCTAGGCAAAGGTAGTCGAGCCACGAACAGCTGGCCGACTCTCCCTTTGCATGGGAGGCGGCCAGTTTAAAGGCTTCTAAGGGAGGGTGGTTAGGTGACCATGCACCCACCATCACACGGTTGAGGGAGATCTTCTCTCCCCACCATGGCCCAAGTGTAGGTGCCCATAAAGGGTGCCCACCCTAGAAAAAGAACACCATGAAGTATTAGGGAGGCCGCCCACTCATTAATGGGTGTGAACCTGCAACCTTATAAAAAACAAAGGTTAGAAATAATGCCATAAAATAAACAAATGGAATACACTTACCACCTGTTCACACGCAACAAAACTTGTCAGAAGACAGAGCAAACTTCACGACTCACTGGCAGGCGTCCCCGCTCAGTAAGTGGCACGTCAAACAAGCAAACACAAGAATACACGTCACGCGAAAACAGTTCCAAACATGCAAAACATGAATGCATATGCAAACAGTATCATGGACATATCTCCCGTACATGGAACAAGTACTAAACATTTCTGTTGGGCACAATGATGGCACGACAGAAAACATAAATCCCGGTCTTCCTATGGAGTGACAATCCCATAGGTAAGACACAGATCCAGGCACGAGCCTCCCTATGGAGTGATAGTCCCATAGGCAAGACACGGCACAAATATTGGCTCTTTCATGGCGTGACAATCCCATGGATAGAACACAGTCCAGGTCATACACGGGTGGCACCAGTCTGGCTCCCGTCCATACGACACCATCCTGCTAACACACGGGTGGCACCAATCTGGCTCCCGTCCATGTTATGCAAAATACTAGCCCCTTCACATGAGACACCGGCCTGGCCTCAAGTGAACGAGACACAAATCTGGAGATGGACCAAATGGTCGGCCAATTGGTGACATCCCCCCGGGCTTCTAAAGAGTTGTCCTCAACTGAAAAGCCTCAAGATATGCCTGACAGGCTCGTCAGGATCTGGCCCGACATACTTCCGCAAAAGACTCACATGAAATGCATTGAGAATCTTCTAATGACTAGGTAAAGCAAGCCTGTATGACACTTCATTGATCTTTTGAATCACCTTGAAGGGTCCATAATAGCGAGGAGAAAGCTTAGGATATGATCCTTCTCGTCCTGGCCTCTTCCGGCTAGCTTTCTCAAATTTCAGCAAAACCCAATCACCTTCTTTGACTTGCATGTCCCTTCGATGCTTGTCAGCAGCCATTTTATGCTTATCTTGTGACCTTACAATGGCTGTCCGTACCTGAGCAAAGGTTACATCCAAGTCACGAACATACTCATCAGCTGCAAAAATCTCATCCTTTGTACGAAGGATGGGTGGCAAAACCACTGTGCCATAAATAATCTCAAACAGGGCCTTTCCCGTGGAGGCATGGATCGTATTGTTGTAGGCAAACTCAACAAGTGGAAGATACTTCTCCCATGCAGTCTTTTGATCTGCCACATAACACTTCAACAAATCCAACACGGCTGAATTTGCAGCTTCACTTTGGCCATCCGTTTGGGGATGATAAGCTGATGAAAACTCAAGTTTAGTGCCCATGTTATCAAATAAAGCCCTCCAGAAGAGGCTCGTAGTCTTGGGATCTCTATCCCCAACAATGGATTTAGGCATACCATGATGCTTGAAAATATTAGCAAGAAAAAGCTTCACCATATAATCAACTTTAATGGTTTTCTTGACGGGCAAGAAATGAGCTTGCTTGCTAAACCTGTCCACAATGGTCCAAATAGCATCATTCCCATGCTGGGATCTAGGCAAGTCCATAATAAAATCCATAGTAATACTTTCCCATGGCTGCGAGGGAATAGATAATGGCTGAAGTAAACCTAGAGACTTTTGCCTGTCAAATTTTACCTTTTGGCAAGTAAGACATGCACGTACATATGCCTCAATGTTTTTACGCATGCTTGTGTAATATGCGGAAGCTTCGGAGAAGGATCGGTACTTCAAAACTCAGAAAACAGCACTCTCTTCGCAACGGTATTAACGCACAAAACTGAAAGACGATGTGCAGAAAATAGAGAGAGAAGGGGGAGATGGAGAAGGACACAGTATTGGGTCCCAATTACCCTCTGTAGGGCCCCCACCACGGATGGTGTATTTGCTTTATTAGAATGATGTAAATCCGAAACAAATACAAAGTACTTGACCTTTTCTTGGCTGGAAAACCTGCCCTTGACCTTCAGTCCTTCACCCCTTAGCTTTAGCAATGTTCTTGGCTGTCCTGGCCCTTGGTTGCTTGGAGCTCTTGGTGAATTATGAGATGGGATGAATGAATTATGGGCTGGGCTTTTATACTACTCCCTTCATGCAGTCGGCTGGCTTCAGGACAGCCCACGACTGAGTATTTTTAATAAAATACTCATACACTTTAATAAAGTGTTTTCACACTTGTAATCCCTGCTGTCCAGCCTGCGCATGCTTCTGGACAGCACCCTGGCTGCTGGGCATGCTGCGCATGGGTGTGGGACTGCCCCCCACACCTGGCCGCCTGCTGTTTAGGGCTTTAATCTCTGTCGGCTGCCTGTCCAGAAGCTCTGGAGCTGGCCGACAGCCCCTCCAGCCCTTGCCTTGGCTGGTGGGCAATATCTTGGGCCCTCCTGGCCCCTTGGGGGTGGTTCTACACCTCCCCCATGCCCAGACTAAGTATGCAAATGCAAATCCTTGCCCTGGGGTAGCCCTATGGGCTGGCCCCATCTCTACATGCAAACTACATGCCTACAGAGGCCTGGCATCCAGTTGCAAACCAAATACTCAGCACATCTGACATCATTCCAGAGGGAGACTCACAGCGCGGACTGGCACTGCTTCATGTGCAGGACAATGCACACCTGACCTTGGACTCATGTGTAGGACAATGCACACCTGACCTCGGACGACTGAGATGGATCCCTGGCTGACTCGTCCCGGACTAGGCTCACATGGGACCAGTTCACCATCCCAGGTCCTGCACCTTCTGTACAGAAATGTCTACGTGTCATCCAAGTGCGGGATGCACGTGACATCCCCTTCTGCTTAACTTGACGGAAGCTGCATAGCCTCCAAATAATCCGTCAATAAAGCCGGGTAGTCTTCGAAAAATTCTTTGTCGAGCCATACCGCTTCATGAGTTCCTCGGTCCTGAAACTTCGTGAGGAACTGTCGTAGTCTTCGGCCTGAGCCATGCTTGAAACGGTGCAGAAGGATATGTTCTGGAACCATTACTTCTGCTTCATCAATGATGTCTGGTTCCGCTTCGTCTTTGACCTCTGAAGGGGGTGGACCTGCATATGGCTTTAACCAACTGACATGAAATACATCGTGCATAGTCCAACTCGGAGGTAGCTTTAACTGCATAGACACCTCATTAATCTTTTTCCGGATGGGGAATGGTCCGAAGCTCCTGAAAGACAACTTTGGGCATCGCTTGCCCACCTGCTTTAATCTTTGCTTCATAATCCGAAGATATACCCAATCTCCTTCCGAAAACTTCATGTCCCTTCGGTCTTTATTGGCCTGTCGAGTGTAGGCCTCTTGCGCTTTAGCCAATCTGTCTTTAACGGACTCTAGGATCTCCTGGTAAGACTCCGTCACTCTGTTCGCCTCCGGTACTGAAGACGAAGTCTTGGTTAACGACTGGAAAGGCCTTCCAAACGCTGCCTCATATGGAGTCCTGCCAATAGCTGAAGAAAAAGAGTCATTCAGAACAGCTTGAACTAAAGGCAAAAACGATTCCCACTTACCTTGCTGATCGTGGACATAACACTTCAGCACATCAAAGGCCAACTGGTTGTATATCTCTGTCTGGCCATCTGTCTGTGGGTGGAATGCACTGGAAAAATTCAACTTAGTACCAAAATTATCAAACAATGCCCTCCAAAAATGACTGGTAAACTTGGCATCTCGGTCTGACACTATGGTCCTAGGAATCCCACCAATCGGGTACCAATGCCGAATGAATAGCTGGGCAACATCCTCGGCGGTCACATTGGCCCTGCAAGGAATAAGCATCACAAATTTGCTGAACCTATCAACAATAGTCAAACACTGTGTATTACGCTTACTCGGACTGGGAGGCAGATTTGTGACAAAGTCCATTGAAATGTCTTGGAAAGGACCCTCAGGAATTGGCAAAGGCTGTAACAACCCTATCTTCTTTCCACGAGGAGCTTTCACCTTTTGACAAATGTCACAGCGTTGTACATATGTAAACACATCACGCCTCATCTTTGGCCAATAGTATTGCCGTTCTAACTTCTCCAGAGTCGAATTCATGCCCCTATGACCACCTGTAATGGCGTCATGGGCATCATGGAGAAGAGCTGCCCGGAATGATTTCATGACACACAGTCGGCCTTTGTAGTAAAGCCAACCATCGCGTATCAGAAAATGGCATGGTCCTGTGGCATCCAATGCCTGTTCCCACTGTGTACCGAATTCCTCAGAATCCGCGTACCTGTGCTTCATGTCTTCTAGTCCTGTACCAACAAGGTCAAGTCTAGTGGTCTGAATCGCAGATACTTGTCCCTTCCTGCTCAAAGCATCGGCCACTGGATTGGCCTTTCCTGGAAGGTACTCAATCATTCCACCGAACTGCTGGAATATCTGACTCCAGCGGTGTTGTCGATCACTCCACTGTGCACTGGGCATCGTCTGAATCTAGCGCAATGCCTGATGGTCAGTGCGAACCTCGAAGTCACGGCCATACAAGAAATGTTTCCAATGTTTCAAGGCCTGTATAACTCCTAGGAGTTCACGATCATAGACTGAATAGTTCTTTTCGGCGGGCAGTAACTTACAAGACATGTAAGCTACTGGATGACCATTCTGTTGCAATACACCTCCAATTGCGATGTTACTCGCATCGGTGATCACCTGAAATGGTTCGTCCCACGAGGCAAGGGCTAAACAAGGCGCTTCTGACAAAGCCACCTTGAGGTTCTGGAATGCCTCCAACGCTCGTGGAGTCATTCGAATCTTTTGCCTCCTTGTTTTCACTCCCTTTAGCAGATCGGTGAGGTCTGCCGAGAGATCAGAAAACTTGTCAATGTGGGTGGAATATGCCTGGCATATACCCACAAATGATCTAATGTCATAAGCAGTCTGAGGTACTTCCCAGTTAACAATCTCGGCCACTTTAGCCGGATCAAGTCGAATGCCTTCGGCACTGATTATATATCCCAAGTAATGTACTTGGAACAGATAAAATTCTGACTTCTTTTCATTGATATAGAGCTCGTTGCTTTCCAGCAACTTGAGGACTTTCTCCACATCAATGTCATGCTGCTCAACTGTAGCTGAAAATATGAGTATGTCGTCCAGAAATATGAACACACACACTCCGATCAACTCCCGGAAAATACGCATCAACATGCGGTTAAATGTAGCTGGGGCGTTCGTCAAACCAAATGGCATGACCACAAATTCATAGTGGGCCCGTTCTGTACGGAAAGCTGTCTTGGGGATGTCCCCCTCAACAATCCGAACCTGGTGGTACCCACTCTTTAAATCCAATTTAGAGAACACCTTAGCTCCATTCAGCCTCTCGAGAATATAGTCAATTCGAGGCATCGGGAATCTGCTCTTGATAGTCAGCTTGTTGAGTGCACGATAATCAACACACAACCGAGAAGACCCATCTTTCTTCTTGACAAATAAGATCGGTGCTGCAAATGGCGACACGCTTGGAAGGATGAAGCCAGCTTGCAACAATTCTTGGAGTTGGCGGTCCAACTCCAATTCCATTGCCTTAGAAAGGCGATACGGAAACTTGCTCGGGGGTTCCGAGCCTGGGAGGAGATCAATCTTGTGATCCTCCGGTCTGGACGGGGGAAGCTGGGGAGGGAGACTGTCCCGAAGAAAAATCTTCTGGAACTTTTCATGGAGAACCGAGTACTTCTCGGAAGCACTGGCCACCGTTTGGGCTGTCTGGATGTAAATCATCGCACACTGTGCGCCTTTCCTAACTGCTCGCTTAGCCTGCAAGTGGCTTATGAGCTTAAAGTTTGGAATACCTGGCTCACACTTAATGGTCACCGGGGTGTTTGACACATTCCGATCAATCTGGAACGTGTGCTTGTCCCACTTGACATCAGGAAGAAACTTGTGAAACCACTGGATACCCAAAATTATGTCTGCTCCTACAAGAGGGGCAACCATAAAGTCACGCACAAACTCTATGCCCTGAATCACTAATTTAGCACCTAGAGCTTCATACTTGACGCTCGTTGTCATACCTGTGCTAAAACCCTCAACTTGTTTGTCCACCGGAGTTAGCTCGAAACGGGCACGCCTAGCGGCCTCTTCCGTGATCACATCCTCCGTGCTGCCGCTGTCAAACAAGACAACGACTCTCTGGCCACCTATGTAGCCAAAGGACTTGAGCAATTCGTTGCGCTCATACTCCTGGTCATGGGCGCCCTTCTGCTTATCTTCGAGCTCCCGGCTAATAATTGCTCCAACTGAAGCACCGGGGGTTGAAGAACTAGGGGTAGCCGCTGGGGTCTGTGTGGGAGCTGTGCTCACCACGGAAGCTGTGGAGGCGGCGGCGGCCTTTGCAGGCTTCTTCGGACAATCCCGAGAAGTATGTCCTTTTGTGTGACAAAAGTAACATCTACCCTCCTTCCTGTACTGAGCAAGCTCCTCAGCACTCAACTTGCCACCTGACTTGCCTGCCTCCGCTTTCTGGTCTGGAGTAAGCTTAGACGCATTGTTCGAGTTCTTGGAGCCAGAGGCTCCCGGGCTCTGTCCTGGGGAAGACCCCGTCTGGTTCTGGCTTTTGCCCCGCGAAGCGTTAGCCTTGGGAGAAGCCGGCTGGGAAGTCTTGGGCTTGCCACCATTGTGTTTCATTTCTGCACTCTGCGCAAGCGAGAGTGCGTCCTCAAAGGTGGCTGGTCTAAACATACGCACCTCCCATTGGATGTGCGTGTCCAGGCCATACAAAAACTGCCCTTTCTTGTCCGCATCAGATAAGCCTAATTGTAGACACAAGGTCGAAATTCTATTGGCAAACTGAAGGACTGGTTGCGCATTCTGACGCGCACCCCTGAACTCGTCTTCGAGTCGCTCAAGGTAGTGGGGCGGTAAAAACCGCTGCTTAAGGTCACGGACGAACTCGTCCCACCCATAAGCCGCCATACCTGATCTGGTGTGGGCATGAGCCCACTGAGTCCACCAAGGAATGGCCTCACCTTCCAAATACCAACTGGCTAAGATCACTTTGTCAATATCTGATTTCCTAACTGCGGCAAAGTAAGCTTCAAATTGATGTAACCATGAATACAGAGTAGTGGGATCAAGTTTACCATTATACTTACTGAAGTTCATTTTCTCGAAAAAATGATTCGAGGGCGCCGCCGGTGTCAATCTGGCGTCCAAAGCTCGGAGGTAACGCTCGTGTTCCACTCGTCGCATGGCTTCGTCTTCTCGTTGTCGAATCTCCAATGCACGCATCTGCATCTCAAGCAAGGAGCTTGGCTGCGGCTGTGACCCCTCGAGAGGGTCCCTGTGACGAGGATCTGGTATCTGGGGTACGGAAGGAGAGGGAGGAGGAGATGGAAAACGTGACGCTGGAGAGCGAGAACGCTCCTCCAGAGCCAAAATCCGCGCCTTCTGCTCATCCAACTTGGTAGTCTGGTCTGCGATTGCTCGCATCATCTGCTGGAACATGTCTTGTACACTCAAGCCGGGTGCCCGAGCTGGGCTGCCTGGTGCACTCTCGTCCCATGGTTCTGGTTCTCTCTCGTCGCCAAAGCTCGCCATAGCGGGAATATGCAGTTTCTTTCCGGAACGCAATCTGACCATCCACTATCTGTGTGGGAGACTTCCGGAGGCTTCCGGAGGCTAAAAACCAACCGTCCTTCGAGGGACAGGAGTCACTCCGAAAGGGGTAGTCCACCGGCGTCTAAAAACCAACCACACGAGCGAAAAATTTTCTGGTTTTCTTTGCTGAATCTTTGTCCTTGAAGTAGGCTCTGATACCACTGTAATATGCGGAAGCTTCGGAGAAGGATCGGTACTTCAAAAATCAGAAAACAGCACTCTCTTCGCAACGGAATTAACGCACAAAACTGAAAGACGATGTGCAGAAAATAGAGAGAGAAGGGGGAGATGGAGAAGGACACAGTATTGGGTCCCAATTACCCTCTGTAGGGCCCCCACCACGGATGGTGTATTTGCTTTATTAGAATGATGTAAATCTGAAACAAATACAAAGTACTTGACCTTTTCTTGGCTGGAAAACCTGCCCTTGACCTTCAGTCCTTCACCCCTTAGCTTTAGCAATGTTCTTGGCTGTCCTGGCCCTTGGTTGCTTGGAGCTCTTGGTGAATTATGAGATGGGATGAATGAATTATGGGCTGGGCTTTTATACTACTCCCTTCATGCAGTCGGCTGGCTTCAGGACAGCCCACGACTGAGTATTTTTAATAAAATACTCACACACTTTAATAAAGTGTTTTCACACTTGTAATCCCTGCTGTCCAGCCTGCGCATGCTTCTGGACAGCACCCTGGCTGCTGGGCATGCTGCGCATGGGTGTGGGACTGCCCCCCACACCTGGCCGCCTGCTGTTTAGGGCTTTAATCTCTGTCGGCTGCCTGTCCAGAAGCTCTGGAGCTGGCCGACAGCCCCTCCAGCCCTTGCCTTGGCTGGTGGGCAATATCTTGGGCCCTCCTGGCCCCTTGGGGGTGGTTCTACACCTCCCCCATGCCCAGACTAAGTATGCAAATGCAAATCCTTGCCCTGGGGTAGCCCTATGGGCTGGCCCCATCTCTACATGCAAACTACATGCCTACAGAGGCCTGGCATCCAGTTGCAAACCAAATACTCAGCACATCTGACATCATTCCAGAGGGAGACTCACAGCGCGGACTGGCACTGCTTCATGTGCAGGACAATGCACACCTGACCTTGGACTCATGTGCAGGACAATGCACACCTGACCTCGGACGACTGAGATGGATCCCTGGCTGACTCGTCCCGGACTGGGCTCACATGGGACCAGTTCACCATCCCAGGTCCTGCACCTTCTGTACAGAAATGTCTACGTGGCATCCAAGTGCGGGATGCACGTGACAGCTTGGCCAAAAGAAATATCTCTCATGCGTGTAGTAGGCATGATACCTCTATGACCAGCATAAGGTGGAGCGTGACATTCGTCCATAACCTTTGGATGCATATCCTTCACCACACATAAGCAGTTATCCTTCATAAGATAACCCTCTTTAATCACATAAGAGGCATGTGAGTGACCAGCCATCAAATCAGTCCATATACGGCAAAAATCAGCATCCAAATGATACAAATCTCGCATAGTAGATAAGTCCCCATGAGAGGCCACTGAAACTGCAGCCACATAAGGCCTCCTGGATAATGCATCTGCCACCACATTTTTCTTTCCCGGAGTATGCACAATCTGAAAATGAAACATAGAAAGAAAGTTTGCCATTCTCATTTGCTTCTCCGAAAGCTTTGTTTGAGATAGAAAGTATCTCAAGCTTTGATGATCTGTCTTGACTACAAATTCAGCCCCAAGAAGATAATGTTTCCATATCTTTAAGGCATGAATTACAGCCAAGAGCTCTTTCTCATAGATATCCATATGAAGCTCAGCATCATGTAAACGACGGCTCTCATATGCAACTACATGCCCTTCTTGATTTAGAACAACCCCTATACAGTCGCCACAAGCATCACATTCCACTATGAATGACCTTTGTAAGTCGGGAACAATCAATACGGGTCCACATATGATAGCATGCTTGAGTTGCAAGAAGGCATCCTGTTCTTTTGGAGTCCATTTGAAAGTGGTTTTCCTCTTTGTGAGATCATGTAGAGGGGTGGCTATCATAGCAAAATGCCTTATGAAACGTCTATAGTATGAACATAATCCCAAAAAACTACGTACTTGATGTACATTTTGCAACTCTGGCCAGTTCCGAATGGTTTCTATCTTTGCAGGATCCATTGTTACTCCATCCTTGGATACAATGTGACCCAAATAATATCTCTCTCAAAGAAAGAACTCACTTTTCTTGGCATTAATGAAAAGTTTATGCTTCCGCAACTCTTCGAACACTGTGACCAAATGAGTTCTATGTTCCTGCTCATTCTTGGAGAAAACCAAGATGTCATCAAAGAATACACCTGTGAATTTGCAATGGGGTCGGAATATCCTATCCATCATACGATTGAATGTGGCGGGAGCATTGGTGAGACCAAAAGGCATCACCAAAAATTCATATAATCCAAAAGCTGTCCTGAATGCAGTTTTGTGGACATCTTGTGGCACCACTCGTATTTGGTGATAACCACTCTTCAAATCAAGACGGCTGAAACAAGCCGAGCCATCAAGCTTATCCAAAATGTCATCAATGCGCGGGATTGGGAATCTATTCTTGATGGGGTGAGCTTATTTAAAGCTCTATAATCCACACACATGCGGAATGACCCGTCTTTCTTTTGAACAAGAAGCACGGGAGAGCAATAAGGTGAGGAACTTGGCTGAACCAAACCTTTCTCTAAAAGCTCATTTACTTGCTTCATGATCTCTTCTTGTTGTGCGGCACTCACATGGTATGCGGGTTTGTTAGGTGGAGAACTGCCTGGCACAAGATCTATGTGATGATCCTCGAGCCTTTGAGGAGGTAATTCACCTGGCAATGCATCAGTAAAACAATCGTTGAATGCATGAAGACAATTCAGCCTATCGTGAATCAAAGCATCCACATTTTGATGACTTGGGTCAATGCTATCACGAACAAAAACCAAGTACGCAAAAAGACTCTTTTTCATTGCTTTATTAATCTGGATGTGAGATACAAGTGGAATAGAATCCCCTTCCTTGCCGGCATCAACGATATGCATGCGGCCTCTATGCATAAAAGAAATCATAATTGTCTTGTACTCTTTGCGGGGCTTTTTGGATATGATAACTAAGCTATGAAGATTGATCAAAAACATACTCAAGGTGGATCAAAGATTGTACAAGACATCATGAATATGAGGGACAAAAATTGGTATATGCAGAAAAATGATATGAGATTAACACAAGAAGACACTAATTATGATTAGACATGAACCAAACTTACATAATCACTTGATCACGACTTATACCTTATTTAGAGACTCCTCTACCCTATTTTTAGTTGCATGAATTGCATGAACAACATGTACCAACCATTTGTAGGCTTTACACACCAACCACTGACCACTAGCCTATCAACCACATATTAATTTGGACTAAGGAGTTGGGATTACATTTATCCAACAATCCCCCCTTAAGACCAACTTCTTACAAAACATGAATCAAGTCTAACAAACCTCCTTGACACAATGAGTAAGAGTCCCCCCTGAACAACAACATAGGGTAGTGTACTCTCCTCTACAACTTATCAAGTTGGAACAACATAAGTCTTGACTCAACCACATACATGACATAATCTAAAAAGCATACTCCTCATCTACATCTTTTATACTAAGACTAGAACAAAGATTTGTTTCTTCTTGTTGGTTGACTTCTTCAACCACATGTGCCTTTGCTTGCTTTTGATCTTTTTGGTAGCACTTTGAGGATGGATGATTCGTCTTTCCACAATACTCACAAGGATGTTTGGAGAAACAATCCTTAGTAAGATGATTTGTACGACCACAAATAGTACACTTCTTCTTTGCCGATGTCGTAGTAACAGTATATGCATAAGGATCTATCACATCCTTTGTAATCTTCTTGTCTTCTTCCTGCAAAGAATTTATGATACTTTCCAAAGAAGGGACTGGATCCTTCTCTTTAAGTACCGTCACAATTTGTCTAAAGCTTGAAGGTAAGCTTTTAAGCAGGATAGCAATAGCATCTTCTTCAGGAACAGGAGATTTAACATAAACCAACTGTGTCATTAAGCTCTTCAACCTGTTAATCAAAGTTGCTAAATTTTCATTACTCTCCATGGTTAGATCAAAGAGTTGCATCTTCAAAAACTGATTTTGGAATGCTTTGCACCAAAAGTACGTTCTAATAATTCCCAAGCTTCCATAGCTGACTCAACATCATCAATACAATGAATAAAATCATCTTCTTAAGCAGTAATGATAATACCAAGTGCTTGTTCATCTTTTGCTTGAAGTGCAGCCGTTGTAGCTCTTGTAACTGCAGCAGAAATACATGCTTCATCATCAGAACGTGGCTTGACCATACTCCGCAGATTTTTCTTCATGAGGTAGCCCTTCACCTTGATTTGCCAGGTATGGAACCCAGTTCCGTTGAATTTGTCGGAAAATTTGGAACTCATGATGATAAAATATGATGATTGATGTTGAAAACTTGCTCACATAGATGATTTAAGCCCAAATAACAAAAATATCATCAATATAAATCAAAATAGGTATCACCATGTAGTTGAAGCAGAAACTGCAAAAAATAGGCGATTGGAAATCAGCTCCGTACAGTAGCTACGACAGACCATATGCTCCAAGATTTTGTGTGCTGAATCTTCACATGATGGACTTGCAACACCTTAGAGGAATTGGCTCAATTCGAATCGACGAAGGCGAATTGCCGCGCTGAACAAAAAACGGGCTGCGCTGATGGCGATGACAAATTCGTCGAGCTGCGTCAAAATTGGCCGTTGAGCTTCGAGTTGTAGCATGCGTGGAACCAAGGCTAAGAGCCTATATCAAAAGATTAGGGTTTCAATCTCTCAGGTGTAAGCACCGAAGCAAACTACAGCAAGTGGTTCAAACAGAAAAAAACTGGCTATGGTGATTAGGAAATTGATTAGGGTTTTTGCTAATAAACTAAGCCTAATTGAGTCAAGCTTTGATACCAAATGTTGGATATGATAACTAAGCTATGAAGATTGATCAAAAACATACTCAAGGTGGATCAAAGATTGTACAAGACATCATGAATATGAGGGACAAAAATTGGTATATGCAGAAAAATGATATGAGATTAACACAAGAAGACACTAATTATGATTAGACATGAACCAAACTTACATAATCACTTGATCACGACTTATACCTTATTTAGAGACTCCTCTACCCTATTTTTAGTTGCATGAGTTGCATGAACAACATGTACCAACCATTTGTAGGCTTTACACACCAACCACTGACCACTAGCCTATCAACCACATATTAATTTGGACTAAGGAGTTGGGATTACATTTATCCAACAGGGCTCAAGCCTATGATGCCATGGCTTGCCAAGCAATACATCACATCCATTAAGTGGTGCAACTAAGAAATGCTCATGATCAAGGTAACCCTGGATATGTATACGCAACTTCCCTAATAGTGGGGTAACCTGCACCTCTTTACCAACAAAGGCAGCTTCTGCTTCAATTTGAGGTCCCATGTTCTCAACCTCAATACCCAAGGCAGCTGCTATCTAAATAGTGATGAAGTTATCGGTTGCACAATCATCAAACATAAATAAGGCGGGTTGATCCTTGATTTGACCCCATGGTTTGCATACCATCCGCACTTTTGCATCATGTTTTGTGTTTCCCTGCACATCGGAAACTGCATGCACATTAGCCTTGGTTTGCTTGTCCTCATGCTTTGGTTTGCGGTCAGGGCATTGTCTAAACATGTGCTCTTTGCTGCCACAAGAAAAACATTTTCCCTCCTTGGCATATTGCTTCCTTTGCTCGGGGGTCGAGCCAAATTTGTTCTTCTTTGGCCCATGATCTTTAGATGAGGTATTTTCAGCTTTACCTCCCTTCTGGATCTCCCGGAAGCTCTTTTTAGGTGGATGTCCACCTTTTTGCAAATTTGGGACAGCCTTATTTTTGCCCTTTGAACCCCCTTGATCTTGCTTAATTTTGAGCACCAATTGCTCCGTAGCAAGAGCAGGGGCTATAAGCTGTTGCAAAGTGTGTTTCGGGTGCAATTCAATGCCTGAACGATAAGCTGGTTGCAATCCAGAGCGAAACTTCCTCTATCTTTCATCCTCAGTGATTTGCATAAAAGGAGTTACCTCAAGCAACACTTTCCAAAACTTATTGACATACTGTTGCACACTTTCATTATCTCTTTGCTCAAGTCTATCCCACTTTTGAGTGAGAGTTTGCTCCGCATTAGGTGGCAAGAACTGGGCATAAAATCTGTCCTTAAACTCTTTCCAAAAGAAAATGGGATCTTTGGTGGTCTTTTCAGTGATCCACCAATGAGCGGTTATCTCCTTCAAGAACATGCTAGCATGGCGTACTTTAGACTTCTCAGTGAAGTCCTCATCACTAAAAGCAATATCAAACTGTGCCACAAATGCTAACACCTTGGAAGCATCATGCTCTCCATGAAAAACATCAAACTTAACGGACTTGTCACCTGCTTTAAATTCCTTCAGCTTTCTGGGATGAGGCTCATGGTCCTCTCTTTTTCTTTTCCACTTATCCAACGGGGCAGCCCTATCTGCATGGGCTCCATGGACCATCATGGAAGTTTCATGAAGCACGGTGACATGTGCTCCACGAACCTGAGGATCAGATGCATGTGACCTTCCTGCATAAGGCAATGTCTCTCCATGAGACAATTCAGTAGGCAAAGCTCTTCTAGTGGCAGACCGGTCACCCCCTCCATGGGATACATGCCTTGAATACATGTGACCATCA
This sequence comes from Cibotium barometz, assembly GCF_041138505.1. Lineage (NCBI taxonomy): Eukaryota > Viridiplantae > Streptophyta > Polypodiopsida > Cyatheales > Cibotiaceae > Cibotium > Cibotium barometz. Next base: position 45,298,012 of record NC_141057.1, on the reverse strand, counting down.
TGCCCTCCATGAGCACTAGCATACATATACCTGTCACTCTTTGTGCCTTGTGGAGAAGATGCATGACGAGAGGTGGCTGTCACCTCTTCCCTTTGCATAAATGACCTCAACCTTTTAGATGCGGGATCTCCATGCTTCAAGCGAGGTGGATTTTTGAATTTCAGCTCTCCATCTTCCCCCTCTTTGATGTCACCTTTGCGGAGGAGATAGGAAAGTGCCAACTCTCTTGGCTTCTTGCCCACTTCTCGTGCCATGGACTCAAAAGTCATGTCCACCATTGCATCGGCTTTCCTTGCTTCAATGGCACTTTGCACATGGGGATCTTCATGCAAAAATTTCATGCTCTTGTTTCTCATATGCTCCAATTCAGCCCTCATTGCATTAGACTCTTCTTGCATAATTGTCTTTCCACGAGACGGTTGTCCCCTCGAATCACTATCATTCACCCTCTCAAGGGGCTTGTGCCTTCCCTGCAAAGCATCAGAACCACGCAAGGCACTTGATGGGCCCCTCGAATTCGGCACTTCCAAAGGGTTGCCTTGGCTGTCCATTGTGTAAAGTGTGCTAGAAGCGAGGTGTCCAAAACACAGTGAAACCGATCCCATCAAGTGGGAATAAACTCCGTTGGACACCCACATCCCATGGATAGAACACAATCCAGGTCATACACGGGTGGCACCAGTCTGGCTCCCGTCCATACGACACCATCCTGCTAACACACGAGTGGCACTAGTCTGGCTCCCGTCCATGTTATGCAAAATACTAGCCCCTTCACATGAGACACCGACCTGGCCTCAAGTGAACGAGACACAAATCTGGAGATGGACCAAATGGTCGGCCAATTGGTGACAGTAGAGAGTCCTAATTTAGAAAATGTAGGCCAACTAGTTGGCTAACTTTGTGTTAATTTGTGCTTAACGTTAATTGCACAAAGTCTCTTTTTTCCTTTAAAGGAATGGGCCTCACAACTTGGGCTGATATCGTCTGTTGAAACCTAACCCTAACCTTAACCCTAATTTGTAGCCTCGCATGACATATGAGGATGACACATGTAACACTTCGCTTTTGCAAGCATCTCCCATAGGATCAGCGATCTGAGCACCCAACTATCCCATGGCCCCTCAAAATGAGTGGCCAATAGGCTGCTCAAAAGCCCTATGGATGACTTTATCCATGACCGACTTTATCCATGACCCCTTCCAAGATGGTGTTGCTAGTACCTTTTCCACACCAGAACTTATGCATTTGACTCTGACATGACGATAGGCACCCGACCACTGACCTAATAAGTGCCTGGGATGACATGACGCATTGAATCATACAAGAGGGTTACAATGAGTTCGGATGGACACAACACTAATGTGTGGGACGTGCACGACTCTGACTACCCCTTGGCAGTACACAAGTAACTTGTCCCTGGACAACTGTTCACAAAATGCATGGTGCCGGGCCCTAGGGCTTTGCATTTGAGTTGGTATGGTATGTCCACAAATACAGGATGCACGTGACGCTTGGACAGCAGCACCCAGGTGTCCAGCAGCCACACATGTGAAAACAGCAGCATTTATGCAAGTCGGGGATGTCCTCTAGCGATCGACGGCAATAGACCTGGCCAACAAGGCATTGTTGGATTATATCATCTCCAGAGGGTCTACATCACCTTTTCATGCTTGTACTAGTCATTTTATGAGACCCTGCATTGGTATATTTTAGCAGATATTATTCAACATTTTTCTACCATTTTTAGGCATTTTTCTAGCATTTTATGCTACCGTTCTGTTGTCGGCCAACTACAGCTTGCCGACCAACATTCTGGGGGAGTATATAAGGGCTGACCCCCTTTCCCCCGGTTCATCTCATTCTTTTGCATCTTGTTGAGGTCATTGGCACCTACTTCTGCTTCTTACCATTGTACAGCACCTACGGGCTTCCCTCATGCTCAGTTTTCAGCAATAAACATCACTTTCCAGCATTTGCAGGTCTTGTACCTGGGCCTACATCTGTGTTTTCTATTTGCTTCACTTTCTTTCATGGTATCAGAGAAAAACGCGGACCTGTGAGCAGAGAGCTGTGTTTTCTGTTTTGGAGCAGAGGCTTCGATAGTTTGCTGCGTTTTCTGCAGATTTCAGCGTAGAAGGTGCTGCGTTTTCTTCCAGAAGGAAAGGCTTCCTCAAGATTGCTGCGTTTTCTTCATCTGACCCTTGGGACTGTTGTATTTCTGAATTTTCAGCAAAGATTGCTGATTTTTATGCTGATTGGATTGCTGAAGCCCTCTTCTAGGTGTTGAGGACAGGGATCTTCAGCTTGGAGAGATCTTTTTTCTTCCTCTCCTTTCAGTTTCCCACCCTCCCTCCCTTTCTTCTTGCTGTGCACAGCCTGAGAGGAGGATTTGCTGATTTTTTCAGCCCCTTTCTTAAGAGAAGGTTTCTTGTCAGAGGACAAGACTTCAAGAGATTTCTCTCCTACTGCTCTTTCTACAGTTTCTTCTCCAATGCCTAGATCTCCCACCCACCCTCTCTTCTAGTCTTTCTTGAGGAGGTTTGGATTCTTGGTGGTGATGGCTTTTGGAAACCCTCCCCTTACTTCTACCAACTATCAGATTTGGTCATACTGGACTCAGTTAACTTTGGAGGCTTCTTGTCTTTGGGCTGTTGTTGCTTCTCCTCAGTTATTGGATCCTGTTTATCAGGGAGTTTATGATGCTTCTGCCAAGATGGTTATCATCCAATCTCTATCACCTTCCATACAAGTGGAATTTTTATCTGCTTCTTATGATGCCTCTTAGCTGCGGCTTGAACTTCAAAGGCAATATTAGGACTCAGACATTGCCTCCTCACAGCATCAAGAGACTAGGGCCAATGTTAGTTTCAGATTCTCTCTCTCTCTCCACAGGACACAATCCTAGTGACCACAGCTATGACTTCTTCAGTAGAGGTTAGGGTCGCATCAGATGAGGTTGAGGATCATCCACTGATTTCTTCCTCCGTTAACATTGCAGATGTTCATGCCTACCCTCTCCATGGTGTTGATGATATTTCTCTAGGTTCCCCTCCTATGCTACAAGATATGCTTTCAGAGGAGGATTCCGCTTCTTATGTTCCAGAGGAGGCATCTTCAGAGGGTTCTATGGAATTCTCATTGGTGGTTACTTCCACTATTTTAGAGTCTATTTTGGTTTAGACTTCAACCCTGGCGGATTCAGTTATCCCTGATGATCCTCTTGTGCCAGAGGTTACTTCATTTCCTCCTCCAAAGGAGGATTCATTGTCTAAAGATCATCTTTCTCCTATTGTTGGAGAATCTTTACCCTAGACAATATTTTCATCTAGCATACCTTTGGTGGATTTTGGAGTTGCTACCTCTGCGGTTTATCTAGTGACTGCTCTATTGGTGGTTGTTTCTAGCCCTTCTCCAAGCATTTTGGTGTCACTGACTCCTACTTCATCAATTCTTCAGAGGAGGAGGAAGAGTCTACTACGGTACCGATACTTGTTGCAGATACAAAGGAGGTACCATTGTCCATTTTCCTTGGAGTTATCAATGGTTCCCTTTCTTGAGAACAACTTCTTCTGGATTGATCCCAGTGCTGCTTCTACATCACCTACTTTGGATGTGTCCATTACAACTTGTACCTCTTCCTTCCAATTTGAGAGGAGGTGGTGTTCTTCTTCTTCGTCCAGTGTTCGTCGATCCTTTTCAATCTTATATACTTTACAAGACATTGATCGACCAAAGGATCCCCCGGACCAAACTTCGGCTACTTTTGGAGTTCTTTCTTCAGTGTGCTGGTATTGGACCGCCCCTCTGGCGCTGAAGAGGAGGTGTTGGATTATATCATTTCTAGAGGGTCTACATCACCTTTTCATGCTTGTACTGGTCATTTTATGAGACCCTGCATTGGCATATTTTAGCAGATGTTATTCAACATTTTTCTACCATTTTTACGCATTTTTTTAACTGCTGGTCTACTTTCGCCCGGCCTCCTTCAGTTGGCCGCCCAGCACTCTAGGGGAGTATATAAGGGCTGACCCCCTTTCCCCCGGTACATCTCATTCTTTTGCATCTTGTTGAGGTCATTAGTAGCTGGTTCTGCTTCTTACCATTGTACAGCACCTACGGGCTTCCCTCGTGCTGAGTTTTCAGCAATAAACATCAGTCTCCAGCATTTACAGGTCTTGTACCTAGGCCATCTATGTTTTCTATTTGCTTCACTTTCTTTCAGGCATGATAACCCCTACATATTCATGTGTTGGATATTCAACACGATAACGTGAACACACATTTATGAAACAATTCAGCGCATGGTGATGAAGCTGCAAAATGAACGCATCAACGGGGGTGCCATGAGCTTTGGGCCATTCTCACCTTCATTAACAGCCACCTCAATGAAGAAATAGAGTTCAAAGAAGATGAATTTGTTATCTCAGACACATTGCCCAATGCCACTAAGCATATTGCTAATCTGATCAACTATGGAATGAAGCTAGCTGCCATTGAATTTACTACAAGGCATGTGTTCCATGGCTCTGTTAATAATGCAAACCGAGCAATGTCCTTGGTGCCATTTACAACTCCTTTGGAAAGTAGTGATTGTCACCAATTGGCCGACCATTTGGTCCATTCCTAGTTTTTTTTGCGTCTCGTTCACTTGAGGCCAGGCCGGTGTCTCGTGTGAAGAGGCCAGTATTTTGCTGACATGGACGGGAGCCAGACTGGTGCCACCCGTGTGTTAGCAGGATGGTGTCGTATGGACGGGAGCCAGATCAGTGCCACCCGTGTATGACCTGGACTGTGTTCGATCCATGGGACTGTCACGCCATGGAAGAGCCAGTATTCGTGCCGTGTTTTACCTATGGGACTGTCACACCATAGGGAAACTCGTGCCTGGAACTGTGTCTTACCTATGGGACTGTCACTCCATAGGAAGACCAGGTTTTTATGTTTTATGTCGTGCCAGTTTTGTGCCGACAGATATTTTGTACTTGTTCCATGAACGGGAGATATGTCCATGTTACTATTTGCACATGCACACATATTTTGCATGCTTGAAACTGTTTTCGCATGACATGTATTTGTGTGTTTGCCTGCTTGACGTGTTACTTACTGAGCGGGGACGCGTCGTGAAGTCTGCCCTGTATTCTGACAAGTTTCAGTGCATGTGAACAGGTGGTAAGTATATGGTACATGTTGTTTTAATGTTTTAAATTCTAACCTTTTAATTTATAAGGTTAGGTGTTCACATTCACTTAAATGTGGGCACCCCCTTTGGGCACCCACTTAGGGGCCAAGGTGGGGAGCCCCACTTAAGTGAGTGTGGGGGTGGGCATGGGCACCTACCCAAACTCCCCACCCACATGCAAACGTGGGTATCACCTAGTTAACTCCACATTAAATTTTATTAAAAAGACTCCCTCCTTCAAGCGTGTAGAATCCATCGCTTCTTGCGTTTGTTCATCACCCATCGCTACCACCAACTTGCGTGGAGAAACCGGCAACCATCTTCTCTTCGCTTGTTTTTCCTAAGCGGCTGGCTGCCTTCCTTGTACGACTGCAGTACCCACTGCTGTGCTGGCTGCGCCTGTCTCTCTACAGCCGGCTGATTTTACTACAAGAGGGCTGCGCCTGTTTTCCAACAGATTGCCACAGCAGCAGGCGCCTGCATCACTTCTCTTTCCCTTCCTACAGGCGGCTACTCTCCCAGGTGACAGTACTTGCAGGCTGCCCATCCTTTTCCGGCTGCGGGCTGCTCATCTTCTACCGGCTGCATCTCTCCAAGCTACGCATGTCCCTACAGACGGCTGGGGCTATGCGTTTGTGTTCCGGCCAGTAAGAACATTGCCCTCAGGCAACTCTGTTTGGGTTCCTCTACACTGCAGCCAAGCCTCTCCTCCTTTGCAAGTGGATGCTTCTTCTCTCACAGCAGGCGGCTGTACCCTTCGTGGTGGTGCTTGTCTTGTTAGTTCTACACGAGGCAACTATTCCTTCAACAAGGGTGGCTTCATCTTCTTCAAACACCACGAGTATGGCCTTTCTTTATCAACCATCTACAAGTAAGTGATTTTCAGATTTGAGTAAAGCATTTTCTGTTTAAATCTGATAAGGGATTCATCCCTCTACGGCCACACCCGTTCAGTGCCGGGTTGTCCAAGCTGTATTGGCGAACCTCGGTCCAAAGGTGCTGAGATCGGGAGAGCCGGGCGTTAGTACGAGAGCGCCTGTTTGTGCGTGGTCTCGGAACACCAGTGAGGCGCTTTCCGCGGAGTCCAGTGAAAGCACAGGACCGTAGAGATTGGACCACACTAGTGGTCGTTCTGCTTCGAGTTTTCTTCATCGAAATTCAAGCCTATTTGTTTGGTACTGTTTTCATATGTACATGGACATTATCTGGTTCTCAGAACCCATGGAGCATTGTATTCATTAAATACTCCCAATAAATATATCATATATTGAGGGGGGGGTCGGCCCGTTCCGGCCCCAGTGCTGGTGTCCATCTTTCCATTTCTGTTCATTTAAATTTCAAGTTGTTTTAAGTTGTCCATTTCAAATTTGTGGTTTTAAAGTTGTGCTATTAAGCGTGTGGGTGTCCAACGGAGTCTTTCCCACTTGACGGGATCGGTTTCATTGGTATCAGAGCCAGGTTGTTTCCCTCTTCTTAGTGGGGAAACGAACCTGTGTACTGGACATCCCGCTTTTAGCAAAAACTTTGAACACAATGGACAGCCAAGGCAACCCTTTGGAAGTACCAAATTCGAGGGGTCCATCTAGTGCTTCTCGTGGGTCTGATGCCCTGCGTGGTAGACACAAGCCCCTTGAAAGGGTTATGGATAGTGAATCCAAGGGTCAACTGTCTCCAGGAAAGACAGTTATGCTTGAACAAGACCCTGATGCTATGAGGGCTGAAATGGAACATATGAAAAAACTTTTGCAGGCTCAAGAGCAAGAATTAAAGTTTCTGCATGAAGATCCACATCTGCAAAGTGCTATTGAAGCCAGGAAGGCTGATGCTATGGTTGATGTAACCTTTGAATCAATGGCTCGTGAAGTGGGCAAGAAACCAAGGGAGTTGGCACTTGCCTATCTCCTTCGCAAAGGTGATATCAAAGAGGGGGATGACGGAGAGCTGAAATTCAGAAATCCACCTCGTTTGAAGCATGGAGATCCTGCATCCCAGAGGCTGAAATCTTTTATGCAAAAGGAAGAGGTGACTGTCACCTCTCGACATGCATCTTCTCCCCAAGGCACTAAGCCTGACAGATATATGTATGCCAGTGCTCATGGAGGGCACGAAAGTCACATGCATGCAAGATATGTATCTCATGGTGACAGGTCTACTTCCAGAAAAATTTTGCCTTCTGAGTTGTCTCATGGAGAGACCATGCCATATGCCGGTAAGTCACATGCATCTGAGCTTCGAGTTCGTGGAGCACATGCCACCGTGCCCCATGAAGCTTCTATGACGGCCCATGGAGCCCATGCAGACAGGGCTACCCCGTTGGATAAGGGGAAAAGAAAAAGAGAGGACCATGAGCCTCATGCCAGGAAGCTCAAGGAGTTCAAAGCAGGTGATAAATCTGTCAAATTTGATGTCTTTCATGGTGAACATGATGCTTCTAAGGTGTTAGCGTTTGTGGCACAGTTCGACATTGCTTTTAGCGATGAGGACTTTACAGAAAAGTCAAAGGTGCGCCATGCTAGCATGTTTTTGAAAGGGACTGCTGCCCATTGGTGGATCACTGAAAAGATCACCAAGGATCCCATCTCTACTTGGAAGGAATTCAAAGATAGATTTTATGCTCAGTTCTTGCCACCCAATGCAGAGCAAACTCTCACTCAAAAGTGGGACAGGTTGGAGCAAAAAGATAATGAGAGTGTGCAACAGTATGTTAACAAATTCTGGAAAGTGTTGCTGGAAGTGACTCCCTTCATGCTAATCTCAGAAGATGAAGAAAGAGGAAGTTTCGTTCTGGATTGCAACCAGCATATAGATCGGGTATTGAATTGCACCCAAAACATACGTTGCAACAACTCACAGCTTCTGCCCTTGCTACAGAGCAATTGGTGCTCAAGATCAAGCAGGATCAAGGAGGTTCCAAGGCGAAGGACAAGGCTGCCCCAAATCAGCAAAAGGGTGGACAGCCACCTAAAAAGAACTTCCGGGAGCCTTACAAGGGTGGTAAAGCTGAAAATAACACATCTAAAGAACAGGGCCCAAGAAAGAACAAATTTGGATTAACCCCGGAGCAAAGAGAGCAATATGCTAAGGATGGAAAATGCTTTTCTTGTGGTAGCAAAGACCACATGTTTCGGCAATGCCCAGATCGCAAATCAAAACACGAGGACAAGCACACCAAAGCAAATGTTCATACAGTTCTTGATGTCCAAGGTAATACAGGTCATGATGCTAAAGAGAGAATGGTTTGCAAGGCTTGGGGGCAAATCAAGGATCAGCCCGCACTCTTCATGTTTGATGACTGTGCAACTGACAATTTCATCTCTATGCAAATGGCAACTGCATTGGGTATTGAAGTTGAAAACATGGGACCTCAGATTGAAGCCGAAGCTGCATTTATTGGTAAAGAGGTGCAGGTTACCCCTTTGATAGGGAAGTTGCGCATTCATATACAGGGTTATCTTGATAATGAGCATTTCCTAGTTGCTCCATTGAATGGATGTGATGTATTGTTGGGCAAGCCGTGGCACCATAGGCTTGAGCCCCGCAAAGATTACAAGTCCAATATGATTTCTTTTATGCATAAAAGCCGCATGCATTTTATTGATGCTGGCAAAGAAGGGGATTCCATCCCAGTTGTATCACACATCCAAATTAATAAAGCAATGAAAAAGAGTCTTTCAGCGTACTTGGTTTTTGTGCGTGATAGTCTTGTGCCAAATCATCAAAATGTGGATGCTATGTCTAATGATAGGCTGAATTTTCTTAATGCATTCAAAGACTGTTTTGCTGACTCGTTGCCAGGTGAATTACCTCCCCAAAGGCCCGAAGATCACCGTATAGATCTTGTGCCACGTAGTTCTCCACCTAACAAACCCGCATACCGAGTGAGTGCTGCACAACAAGAAGAAATTATGAAGCAAGTCAACGAGCTTTTAGAGAAAGGTTTGGTTCAACCCAGTTCCTCACATTACTGCTCTCCTGTGCTTCTTGTTCAAAAGAAGCACGGATCATTCCGTATGTGTGTAGACTATAGAGCTTTGAACAAGCTTACCATCAAGAACAGATTTCCTATTCCACGTATTGATGATATCTTGGATAAACTTGATGGCTCAGCTTGCTTTAGCAGACTTGATTTGAAGAGTGGTTATCACCAGATACGCGTGGTACCACAAGATGTCCATAAGACTGCATTCAAGACAGCTTTCGGATTATATGAATTCTTGGTAATGCCTTTTGGTCTCACCAATGCTCCTGCTACTTTTAATCGTATGATGGATAGGATATTCCGATCCCATCGCAAGTTTACAGGAGTCTTCTTTGATGATATCTTGGTTTTCTCCAAGAATGAGCAGGAACACAGAACTCATTTGGTCACAGTGTTCGAAGAGTTGCGGAAGCATAAACTTTTCGTCAATGCCAAGAAAAGTGAGTTTTTCCTTTCAGAGATTCATTATCTGGGACATATTGTATCCAAGGATGGAGTTACAATGGATCCTGCAAAGATCGAGACTATTCGGAATTGGCCCGAATTACAAAACGTACATCAAGTACGTAGTTTTCTGGGATTATGTTCGTATTACAGGCGTTTCATAAGGCATTTTGCTATGATTGCCACTCCTCTACATGATCTCACGAAGAAGAAAACTGTTTTCAAATGGACTTCAAAGGAACAGGATGCTTTCTTGCAGCTCAAGCATGCGATCATATGTGGTCCAGTATTGATTGTTCCTGACTTGCACAAGTCATTCGTGGTTGAATGTGATGCTTGTGGTGATTGCATAGGAGCTGTCCTAAATCAAGAAGGGCATGCAGTTGCATACGAGAGCCGTCGTTTGCATGATGCTGAGCTTCATATGGATATCTATGAGAAAGAGCTCTTGGCTGTAATTCACGCCTTAAAGATTTGGAAACATTACCTTCTTGGGACTGAATTTGTAGTCAAGACAGATCATCAAAGCTTGAGATACTTTCTATCTCAAACCAAGCTTTCAGAGAAGCAGATGAGAATGGCAAATTTTCTTTCCATGTTTCATTTTCAGATTGTGCATACTCCAGGAAAGAAAAATGTGGTGGCCGATGCACTATCTAGGAGGCCTTATGTTGTTGCAGTCTCAGTGGCCTCTCATGGAGATCTATCTGCTATGAGAGATTTGTATCATTTGGATGCTGATTTTTGCCATATATGGACTGATTTGATGGCTGGTCATTCACATGCCTCTTATGTTATCAACGAGGGTTATCTCATGAAGGATAATTGCCTATGTGTGGTGAAGGATTTGCGTCCTAAGGTTATGGACGAATGTCACGCTCCACCATATGCTGGTCATAGAGGTATTATGCCTACTACTCGCATGATTCAGAGGTATTTCTATTGGCCAAGCATGCGTAAAGACATTGAGGCTTATGTCCGTGCATGTATCACTTGCCAAAAGGTGAAATTTGATAGGCAAAAGCCTCCAGGTTTGCTTCAGCCATTGCCTATTCCCTCGCAACCTTGGGAAAGTATCACGATGGATTTTATTCTGGATTTACCTAGATCCCAGCATGGGAATGATGCTATTTGGACTATTGTGGACAGGTTTAGCAAGCACGCTCACTTCTTGCCCGTCAAGAAAACCATTAAAGCTGATCATATGGTAAAGCTTTTCCTTGCTAATATTTTCAAGCATCATGGTATGCCTAAATCCATTGTTGGGGATAGAGATCCCAGGACTACAAGCCTATTTTGGAGGGCTTTGTTTGATAATATGGGTACTAAGCTTGAATTTTCATCAGCTTATCATCCCCAAACGGATGGCCAAAGTGAAGCTACAAATTCAGCTGTGTTGGATTTATTGAAATGTTATGTGGCAGATCAAAAGACTGCATGGGAGAAGTATCTTCCACTTGTTGAGTTTGCCTACAACAATACAATCCATGCTTCCACAGGAAAGGCTCCGTTTGAGATTATTTATGGCAGAGTGGTCTTGCCACCCATCCTTCGTACAAAGGATGAAATTTTTGCAGCTGATGAATATGTTCGTGACTTAGATGTTGCCTTTGGTCAGGTGCGGACAGCCATTGCGAGATCTCAGGATAAGCATAAAATGGCTGCTGACAAGCATAGAAGGGACATGGAAGTCAAAGAAGGTGATTGGGTATTGCTGAAATTTGAGAAGGCTAGGCTTCGGAAGAGGCCAGGACGAGAAGGATCATATCCTAAGCTTTCTCCTCGCTATTATGGACCCTTCAAGGTGATTCAGAAGATCAATAAAGTGTCCTACAGGCTTGCTTTACCTAGTCATTGGAAGATTCACAATGCTTTTCATGTGAGTCTATTTCGAAAATATGTGGGGCCAGATCCTGATGAGCCTGTCAGGATCACAGAAGATCCGCCAGAAATTGAAGAGCTTGAGGAGATCCTCCAGCCAGAACAGATTGTTTTTCACAAGGAGAGAAAGCTACCTGCAGGAAAGCTTTCCAGGAGATACCTTGTGAAGTTTAAGAATTATTTGCCTATTGATGCCAAATGGGTAAATGAACATTACTTTGCAGATTATCCGCAATTGTTGCAGGCATATCTTGAGGCTTTTAAGTTGAGGTCAACTCTTTAGAAGCCCGGGGGGATGTCACCAATTGGCCGACCATTTGGTCCATTCCTAGTTTTTTTTGCGTCTCGTTCACTTGAGGCCAGGCCGGTGTCTCGTGTGAAGAGGCCAGTATTTTGCTGACATGGACGGGAGCCAGACTGGTGCCACCCGTGTGTTAGCAGGATGGTGTCGTATGGACGGGAGCCAGATCAGTGCCACCCGTGTATGACCTGGACTGTGTTCGATCCATGGGACTGTCACGCCATGGAAGAGCCAGTATTCGTGCCGTGTTTTACCTATGGGACTGTCACACCATAGGGAAACTCGTGCCTGGAACTGTGTCTTACCTATGGGACTGTCACTCCATAGGAAGACCAGGTTTTTATGTTTTATGTCGTGCCAGTTTTGTGCCGACAGATATTTTGTACTTGTTCCATGAACGGGAGATATGTCCATGTTACTATTTGCACATGCACACATATTTTGCATGCTTGAAACTGTTTTCGCATGACATGTATTTGTGTGTTTGCCTGCTTGACGTGTTACTTACTGAGCGGGGACGCCTGCCAGTGAGTCGTGAAGTCTGCCCTGTATTCTGACAAGTTTCAGAGCATGTGAACAGGTGGTAAGTATATGGTACATGTTGTTTTAATGTTTTAAATTCTAACCTTTTAATTTATAAGGTTAGGTGTTCACATTCACTTAAATGTGGGCACCCCCTTTGGACACCCACTTAGGGGCCAAGGTGGGGAGCCCCACTTAAGTGAGTGTGGGGGTGGGCATGGGCACCTACCCAAACTCCCCACCCACATGCAAACGTGGGTATCACCTAGTTAACTCCACATTAAATTTTATTAAAAAGACTCCCTCCTTCAAGCGTGTAGAATCCATCGCTTCTTGCGTTTGTTCATCACCCATCGCTACCACCAACTTGCGTGGAGAAACCGGCAACCATCTTCTCTTCGCTTGTTTTTCCTAAGCTGCTCGCTGCCTTCCTTGTACGACTGCAGTACCCACTGCTGTGCTGGCTGCGCCTGTCTCTCTACAGCCGGCTGATTTTACTACAAGAGGGCTGCGCCTGTTTTCCAACAGATTGCCACAGCAGCAGGCGCCTGCATCACTTCTCTTTCCCTTCCTACAGGCGGCTACTCTCCCAGGTGACAGTACTTGCAGGCTGCCCATCCTTTTCCGGCTGCGGGCTGCTCATCTTCTACCGGCTGCATCTCTCCAAGCTACGCAAGTCCCTACAGACGGCTGGGGCTATGCGTTTGTGTTCCGGCCAGTAAGAACATTGCCCTCAGGCAACTCTGTTTGGGTTCCTCTACACTGCAGCCAAGCCTCTCCTCCTTTGCAAGTGGATGCTTCTTCTCTCACAGCAGGCGGCTGTACCCTTCGTGGTGGTGCTTGTCTTGTTAGTTCTACACGAGGCAACTATTCCTTCAACAAGGGTGGCTTCATCTTCTTCAAACACCACGAGTATGGCCTTTCTTTATCAACCATCTACAAGTAAGTGATTTTCAGATTTGAGTAAAGCATTTTCTGATTAAATCTGATAAGGGATTCATCCCTCTACGGCCACACCCGTTCGGTGCCGGGTTGTCCAAGCTGTATTGGCGAACCTCGGTCCAAAGGTGCTGAGATCGGGAGAGCCAGGCGTTAGTACGAGAGCGCCTGTTTGTGCGTGGTCTCGGAACACCAGTGAGGCGCTCTCCGCGGAGTCCAGTGAAAGCACAGGACCGTAGAGATTGGACCACACTAGTGGTCGTTCTGCTTCGAGTTTTCTTCATCGAAATTCAAGCCTATTTGTTTGGTACTGTTTTCATATGTACATGGACATTATCTGGTTCTCAGAACCCATGGAGCATTGTATTCATTAAATACTCCCAATAAAGATATCATATATTGAGGGGGGGGTCGGCCCGTTCCGGCCCCAGTGCTGGTGTCCATCTTTCCATTTCTGTTCATTTAAATTTCAAGTTGTTTTAAGTTGTCCATTTCAAATTTGTGGTTTTAAAGTTGTGCTATTAAGCGTGTGGGTGTCCAACGGAGTCTTTCCCACTTGACGGGATCGGTTTCAGTGATCCTATGCTTGGATATTTTTTTGTTGGTTGTAACCAGCTAAAGCCACATTCTACAATGGCTCGTCTATGTAACACTTTTTTCTTGTTTCAAAGTAATATAGAACTAAACCCACACAATCACCCAAATTTTTCAGAAAGCAATATTGTTCAGTTCAACAATTTAAAACGCCAACAGATAACTGTGAATGACCTAGAACAATGCTGAGTTCAAGTTCTCTTCTAGTTCTTGCACCATGCCAGATGTGACCAAAGATAAAAATGAGAGCGAATGTGGCTCAACTAGTGTGCAAGGTCCATGAATAGACTAACAGTGGCTCCACAAGGTAAGCACCCATGCTGGTCCGCCAGCTCATCAGGTGACCCCTAGAGGTTGCCCACCCTCTGGAAATGTACCACTGCCATTTGATTTGTTAGTTTCAACTTGCCAAGCGGGTGTTACAAAGCCACCCTAAGCAATACCTTGTGAAGGGTTCTAAGAAGTCATGGTTCAAGGTAAAGAACGAATTACAACACACATTTAAGTTTGTGCTCAAGATAAAAACTACAAACTATGGCCACTCATTTTGTGCATGCCCTAACTTGCATAAACTCAAGTGCAAAGGAGTAGAGAAGCTTCATTGATGAAGCCAGAAAAACCGATTCAACCAATGGCCATAGTGTCAAAGCCCGAGATCTCTCTAAGAAGGAAACCTGCAATACAAGCCATGAAAAGCAAGACAAAGCAACAAACCCTAACCCTAGAAAGCAAAGCGGAAGAAAAATATCTGGGTACAGCCATACTGGCCACCCAACCATGACAGCCATGAGCAAGGCTCACAATCTTGGTCGTCCCCACCGAGCCACGAGCTAGAGCGTCCTGCTCTCGTGAGTGCCCTGCCATCGTCCTCATCTGGTGTCCTCTACCACCCGGGGTTGTCCCCCAAGGACGACGGCCTCCTACGCGATGGTGCTCCCTCTCCACGCGCTCTACACTCCTGTGCTCCATCTGTAGATGCGTGCCCAACTGGTACCCCTCCCCCCAATAAATAGGGAAGGAACGCCCAAAAAGCACATGCTATCAATAGCGGACCAAAAAGCACATGTCCGCCCACAACATATCACACTCTAGCTCGCCAATCTGCATGTCCCTAGCATGCACATGACATACTTCCCTTCCTCAAAAGAGCTCACTCTTGAGCTCAAGAAAAAGAACTCAAAGAGAAGTTGTCACATTCGCAACACTAGAGAAACACCCTCCATTGGACGAAACCAATAGTCTGAAGGACAATCCGACTAAGAGATCAACCTGCTCAAATAACATGACATGAGCGTCAATTCCTAGTCACAAAAGCCGAATCCGGAGCAAAGGGATCATCTGGGTAACTCGAAGCTGACAATGCTACCAATACCAGAGGTAAGTAACCACTGTCCTAAAGAGTTATCCCGAAACCAAAAGTATCTTCCATTTGACTACCATGCTTTCTTGATGTCCTCTATAAATCTAGTCTGAAAAAAAAACAAAAAACTGGGAAAACCAAAACCTACTACTAAAGCTTGAGCCAAGTGGAACACAACAGTAGTCTCTTCCCAAACAAGGGAAGAACCGATCTTCTAGAAAAGATCATCAAGCTGTACTTCGTCACCTCGGAAGTCTAACTTCTCAAACAGACCTCGGAAAGTCTATGAGTACCTTGGACATGAAAGAAACAATTGTTCCAATAGACCTGATTATGACGCAAGCTAGCATCTATCATAACTGTATGCATCAAAAGTAAAGTATCTATCCCTCAAAACTATTGAGATAGCCTTGTGTTTGCAGGCGGAGAGTCCGAATGAAGTCTTGACACTCTGGCGTAGCCCCGTAACATGCGATGGATCATGGTGTCCCATACCAACAAGATACAACCCATACCCGCGCTACGATTACTACAAACCACCACTTTGTGGATTTGTCACGATCTATCAGAAACAATAAATGCCAATGGTGGCTGACCATGTGCCACAAACTGAAACAAGTTCTCGAAAGGAAGAACTACAAACGAGACTAGTGATCATAACTCGGTCCACGGATTGGACAACATCTCTGTACACAAAGAAGAACAACCTTGACCAGCGTCCCAGTCAAAGCATCTGTCTAAACCCAAAAAATCTTGGAAACCAATACTTGCTTCCAAAAACTTATGCGCATAGCGCAAATTCTTGAATAACCATGATTCAATAGTCTTGGTATAAGAATAGGCAGGTATACTTGGAATAGTGTGAATATCTACACACACTCCAGCTATGGACATGAAACTAGAGGACCATCAAAACCTTAAGGACTCTAAGGCTAAAAAGATACATATTGGGTATTGTCGCATAACCGTCTTGTCATGCAATCTGACAATGAATCCCAACATGTAAACTTAATCTAAATGCCCTCTATCAAATATCCGTGTAGCCACAATGGCAATGTGTGGTCAACTATTCCTCAATCCTACATATGTAGATAAGTCTTGCCTATCAAAGCCCAACAACGAAAACAATGGTCATTCTAATATCTGTAGGGTATTAGGTTTATGTCTTGCATGGTACAAGGCCATGACTAACTCGTGTGTGTGTGTGTGTGTGTGTGCACGTGAAGTTCTTGGAGTAAAAACTCCCATGTGTACCCCAGAACAAACATGTGTACTTGCATAACACGGTACAACACTGTGCTTTTATTGTTAAACCCTACCTTGCATGTTTCTTGCATGTGTGAAAAACAAACACATACCTCATAACATGCTGGTCCAAAACTGAGATAGAGCGAAGCACGTGCATCCGAAGTTCGCAAATACACTACAAAGTCCCATACACAACCTAGACATCTTGGAGAGAAAAGAATCTAAAGAGAGATCGTAGAAAAACATGTCGCCATCACTTGCTATTGTAGGGCAGCCCACTGACGATCGTACGCCTCTGTCCGGACAACCTACATGTGGCTGTCCACAACCTTTGGCTACGTGTGATAGACCTCGGGTAGCACGGATAGTTGTGGCATGTGCGGCTCTGCTAGACTACCTTGCATCTACATGAGTGCGTGCACACAAGTCATGCGTGGCTGCAGCCCCAAAAATTTGGTCTTCCTCATCCCAAAGGGGTCCCCATCAGTCCCCATGTGGACTGCCACAAGCCCCATCGCGCCCCAACAGTCCCTGCAACCGCCAACAGCCCTGGTCGACTCCAACAGCCGTTCACAAGTGCTGTCGACAGTCCTTCCCACGTCCGTAGCCCAAGCGACCACGTAAGGGACCCCCACGCGTGCCATTGGCTTCGGGAAAGTAAGTGATATATATATATATATATATATATATATATATATATATATAGTTTCATAATGGGCTTAAAGAATAACAACTTACACAACTTGATCATTGTTTCCAATCCAGAAACATTCGATCAATGTTGCAAAGAAGCAATATGTTTAGATGACAACATGCTAGAAAAGATGATCATGCTACGAGGTGTTCCTCATCTAAACCAAGTGAAGAAATGGCAAAAGAAAGATCAATCTCAAAATTGATATTCCCAGAATTTTATGCAACCTTGCTTAAAACTTTACAACCAACATCTCTAAGAGAGGATGAAAACCTTCAAAACCAGACATCCTTAATGCCTCTAAAAGTGAGGAACAAAATGGCTTATGTTGAGTGCAATCACTACTATCATCCCAATCCTCATTGTGCATACAAGGCACCTATTATTCTATACTGCATATATATATATATATATATATATATATATATATATATATATATATATATAAACTGCTCGCTTTTTTAAATTAAAAAAATTAAGCGCTTGCTTTATAAAAAAAACTCAACCTGTCCAAAAAATAAACAGTGCAGGGTCTTTGTACAACCGACGCTCTCTCTCTCTTTCTCTCACTCTCTTGCCCATAAGTACAAGGGCACAACAACCTTGCACACACATGCTACTTCAAAAACAGGAAATATCTTACCTGTATCTTTCCTTGAGCGATCTCAGAGTCGCTCTGATACCACTGTCAAAGCCCGAGATCTCTCTCAGAAGGAAACCTGCAATACAAGCCATGAAAAGAAAGACAAAGCAACAAACCCTAACCCTAGAAAGCAAAGCGGAAGAAACATATTTGGGTCCAGGCATACTCGCCACCCAACCATGAGCAAGGCTCACAACGTATGCGTGCTTACGATGTGGTCTTGCTACTCGTGTGTAGATGGCCTAACTTGCATAAATAAATGAAAGAGAAACTTGCCACTTCTGAATTGCAAAAAGATAATGAAAAATAATTGTTAAAACCAAACAATGCCTTTGGCATATGCCAACAGTTATTGGTCATCACAATGCTTTATATACCCTCGTAGTAAGCTTGTTCAAGGCTAACAACGAGAACTTCGTAATATCATATGCAATAGATCCGAGACCTTACATAAGATGTAAACAGGAAACAAAAAGCCTCGTATATAATCATTCATTACATCCTTATGATCATATTAAACATTATTTTCAGACCACATGGTACCCCAAGGACCCTCCGAGTGTGACGAGAACCATAAACACGCAAGCTCAACATACTGACATACAAGTAATCAAAAGCAATCAGTCTCTCTTCATCCAACTTTTACACCACTAGACTTTCTTTGCATCCTTTGTTCTTAAGCTATCATGCCTTCAAAATAGAAGGTTGTGTTAAGCTTCACACCAGAAGTGAACATGATACTTCATATGAGAATCCTGCATACAAAGATTCATGGTATACTTCATTTGAATGTGTGCAAGGATTGGGCATATCCTTGGATGTGTGTATTTGAGAATTAAACAGCTAAAAACCCTATACACAAAAAAATAATGCTGCATGGGTCATTTGAATGATCAAGAAGTCAAGCACGTGCCCAAGTGGTGAGTTCATGGCCCAAAGGTCGTGGCTTCGAACCCCGACACCTTCTTAAGAGAGCAAGAAATTTGACAAGAATCGTGCAGATCCTTATAATGATAAAGGAAAGAACCCCAAGTACACAAAAACGAAAATTAATGGACTATTATTCCAGGGGCAAACTAGGGTAAACTTAGCTGGATTTCAGAATACAGTGCCATTCTCCCTGCAGCATGCCTTAGGCCGGAGTCCTCTCTGTGAGCTGGATTTCTCTAGCAGATTGATGAAGATCTGCAGGTGGGCAGTCTGGTGATGGTGGCGGGTGGTTCTGGTCAATTTTCCACGGCGCCCAGTTAAGCACAGAGGCGTAGAGCTTTTCCCCTACCTCGCAGAATGCCGTAACGATCTCTTCTACGACGTTGGGCACACCCGGTTCGTCGCTGTTAGCAGCAGGTGTTCCCCCCTCTTCTTCTTGGGGCATGCAGGGGGCATCGGCTGTTGATTCTAGTGCTTCTATCGTCTCGCTTGACACACTCCAATCCATGTAGCCTTCCTAGGTAGAGCAAGCTTACAATTTACAATCATTCAGCTAGGATCTCGCGCTCTCTCTCTCTCCCTCACATAGGTGCCCATGATGTTGATGGGAAGTCTCTCTTGCTTATAAAGGCCATGATCCACCTGAGTTCAAGTCGCACCGTTGGTCGTATATGCCCTCGTGTTGCATTCTACCGAGTTCAAGTCCCACCGTTGGTCGTATATGCCTTCGTGTTGCATTCTACCAAAGTTAATAGCTCTCTCTCTCTCTTTCTCTCTCTCTTTCTCTCTCTCTTGCTTATAAGGGGCATTCAAGTAGGGACATTAGAGTGCCAATGTGTGTATAGGTGGAAGTTGCAAAGTTAATTTATTGTTAAGGAACAACAAGTGCCAACAATACACGGAAAGAATGCTACTCTTTTTCTCCGCTTCTCATTGCATGCCAACCGAGAGGCTTCGATTATCCTCTAGTGCGGCCCCATCTAGCATAACATTGAGGGCATGCAACCAGACGCGTAGATCGAGTACATGATGAAGATTTGGTAGGTAAAGATACACCTGCATGCAAAGAAACATAAGAGAATGTACTTATCCCTTGGTTACTAGCACCTGCACTTTTTAAAGAGAAGACCCTATTATGCATGTGTCGCTTTCTTATGCTAACACTTTGTCATTTGGCCCTATGGAAGCTACTACTATGGACAGTCTTCATGTGTCGATGGTTGAGACGATCTCTCCCTCAATCTCGAGAAGGGTGGGGTCTCTTTTTACATTAATGCACCTAGAAGCCACACTAGAGGGACGAGCATCCTGATGAAGCCCCAATGGACTTGTGAGCAGCAACACAAGGATAAAAATGGGCATACCCTTTCCCTAAAGGTAAGTAGCTCTACTGTTCATTTTACTATATGCTCTATCTATGCACCCAACGATTTTACTGAAACAAGGATTATTTATGATCCCTCCTTGAAGGGGAGAGAGCCATCCTCGTTATGGTGAAGGGCCATGCAGATCGATCCCATGCTCGTGTGGAGGCATGTGTCCAAACTAAGAAGGAGCCCTGGAAACACCTCTCCCAAAGTTTCTCTCATAGGCTCTCTCATGGAAGGCCACCAGGTGGATGACACCGCCACTATATGCATGTACATTTGGACCAACATGCAAGTGGGCCAAGATTGACAAGTGCCCCGACTAGACAGATGCTATCTTACTAATGGGTGATGGTGGGGCTACTCTACCCCTCTCTCTCCGGACTTTGCACACGCCACGTGTAAGATTCCTCCCCAGCCTCTCAAGATGTCCAGCATCTTCCCCTGTAATCAATTCCCTCTTCAGAAATATAAAAGATCTTGTTTCTACCAGTTTTGGCCTAGAGAGAGAAAATATTCTGGAGAGAGAATATTCAGATTTTAAATATTTTTGGATGGAAAAAATTCTCATCTTATTAAAATAAGTTCCCCTGAAACAGAAGTTCAAAAAGATTTTGAGAAGGTGCATTAGAAATTAAGTATAATCTGTTGAAGAGGCATTATCTTGGGGGTGAAGATTTTTTCGAAATTTTAAATTAAGGTTCCTATGGACAAATAAGATTCATCCAAATGTAGGGAGGAGATAAATAGAAGAATAAAAGAAAAATCTCCCAAAAATGAGCAAATACTCACATAAGATGAAGAGTTGACTAAGGACAAGGTTAATAGTTAAAAAAGAGAGATATTTAGGTGAAATGATGCATTTTTGACACCTCTGCATGGGGGAATTTCCCTCATGAAGGAGGCGCCTATTTCACATGCTTGAATGAGTTTTAAACTCCCAAATAATGAAATATTTTTATCTCTCCTCTCTCCTGTTTCAACTAGATCCAAAAAGTGAGCAAAATTGACCTAGAAATGGTCAAAATTTGACCAAACTGATCTGGAAAATTCTAGAATCAGTTGGCTTGGTTAGAAGCTCACTTTTTTCTATAAATAGAAGCCCTCCTCTTTGTTGAAACTCAATAGTGCTTATGCACTGTTACTCTACTCCTCCCAAGCCAAGAACTGTGAATTTATTAATAATTCACTAGTTTTTGACATTTCCCTCTTCCAAAGATTGGTGGCCACTCTTGTTACAAACAAGAGTTGAACCCTCAAACCATCAAGCCAAAGGAAAGCTCCAAGAAATTATGTAAGTAGAGATTCTTGTAATTTTCTTTATTGATTTTATGTTTTTCTAATGTTTATGATTGTTTGAAGTGATAAATGGATGCTATGCCTTGATCGAAAGGCTTTTCCCCTCTCTCTTCTTGGAATCAACCCTTCTTATCCTAGTTAAAGTGATAATTATTGGAATTAAACTTTTTATAATGTTTTTCCTTTTATAAGTGAATTTTGATTAGTATAGATTACTTTAAATCAATTAGAGTTAATTTTTAAGAAAAAATTAAGTAGGAAAAATTGAAAAATGGTCAGCCATACAAAGGAGGTTATGGCGAAATTTTTAGAAATAAGAATTATCTTTTATTATACTAAAAGAGTAATTCCTATCAATTCTATACTCTAAAAGTGTCATTTTCATGCATAGAAGATGCATATTGATTATTATTATTTTTTAATGCATAAAAGAATAATCTTTTTATTATGAAAGTCTTACTTTCATCAAAATAGTTTTTTATGCATAAAAGAATAATTTTCTTTTTATTATGAAAGTGTTACTTTCATCAAAATAGATTTTATGCATAAAGGAATAATTTTCTTTTATTATGAAAGTGTTACTTTCATCAAAATAGATTTTTATGCATAAAGGAATAATTTTCTTTTATTATGAAGTATGCATAAAAGATTATTTTTTTTATTATACAAGTGTTACTTTTATCATATTTGATTTTTATGCATAAAAGATTATTTTATTATAAAAGTGTTACTTTTATCATAATTGATTTTCATGCATAAAAGTATGCATAAAAGATTATTTTTATTATTATAAAAGTGTTACTTTTATCATAAATAATTTTTATGCATAAATGGGTGCATAAAAGATATTTTTTTATTAAAAGTGTGATTTTCATCATAAAAGATTTTTATGCATAAACATATGCATAGAAGATATTTTTTTATATTAAAAGTATGATTTTTATCATAAAAGATTTTTATGCATAAACATATGCATAGAAGATATTTTTTATATTAAAAGTATAATTTTCATCATAAAAGATTTTTATGCATAAACATATGCATAGAAGATATTTTTTTAATATTAAAAGTGTGATTTTCATCATAAATGATTTGTATGCATAAATATATGTACAAAAGAAATTCTTTCATGTTAAAAGAGTGATTTCCATCATAAATGATTTTTATGATGATAAAAGTGTGACTTTCATCAGAATTGGATTCTATGCATAGTTAGATGCATATAGAATCTTTAAGGATTCTCTTTAATCTTCTGTTAATTTTCGTAAAAATTGGAAAAATGAATAGGTAGATAATATGTGAGAGAAAATTTTACCATTTTATATTCACTAAGATGGTAATGAGAAAATTCAATTAAACTATCGAAGTCGGAGATCGAGATAAATGATTATTTTATTCCTCTTAAGAAATCCATGTTTTAGAAATCTGTAAGCAAATATTCGTCGGAATAAAATTTAGAAAAAGAGAAATTGAAATAGTACCTTTCGAGAAAGATAGTTTAGGAAGAACCTTTTCAGACCCAAACTCTGATTCAGACTATTGATCAAGACCTAATTCCTTCGTCAATGACGATGTGATCAGTTCAAGAAAAATGCACTCAAAAGAAACTAGTTAAGACTTTTATTTTGATCTGAGGATCAAGTTAACAGAATTCGAGGAATTCTGTTTGGAATTCAGACCTGGATCTAGAAGTATTGGGATACGGATTTAAGATTATTCATGGTTTTCAAACAAAATCTAAACTGAAAACTTGCATAGAAACCTTGTTTTTCTTAAAAGGACTATCTTACGCCAGAATGCTAGAGGGAGCATTTGGCATTTATGTTTTCTAAGGGAAGTTCGGTCGCAACAACTGGCGGGGAGTGTTCAAGGGATAGCTGACGCGGCAAAGCCTGCCTAGGTCTTGACCAGCCTCGGTATGGTTAAAATGGTGCGCTTTCAGTACGATGGACGAGGACCGACGAAGCGGTCCTTGAGTGAAGTGCCAGGACACCTAAGGAGGATCCTGGAGAGTTTTGACCAGGAGATGCACGGGCTCGCGGTGCTGAGGACATCCATGCGTATGTCGAGGAAGATATTATATGATGGACCTATGTTTATTGTAATCTATCACACTAGATCTCGTTGTTGACTTGCTGGTCTCAATGGAGAGTCCAGAGTGATACTGTTTTGAGAGAAACAAAGACTCAATGGAAATTTTGAAGTATGACATGTGTAACCCGTAAATTGTTTGTCAATGGATTGTTTTATAGATTAAAGTTTTAAAGAGGAGTGTGTGCGTATCTGTTTTCTAAAGCTAAAGTTAAGAATAGCATTTCAATTATGGGTGGGTGAGTACTTGTTTGTATCTACCAGCAGCTGACCATGAAGCTCATGTCAGAAAAGTTCTTGAGATTCTAAGGAAGCACTAACTCTTTACCAAAAAGAGCAAATGCACTTTCTCTGCCACCGACCATGTTGAATACTTGGGCTTTCTAGTATCAAAAGATGGAATTTCTCCAGATTCCGCAAAAGTCCAAGGAGTCATAGATTGGCCTGAACCAAAGACAGTGAAAGAAGTCAGAGGATTCTTGGGATTGACTGGTTGGTATAGACTGGTTGGTATTGACTGGTTGGGATTGACTGGTTGGTATAGAATTTTTATACCAAAGTATGCTCTCATAGCTTCCCCCCTGACTAATCTTCTCAAGAAGAATATTCCGTTTCAATGGTCTGCCAGGTGCCAGAGTGCTTTTGATAAGCTAAAGACTACCTTGGTAACCAATCCCGTCCTGAAACTGCCAGATTTCTCTCTACCCTTTGAGGTAGTAATTGATGCTAGTGGTTTTGCCCTGGGAGGTGCACTCATGCAGGAAGGTCATGCAGTGGCCTATGAATCCCGAAAACTCAGAACGCATGAAAGGAATTATGCTGTCCACGACTTGGAACTACTTTCAGAAGTATATGCTCTGAAATTGTGGAGACATTACCTACTGGGTCAAAGATTCACTTTGATGACTGATCATCACACCTTAAAGTGGATCTTCACTCAGAAGGATCTCAACATGTGCCAAAGAAGGTGGATGCAGACCCTGCAGGAATTTGATTTTGAAATCAAGTATCGCCCAGGCAAAGAAAATGTGGTAGCAGATGCCCTCAGCAAGAAAGCCTCCTTGCTTGCAATTACTGTAATATCAAATCCTTTGATTACTGAAGCAAGAGAGAAGATCATGCAGGATAGATTCTTTGGCCCTATTGCTACCCTACTTATGCAGGAAAGCAAAACTCCACAGGAGTTGAACAGAGTTCAAGGGTACAGCCTCGATGATGGAATTATGTATTATAATCGCAGGCTATGCATTCCCAATGATGAGGGAACCAAAGGGCAAATTCTGAATGAAGCCCATGACAGCCTTATTGCAGGACATCCACGTTTCATCAAAACCTACATGTCTGTAAAGAAAAGCTTCTTTTGGCCTGGTTTGAAAAAGGATGTACTGAATCATGTACGTCAATGTCTGACATGCCAGAAAGTCAAAGCTGAAAGAGTAAAAATGCCTGGGAAGTTACATCCATTAGACATCCCCCAGATGAAGTGGGAATGTATCAGTATGGACTTCATTATTGGATTACGTTCAGTGCAATCAGGTTACAACTCCATCTTCGTGGTAGTTGATAGACTAACCAAAGTTGCCCATCTGATTCCAGTAAAAGAAACCTACACTGCAGTGGATGTGGCCAGAGTATTCCTTAAGGAAATCTTTAGATTGCATGGCCTACCTAGGAGAATAGTAAGTGATCGAGATCCCAAGTTTACTTCAAGATTCTGGACTGCATTTTTCAAAGCAGTGGGAACTTTCTTGGATCTCAGCACAGCTTATCACGCTGAGACCGATAGTCAAACTGAAAGGGTAAACCAAGTAATCGAAGATATACTTCGGTCATGCTGTGGTGGCAGGGAACCCAAGAAGTGGCTAAGCTATCTACACCTAGTCGAGTTTGCCTACAATGCTTCTTATCACCGAAGTATCGGGATGAGCCCTTTTAAAGCTCTGTATGGACAAGATTGCTTAACTCCATTAACTTGGTCCGACCCATTGATTAGGGTCAAGATATCTAGACAGATGCTTGACGACATGGAACAGCAGATGTAGGCAATTCATAAAGATATTAAAGCTGCCCAGGATCGACAGAAGCAATATGCAGATAAGAAGAGGACAGATAGAGAATTCAAAGAAGCAGATATGGTCTTCATTCGAGTATGCCCCAGAAGAAGTTCTCTATCTCTTGGGAAGTACAAGAAGTTATCCCCCAGATATTGTGGGCCATATCTGATTACAAAGAAAGTAGGTGACTTAGCCTACGAGCTTCTTCTGCCTCCTCATCTTAAAGTACATAATGTATTTCATGTCAGCCTTCTTAAAAAGTATATACCAAGCCCGAATCATGTGCTTGATGATGAGATCTTAACTTCTTCAACCCAAGGGCAGATGGAACTCTAACCTAAAGAAATCCTTGATGTTCGAGAAAAGATTCTCAGGAACAAAATTCTGAGAGAATTATTGGTCAAATGGAAGTTCTATCCTTTTGAAGATGCCACCTGGGAGAAAGAAGCCGATCTGTTGTGAGAATACCCACAGTTTGTGAGATGAGGACATCTCGCGTTTTCAACTGGGAGAGAATGTAAGATTCCTCCCCAGCCTCTCAAGATGTCCAGCATCTTCCCCTGTAATCAATTCTCTCTTTAGAAATATAAAAGATCTTGTTTCTACCAGTTTTGGCCTAGAGAGAGAAAATATTTTGGAGAGAGAATATTTAGATTTTAAATATTTTTGGATGGAAAAAATTCTCATCTTATTAAAATAAGTTCCCTTGAAACAGAAGTTCAAAAAGATTTTGAGAAGGTGCATTAGAAATTAAGTATAATCTGTTGAAGAGGCATTATCCTGGGGGTGAAGATTTTTTCGAAATTTTAAATTAAGGTTCCTATGGACCAATAAGATTCATCCAAATGTAGGGAGGAGATAAATGAAGAAATAAAAGAAAAATCCCCCAAAAATGAGTAAATACTCACATAAGATGAAGAGTCGACTAAGAACAAGGTTAATAGTTAAAAAGAGATATTTAGGTGAAATGATGCATTTTTGACACCTCTGCATGGGGGAATTCCCCTCATGAAGGAGGCGCCTATTTCACATGCTTGAATGAGTTTTAAACTCCCAAATAATGAAATATTTTTATCTCTCCTCTCTCCTGTTTCAAATAGATCCAAAAAGTGAGCAAAATTGACCTAGAAATGGTTAAAAATTGACCAAACTGATCCGGAAAATTTTAGAATCAGTTGGCTTGGTTAGAAGCTCACTTTTTCCTATAAATAGAAGCCCTCCCCTTTGTTGAAACTCAATAGTGTTTATGCACTGTCACTCTACTCCTCCCTGTTACCATATTATAGTAGTGATGTGTGTGAACACACTTAGGACCGCCGGGGCACTTTTTCCCTCACTAGGAGGTTTTTTCCCCCGTGCATTGTATATACGCCCATTATCTTCTAGGGCTTGTTATCTTTCATTTTTGGCACTCATAATACACTACTGTGTTGTGCTCAAGCTTCCTCATCTTCTTGAAGTTGTGTGTGCATTCCTGCAACCCTAATTCCAACAATTGGTATCAGAGCAGGCTTCCTCCTCCCGGGCAGCATCACCGGCACCTGCCGCTTCATCTCCTCCGATTGCGACGAGGTTTCACGAGCGTCTGCAAGTTAGTATATGCTGTTAGTACGGCTCGTCTGTTTTGGGCTGTGCTACATAGCACAGGTCGATTTTATACAGGTTTACCTCTTACAGACAGCATTTACATCTAGTAGTACAGTCATTGGCCATGGCTGACAACAATGATGTATTCCGCATGTTGGCTGCTGAGGATAAGTTGGATGGCACCAACTATCCATTGTGGGCATATATGATGCGACATGTATTGGTAGCAAAGGGGTTATGGAACATTGTGCAGGGTATTGATGCACGTCCTATTGTGGCTGGGAATGCTGCAAACACATCAGAAACAGGTACTGTTGATGATGGTGCAGGCACAAGTGCTGTAGCAGCTGTTCGAGAACCACCACTTTCAGCAGAGCAGATTCGTTGGGATGGTAGAGATGCGCAGGCTCATGCCTTGATTGCGCTGTCTGTCAAACGTACCATTATCCCACATATTCGCTCCTGCAGGACTTCTAAGGATGCTTGGAATGTACTTGCCACATTGTATCAGGCAAGAAATGAGGCTCGTGTTGCTTACCTCCGAAAACAGTTGGAGAGTGAGCATATGAACGAAGGTGATTCTATGGATAGCTTTTTGACAAAGATCAAGGATTTCAAAGAGCAGCTCATTTCTGCAGATGAAATCCTGTCAGACAGTTCACTTGTGCAGACTGTTTTGAATGGTCTACCAGATTCTTATCAGGGTTTTGCTTCCACTCTTCGCTTGATGATGAAAGGCAATCCCAATGCCTTATCATTTGAGGAGTTAGTTTCTGTTTTGCTGCAAGAAGACCAGTCAAGGCAAAACAGGAATATTATGCGTGTCGCAGATCAAGCTTTCGTTGCTAGTCAGAGAAGCGGGAAAGGTAAAGCTGGCTTTTCTTCTAGTAAGCAGAAATCTGCAAATGCTGCGCAACCAAAGAAGGAAGACAAAGATGAGAAGAAGGGTGACAAACAGAAGACATTTTGCAAGTACTGTAAGGGAAATGATCATGTCATCAAAGCGTGTCCTAAGCTGGCTGCGAAAGAGGCTAAGAAGAAAGAGGCTGGTATGGCTGTTGCAGATGCCTCTCCTTCTAACAATGAATCTGCTAATGTTGTTCAAGATACAGAATGGGCATTCAATGCGCAGTGCAGTTATGACCCATCTTTGCATGACACATGTATGTCTGCAGTAGATTCAGATGTATGGTACTTTGACAGTGGTGCCACTAAGCATATCACCTCGCAGCGCAGTTTATTCACTTTCCTTGAGTCTGCTCCCACAGGGAATACTGTCACTTGTGCCAATAACTCCTCTTATCCCGTTAAAGGAGTTGGACAGATTGTGCTGAATGTTGCAAATTGCAACACCTTTACACTTTTTGATGCATTGTATGTGCCAGGGATCAAAAAGAATCTGCTGTCAGTCTCCGCATTTGCCAAAACAGGTTTGGTTGTAAAATTTGTGGATGACAGATGTACTGTTCATGATCTCTCTTGTGGTGACATCATTGTAGCATCTGGTTCACTATGTCGAGGGCTGTATAAGCTCAATATGGATGGCAAATGTGTAGAGGATTCAGCATGTGCTATTATGGATACGCAGGCTATTTCAAATGCAAAACTGTGGCATGCACGTTTTGGTCATCTGAATTTTGCAAGTTTGCTGCGCCTGCAGAAATCTGAAATGGTGTCTTCTTTGCCTAAGCTTGAGGCACCTGTCAAGCATGTTTGTGAGGGCTGCATATTGGGTAAAATGCAGCGTGCTTCCTTTCCCAAAGATGGATCAGTGAGAGCTGAACGCAGATTGCAGCTTGTTCACAGTGATGTTTGTGGTCCCATGCAAACTCCATCATTTGGAAACTACCTTTACTTCGTGACTTTCATTGATGATTTTACCAGGCATGCATGGGTATATCCTTTGAAGGCAAAGTCCGAAGTGTTTTTGTGCTTCAAACAGTTTTTGGTTATGGCTGAAAATGTGTCAGAAAGTAAGATGGGCACCCTCCGTTCAGATCGAGGGGGGGAGTATATGTCTTCAGAATTTAATGCATTTCTGGCTGAGCGTGGGATAAAACACCAATGTACAGTGCCGTATACACCACAGCAAAATGGTGTGGCTGAGAGAAAAAACAGGTCTCTCATGGAAATGGCAAGATGTATGGTTAAGAGTCAAAGTCTACCACATGGTTTTTGGCTTGAGGCTGTCATGTGTGCCACTTATGTACTAAACAGGTGTCCCACCAAAGCATTACAGGTTGTCACTCCATATGAGGCTTGGCATAGCCGCAAGCCATCTGTTGGCCATTTACGTGTTTTTGGTTGCCTGGCATATGCATTAGTGCCTGTGCAACATCGCAGAGGAGGTGTATGTATCGCAGCCTCGTGGTTTTGTTCAAAGAGGGCAGGAAAACAAAGTGTGCAGGTTAAAAAAGGCTTTATATGGTTTAAAGCAAGCTCCACGAGCTTGGTATGAAAAAATACATGCATATTTGACTGCACATGGGTTTCAGAATAGTCCAACAGAAAGCACTTTGTATGTTAAACGTGTGGATGGTGTACATCTAATCATTGCTCTCTATGTCGATGACATGCTGCTCACAGGACCAAATGAGAGTCATATTGCTGATTTTAAGGCTGATTTGAATGCCTCTTTTGAGATGTCAGATTTGGGGCATTTGCATCATTATTTGGGGATACAATTTAAGCAGTGTGATGGAGGTATTGCTTTGTGTCAGACAAAGTATATTGAAACATTGTTGCGGAGATTTGGCCTTGAAGACTGCAAGCCTATTGCTACTCCAATGGAGACAGGTTTGAAGTTGAGTCTTCATGATGCTGGAGATCACTTTGATGTCACACTCTATCAGACAGCTGTTGGTTGCCTCATTTATGTATGCATTACGAGGCCAGACATTCAGTTTGCAGTCTCACAGGTGAGCAGATTTATGCATAGCCCAGGCATTAAGCATTGGCAGGCAGTGAAGCGTATCTTTCGCTATTTGAGTGGTACTCGGCATCTTGGGTTGTTTTATCCCAAGGGGGGATCATTGCCGCCAGATTTACATGTTTTTTCAGATTCTGACTGGGCTGGTTGTTATGACACACGCGTGTCCACGAGTGGTTTTTGCTTCATGCTTGGAAGCTCATGCATATCATGGTTGAGCAAGAAGCAGCCTACTGTGGCCACTTCTAGTTGTGAAGCTGAGTACAGGGCAGCTTTCACAGCTACGGTTGAGTGTGTGTGGCTCAGACGCCTTATGGCTGATTTGGGTGTTGGGCAGCCATCTGCCACCACCATCTTCACTGACAGTCAGAGCGCATTGGCAGTTGCGCGGAACCCAGTGTTCCATGCTCGTACGAAGCACATTGAGGTGCACTACCATTATGTCAGGGAGAGACTCTCTGCAGGAGAGATCAGTTTGGCTTATGTGCCAACACAGGATAACCTTGCAGACCTTTTCACAAAGGCTCTGCCTCGTGAGAAGTTCGAAGCTTTTCGCAAAGCTTTGGGCTTACTCCCTTTTGTGGATTCGTCCACATAGCTAGACACTTCCCTATACATGAGTGCTAGCTCTTGTTCACCGCATCACTCCAGGGGGGATTTGTTACCATATTATAGTAGTGATGTGTGTGAACACACTTAGGACCGCCGGGGCACTTTTTCCCTCACTAGGAGGTTTTTTCCCCCGTGCATTGTATATACGCCCATTATCTTCTAGGGCTTGTTATCTTTCATTTTTGGCACTCATAATACACTACTGTGTTGTGCTCAAGCTTCCTCATCTTCTTGAAGTTGTGTGTGCATTCCTGCAACCCTAATTCCAACACTCCCAAGCCAAGAACTGTGAATTTATTAATAATTCACTAGTTTTTGACATTTCTCTCTTCCAAAGATTGGTGGCCACTCTTGTTACAAACAAGAGTTGAATCCTCAAACCATCAAGCCAAAGGAAAGCTCCAAGAAATTATGTAAGTAGAGATTCTTGTAATTTTCTTTATTGATTTTATGTTTTTCTAATGTTTATGATTATTTGAAGTGATAAATGGATGCTATGCCTTGATCGAAATGCTTTTCCCCTCTCTCTTCTTAGAATCAACCCTTCTTATCCTAGTTAAAGTGATAATTATTGGAATTAAACTTTTTATAATGTTTTTCCTTTTATAAGTGAATTTTGATTAGTATAGATTACTTTAAATCAATTACAGTTAATTTTTAAGACAAAATTAAGTAGGAAAATTTAAAAAATGGTCAACCATCCAAAGGAGGTTATGGCAAAATTTTTGGAAATAAGAATTATCTTTTATTATGCTAAAAGAGTAATTCCTATCAATTCTATACTCTAAAAGTATCATTTTCATGCATAGAAGATGCATATTGATTATTATTATTTTTTAATGCATAAAAGAATAATCTTTTTATTATGAAAGTATTACTTTCATCAAAATAGTTTTTTATGCATAAAAGAATAATTTTCTTTTTATTATGAAAGTGTTACTTTCATCAAAATAGATTTTATGCATAAAGGAATAATTTTCTTTTATTATGAAAGTGTTACTTTCATCAAAATAGATTTTTATGCATAAAGGAATAATTTTCTTTTATTATGAAAGTGTTACTTTCATCAAAATGGATTTTTGTGCATAAAAGATTATTTTTTATTATAAAAGTGTTACATTTATCATATTTGATTTTCATGCATAAAAGATTATTTTTTATTATAAAAGTGTTACTTTTATCATATTTAATTTTCATGCATAAAAGTATGCATAAAAGATTTTTTTTATTATAAAAGTGTTATTTTTATCATATTTGATTTTTATGCATAAAAGATTATTTTATTATAAAAGTATTACTTTAATCATAATTGATTTTCATGCAAAAAGGTATGCATAAAAGATTATTTTTATTATTATAAAAGTGTTACTTTTATCATAATTGATTTTTATGCATAAATGGGTGCATAAAAGATAATTTTTTATTAAAAGTGTGATTTTCATCATAAAAGATTTTTATGCATAAACATATGCATAGAAGATATTTTTTTATATTAAAAGTATGATTTTTATCATAAAAGATTTTTATGCATAAACATATGCATAGAAGATATTTTTTATATTAAAAGTATGATTTTCATCATAAAAGATTTTTATGCATAAACATATGCATAGAAGATATTTTTTTAATATTAAAAGTGTGATTTTCATCATAAATGATTTGTATGCATAAATATATGCATAAAAGAAATTCTTTCATGTTAAAAGAGTGATTTTCATCATAAATGATTTTTATGATGATAAAAGTGTGACTTTCATCAGAATTGGATTCTATGCATAAATAGATGCATATAGAATCTTTAAGGATTCTCTTTAATCTTCTGTTAATTTTCGTAAAATTGGAAAGATGAATAGGTAGATAATATGTGAGAGGAAATTTTACCATTTCATATTCACTAAGATGGTAATGAGAAAATTCAATTAAACTATCGAAGTCAGAGATCGAGATAAATGATTATTTTATTCCTTTTAAGAAATCCATGTTTTAAGCAAATATTCGTCGGAACAAAATTTAGAAAAAGAGAAATTGAAATAGTACCTTTCGAGAAAGATAGTTTAGGAAGAACCTTTCCAGACCCAAACTCTGATTCAGACTATTGATCAAGACCTAATTCCTTCGTCAATGACGATGTGATCAGTTCAAGAAAAATACACTCAAAACACCCACCGAATCTGAAACTAGTTAAGACTTTGATTTTGATCTGAGGATCAAGTTAACAGAATTCGAGGAATTCTGTTTGGAATTCAGACTTGGATCTAGAAGTATTGGGATACGGATTTAAGATTATTCATGGTTTTCAAACAAAATCTAAACTGAAAACTTGCATAGAAACCTTGTTTTTCTTAAAAGGACTGTCTTACGCCAGAATGCTGGCGCCAGAATGCTGGAGGGAGCATTTGGCATTTATGTTTTCTAAGGGAAGTTCGGTTGCAATAGTTGGCGGGGAGTGTTCAAGGGATAGCTCACGCGGCAAAGCTTGACCAGCCTCAGTATGGTTAAAATGGTACACTTCCGGTACAATGGACGAGGGCCGACGAAGCGGTCCCTGAATGAAGTGCCAAGACACCTAAGGAGGATCCTGGAGGGTTCTGACCAGGAGATGCACGTGCTCGCGGTGCCGAGGACATCCATGCGTATGTCGAGAAAGATATTATATGATGGACCTATGTTTATTGTAATCTATCACACTGGATCTCGTTGTTGACTCGCTGGTCTCAACGGAGAGTCCAGAGTGATACTGTTTTGTGAGAAATAAAGACTCAATGAAAATTTTGAAGTATGACATGTGTAACCCGTAAATTGTTTGTCAATGGATTGTTTTATAGATTAAAGTTTTAAAGAGGAGTGTGTGCGTATCTGTTTTCTAAAGCTAAAGTTAAGAATGGCATTTCAATTATGGGTGGGTGAGTACTTGTTTGGATCTACCGATTCCGTGGTGGCAGGGTGGTGGCTAACCCATGGGCCGGATGGGGTTAGACTGGAATCAGTGGAGTTTTTAATAATCAACTGAAAAATCTTAGGATTCGAGTAGCTAGTCAATTCCCTGATAAATTTCTCAAATGAGTGGATCAACGGCTGTGCCTGATCTTGATCAGGAAAAAAGCATTGAATTTACTAAAATGATCAAATTATATCAGTGACAGTTTCCTTCTATTTGGTTTATTCAGTTGAAGGATAGCTTAGAATTGATCACGTTAGAAAAATTCGTTAAGAAAATTCAAAAAGGTGGAATCGTCCTCGCTTTTTGGGCATGGGAAATTTTCTCAGTTTCGGATTTCGGAGTGACCACCAGCCTAGTCTCGTGCCCAGACATTCGTGGTGGGCGAGGCCCCGAGTGAGAAACCCTGCCCCATGCATGAGGGGGCTGCTTCCACTATCAGCTACCGGGAGTGTGGTGCACGGAGGGGGTAGAGGGATCTCACACCACCACCCCACAGTTTTGCACCCCCGCCTTTCAAGTTCATCTTGGAAAGGCTAGCTTTGATGAAGGCATAGGCATTGCATGGGGAGTAAAAAGAGACCTAGGTGGGCCCCCACATGCAATGTGGGATGCATAAGGTATGCAATTAACTTTTGCAAGATGTTTGGGAGAATGCAGGCCAGAGAGAGCAAGAGACAAGTGCCCATGGCCAAGAGAGAGAATCTAATGCAACCAATTCAAACAAAAGGACCAGACCCCACCCTCACTATGTTAATTAACGATCTAATTTGATGAAGGCATAGGCATTGCATGGGGAGTAAAAAGAGCCCTAGGTGGGCCCCCACATGCAATGTGGGATGCATAAGGTATGCAATTAACTTTTGCAAGATGTTTGGGAGAATGCAGGCCAGAGAGAGCAAGAGACAAGTGCCCATGGCCAAGAGAGAGAATCTAATGCAGCCAATTCAAACAAAAGGACCAGACCCCACCCTCACTATGTTAATTAACGATCTAAATGGGTTCTTATAATACTAGGCCCACAAAAGGGCTAAAGGCATTAAAGTTCGCTCTCAGGGTTAATTGGTTGGCCAAAGGAGATGTCCCACTAGCTTCTTCTTTCATCAGATTAGAGAGAAGCATCAACAACAAGAACAAATTAGCAAGCCCCAACTCCCTGATGGGTCCATTAAAGAGGATGAAGAAACAATCGAAGCCCACATGCATCCAGCAAGATGGGCAAGGAAAAAATGCCACATTGCCCAAACTGTCTCCCCAGTGCAAAGTTTTACTAGCATTTCTGGTCGTTGTAAAAGCCCAGAACTCTATGCCATGGTCAATGAAGTATGCAAACATGGTGAACTCACCCTAGAAACAGCTTATCCCTAAACACACCAATCATACTATGGTGGAAAACTAGTGGCACCCTCACCATGCTAAACACATCCTAGAAGATCTTTACTAAAGCTATTGTTCTCCACATAAAGTTCATCATCCCTAGGCTGGATGACACTAACCAATTCAGATTTATGCATGGTCGACAAATTCATAAATTCTTGAGGACATATTAAATGTGTAATGTGGGATTGATCATGCCTTGCATTGTACATGCTCCTCAAGCTAGACCTGGTCAAAGCATATGATCAGGTCTATTGGAATTTCATGCTTGCTATAGTGGACAAGATGGGGTTTTCCCTATCAAAATGAGTGATGCTAGAGTGCCAAGTCACCTAGTCAAGTTATCACACATGAGCTACCAAAGCTTTGTTACACCTCCCTCATATAAAAGGAGTCATTTTCAATCAATGGATCAAGTAAGCTCTCAAGCCTCTTTATGAGTACAAGTCTTAATCTTGTAACCTAATTGTGCTTGAGTCTAAAGCTTAATTATCTTAGTTCATTCATCATGATTGTTAGTAAGTATCACCCACCCTAGCTTAGCTTATCACTAAGCACATGTTAATTAGTATAGGATTAAGTCTTTCTTATCATCAACATTTCCATGGGAGCTTGGATCCACAAGCTTTAATATGGTATCAGAGCCAAGTTCTTGCTCCCCATAGCTTAGCATTCATCTCTTTCAACTTATATTGCACTAATCTCAGTCTATTAGCCATTTGCACTCACTTAAGCTCAACCTTATCTTCTACCCAAGAGAGAGGCTGAGATTGCAAAGCCTCATTCTCCACACTCCCTTGACCACTGTCCAAGATTTTTATCCACTCACTCCTCATCTCAAGGTGTTCAAGCTCACCAGAGGGATTCAACAAATAGTGCCTCCAGCTCACAAATTTTGCCCAGCAGTGCCGACGAGCCTTTCTGTGCATTCCGCATTGTTGCTTGCAACAATCAACCCAAGCCCTCTTGGTTGTGGGTTAGCAATGCCCTAAGCTACCCACCACAAACCAATTTTAAGCCCTCTTGGTTGTGGGTTAGCAATGCCCTAAGCTACCCCCACAAACCAATTTTAAGCCCATTTCATGCACTAATGACAAGGGTGGGATCAAAAAACCAGTCAGGCTTAAATGCCGTGTTCTAAGAGAGATTAAGCTCATTTTGAGTTCTATTCGAGGTACTCATCAAGGGAAAGAAGGCCAAGCAAAAAGCCCCATCAAAAGCACCATTAATTTGCTCAATTTTGTCCTTCATTTTTTAGCTCTGTCAATCACTATGATTAACACTTAATCACTATCATTAGTAGTCAATTAGCTTTGTTAATCACTATGATTAATACTTAATCACTATCATTAGTAGTCAATTAGCAAAAACTGAGCTTAATAAAACTCAAAATTGGAAAATTAGAATATTATTCCACTGTGGGAAACTCTCTCTTGCATTAAAATCCATCTCATCCACCTGTATTACTCAATTTAAGTGGTTTTTTCATCTCATCTAGTTCAATTTTGGCACATAATTTGCATCTTAACCATTTGTAAAAGGGTTAGACACTACTTGAGCACATAATTTGCATCTTAACCACTTGTAAAAGGGTTAGACACTACTTGAGCACTAAAATCAAGGCTCAAGGTAAGACACCCTTCTCATCATGGAGCATGTAGAAGTCGTCTCAAGATTTAATGGTGATGGGTTTTACACGTGGCAAAGTAGGACCATGTACTTGCTTATGGTGGGTAAGGGCTTTGTGCTTTGGTTCCCATGGCTTATCAAGTCCCAATCCACCTTTAACACAATAATGTAATCTTGCTTATGGGTAAGGGGGTTTGTGCTTTGGTTCCCATGGCTTATCAATTCCCAATCCACCTATAACACAATCATGTAATCTTGCATCACATTGATTCAAAGCAGTCACACTCCTCGATACAATCTTCTTTAAAAGGAAACACTTTAACTCTTCAAAGCTCCCTCCTCGATACACAAGTCTAAAAACTCACCTAATGCATATCAAATCACCCATAGAGTGATTGACCTATCTTGGAAAACCTCTATCCTTGATTCCTAGAAGCAACACCTTTTTCCCCACTTGTGCGAGGGACGGCCCCATTAACCTAGTCCTCTAAAGTAGAATTGTCCATGGACTTATTTACCTAGCATAGTGCGATTGATTAGATTTGTTGGAAAGCCACCCGACTAATCGAGTCCACCCGTTTAGAGGATGGTGCCGTCAGGGCGATCCACCCTCCCACAAGTTCCACCCAACTCACCCGTTATTTTTGTTTTCTAATTATTCCTACCACATTGTGTGACATATATAGACAAGTTCATTAATTAGAGATCTTACACAGATGATATTCATTAAAATAGCCACTTAACTTAAAATAATGATACAATAATACTAGAAAACAAAGGACTTAATAAAAATAATTACAAAGGTTCAAATCCAACTATAGCCAGATCCAGGCTCTCTTATTCCATGTTTTATTATGCTGATAGTCTAGAATTCGGTCTTCCAGTCTTGCCGTTGGTAACCAGGGAGGACTCAAGCTGGCCTGTCACCCTCTATAGTTCTATCGCTTGATCCTCCCGCTCCTCGTAGGGATGTCTACGCACTAAGGTGGGCTTATTTACCACACTAGCCTAGGCCCTATAGAACCAGGCAACATCCATAACTCTCGCCAAACCAATGAGTTCCAACTTCCCAATGGTATGCGGGATACCTTGGCCAAATCCGGGCCTCACTAACATCGCCGCTCGGCTACACAAGCACAGGAATGGGGTTAGCATCACGGCGAGGAGAAGATGTACATGTACTTTAATTTAAGCAAGAAGCAATATAATAGTTCAATCCAACCTTATAAGATACGAGAAACCACATTAACATTTCAAGAAAGTAACAATTCTATAAGAAATTTTAAGTTCAGATAATTATGGAAGCTTATATTCTCAAAACAAGGGAAAGTAGCATTCTTTATCTTTCTTAATTTATGCTAAGGATTAATCCAAAAAACTCTTTTTAGATGATTATCAAGCTAACCTGGCTATTGCCTCCATGAGGGACTCCTAAGGGAAGAGCTAGGGCCGCATTCGGCGGACCATGCCCTCTTGTGTCGTTGGTCGTGCATACTTCTCAAGACAACATTTTGGCATCTTTGAGGAGGAGCCATACTATCTACTCTCTCATAGTTTGCACAATCACGAACTCAATGATCCATACGGATCACAATTTGGAGTCCGTTTGCTCACTTTATGAGCAAAAGACTCACCCGTGTGGGAACCACCTCTAAGAGCTAGAGTGTGCTTGCTTAAGTCTCTTTATATGGGGGGGGCAAAAGTAGAGTGTCCTTAAGCTGAGAACAAGTCTAGCTGAGAATAGTACCAGAGGGTTGTGGGGAGTAGAAGAGTTCTCCCCTTAAGTCTATGCACACCACCGCGGGGGGTGGGGGGGAGGTGGAGGACACCCCCTCCACAACATAAGGGGTGGGAGACTACTGGGAACTTGGCTGAGAAAGGGCTTGCTAGGAAGGTGGGAGACTACTGGGAACTTGGCTGAGAAAGGGCTTGCTAGGAAGGTGGCTACAGAGGGCTATCGGGAAGAGTCTCCACTCAGAGAGTAGGCTCCACAACACAAGGGGTGGGAGGCTGCTGGGAGCTTTTTTGAGAAAGGGCTTGCTAGGAGGGTGGTTGCAGAAG
This sequence comes from Cibotium barometz, assembly GCF_041138505.1. Taxonomy (NCBI): domain Eukaryota; kingdom Viridiplantae; phylum Streptophyta; class Polypodiopsida; order Cyatheales; family Cibotiaceae; genus Cibotium; species Cibotium barometz. The sequence continues at coordinate 45,259,354 of NC_141057.1, read as the reverse complement.
GCTGTCGGGGAGATTCTCCACACTCAGAGAGTCAACTGGGCATAGAGGAGGGTGTTGGGGCTGAGGGGGTTTATATAGGGTTTGCTACTACTACTACGGACACGAGTAAGAGTAAGGAGAGAGCAAAGAGGGGTGGAAAGGACGGTATACGTGAAAGTACGTCGGCCTATGGGGTTGCATGGACATGTAGAAAGGGTGGTTCATATAAAGCAAGCCAAAGGTAGGGTACGCATGTACCTTCCAGGGAAATGGTCGCATGGGTGTCCACGTAGCGATGGCTAGTGGAGACCATACGCTAGGGTGGTCGGTTTTTAGTCCGTGTTGTGTGGGTCAAATTTGGACTCAAAATTTTAAGATTCCAAGTAGAAATAGCTTAATTATTAAAATGTTGATTTTTATGCCATAAAAAGGACCATGATTTCATCTATTAAATGGACATATATTATTATTGAAGATGGGCATGTTACATCCTTCCCCCCTTAAAGAAACCGAGATTTCCTCATCTCGTCGTGAATTTGGGGTAATCTCTTAAAAGTTTAGCTTCATCTTCCCAAGTTGCATTGTCTTCAGGATAGTCTTTCCATTGCACTAGATGTTCTGTAAGGGTTCGATTACGAAGTTGCCTTTCTCTAGAATCTATGATTCTACTAGGTTGCAACTTAAGGACTCCTTGAGTTAGGATTTCAATTTTCTCATCATCAAGAATATGATCGAGACTGGGTACATAAGGCTTCAACAAGCTTACATGAAATACATTGTGGACCTTAACATGGGATGGGAGCTGAAGCTTATAGGCACTTCTACCCAAACACTTGATGACTGTATAGGGCCCATAATATCTTGGGCTGAGTTTCTTATATTTCCCAAGTAATAGAGAGCTACATTTGGGTCGCACCTGCATAATAACTTTGTCTCCTCCTTGAAGATCCTTTCAGACCTCCTTGTGTCGGCGTAATGTTTCTATCTATCTTGAGCAGCTTTAATATCTTTTTGGATAGCCTTGGTCCACTCTTCCATCTCCCCGAGCATTTTTCTAGAGGCTTCGACTCTAGGTTGGATCACATAAATTTAGAGGAGATTAGCATTCCTATCCATAGAGTGCCTTAAATGGTGACATCTCTATGCTCTGGTGATAAGATATATTATAGGCAAATTCTACTAGAGAAAGGTATTGAATCCATCTTCTTGGCTCCTGCCCGCAATATGCTCTGAGAATGTCCTCAATTACTTGGTTGACTCTCTTAGTCTAGCCATCATGTGATTCCCAAAAATCCATGAACTTCGTAGATTGAATTAGGGGGTGGCTATTCCAGTGTATCTTTGACCTTGGCGAGATCTACTGAGATACCATCTTGGGAGACAATGAATCCGAGATACTCAATCTACATTTACTTTTCTTAGCATAGAGTTTATGTCTATGCATTAATTGCAACACTCTACGCACATGCTCCTCATGTTCTTCCATCGACTTGGAGTAGACTAGAATGTTGTCAAAAAAGATAAGAAAAAATTCATCTAAGTAGGGACGGAATATATCTTGCATTAGGTGGTTGCAAGAGCATTGGTTAACCCCAATGACATCATAGTAAACTCATAGTGGCTATAACGGGTATATTGAAAGCTGTCTTGGGTATATTTGCTTCCTTGACTCTAATTTGATACTAGCCAGACCTTAAATCTATCTTAGAGAAAACCTTGGCCCCATGAAGCTTGTCAAGAAGCTCGTTGATGCAAGGGAAAGGGTACTTGTTCTCTTGACAATGATTTGATTTAGCCCCTGATAATCTATGCAGAGACAAAGAGTGCCATCCTTCTTCTTTTGAAAAAGAATGGGTGCTCCCTAAGGAGAGCTAGCATCTAAATCATTGCTCACAATGAGTTGGCAAAGTTGCTCCTTGAGTTCAATGGCTTCTGGAAGAGACATCTTATAGGGTCTTTTGGAGATAGGTTGAGAACCAGGGATTAGCTAGATCTCATGGTCAACTTCTTGAGGGGGTGATAGTCCTGTAAGCTCATTAGGAAAGATGTCAGAGAATTCTTGGAGACAAGAGGGTTTTGATTCTTTAATGGGTTTAGAAGCTTTGTTGATCTTGACAAGGAAAACTAGTTATCCCTTACGTGCTCCCTTGAGAAGATGTTTTGCTTTGACTACTATAGACTTGGGTTTACTTGTCTTTGACTACCCTAGATGTTTTGCTTTGACTATCCTAGACTTGGGTTTATTTGTTTTCCCTTGAACTAGTACCACTTGGCCGTGCTCATTTTTAAAAGTGATACTTCCTTGGTTACAGTGAATACTATCATTGTTTGACTAACCAACCCATGCCAAGGATCCCATCATAAATGCCTAATGGTAGGACTCTGAATTGGCCATGAGTTTGTTCACTACCTAATTCAAAACCAAGGTTTCTTACAGAGTGGTGAGATACTAGTTCCTTCCCATTAGCTAGCTTTACAACCATTTTCCTAGTTGGTTGATCCAGGTTTAATTTCTGTAAACACCTTGGAGAAAGAAATGCATGGGTACTGCCCTAATTAATCAATAGATGGAATGGCTTACCATGATGAGCAACTAGGGTTTGAATAACACCAAATTGCTCAGTAGGACCTTGATGCTCTACGGCCGCATGGATGGTGGCATGCTCTTCTTTGGCCATTTCCAAAGTTGGTTCTTGATTTATAGTAGCAGGTGCCAGTAACAGCTCCACGACCTCTGCCACGTCTACCACCTCTTGCACCTTGACAGATGGGGGCTCCACAACCCTACTTTGCTCAACCAGTTTGAGGAAAGGATGTTTGCAAGCTTGGGGCAATTGGCTTTAAAGTGTCTAGGCTCATTGCAATGGAAACACAAAAGGGCCTCTCTAATAGAAGTAGTATATGTGCAGGGAATAAATGGCCAACCTTAGTTGTGAAAAGATGCAGGGGAGAAGAGAGCTTGAGCTCAAGCACACACACACTCACAAAATCCTAAAAGAGAACACACAAGGTGAGAGGCTGAAAATCTTCTTCTTCTTCACACAACACTCAACACACCATCTCCACACCATATACAAAGATAAGAGTACACTATATGAAAAGGTACTCAACCAAATACATACTAGGGTTCTCTATAGTGTGAATCCAACTAAATGAGCTGGCAGTCTCTAGAATGGCTGTCACACAGTCTATCATCCCACTGGCCGCATATCACCCTTGATCTCACCAACCATGCCAGTGGTGTAAGTGTGGGGCCTATCTCCCAGGCGGGTCATCAGTGTCCACTGTCTCACTAGATGAGCTCGATATCTCAACACTCCGCCTTGAGCTCAACTCCATCTCATCATGTACACCAAGCAAAACCCTGAATCTGCGGAGCTTCTTTGTACCCAATGCTTTGGTGAAGATGTCAGTGACCTGATCCTGTGTGTTGACATAAACAAGGTCAACGTCTCCTGCCAAAACCTTCTCTCTCACAAAATGGTAGTGGAAATCTATATGCTTCATGCGAGCATGAAAAATTGGGTTCCTAGGCCAACTGTATATTGCTAATGTTGTCACAAAAAATGACAACTTGTCTATCCCCCACCACTGATAGACCCAAATCTGCAAGTAGCTTTCTCAACAAAGCTACCTCACATGCTACCATAGTAGCACCTCTGTACTCAACCTTTGTACTGGATACAGCAACTGTAGGCTGCTTCTTGCTGCTCCAAGTCACAATAGCACTCCCCAAAGAAAACATGAAGCCACTAGTAGATCTTCTATTTGAGATACTACCAACCTAATCAGGATTTGTATACCCATGTACACATATCTTTGTCCTAGTTTCATAAAATAGTCCACAATGCAAAGTAGACCTCACATATCTTAGTATGCATCTCAATGCATCCAAATACGGCTTTCGAGGAACCTGCATAAACTGACTCACCAACCCAATAGCATAGCTCAAATCTGGCCTGGCGTCATGTAGATTAAGCTTCCTACTATGCGCCTATACATAGTAGGATCCTCCAAAATCTCTCTTGAATCTGCACTCAACTTGCCATTCTGATCCAATGGCACTGAGATAGGCTTACAACCTGTCATACCATACTTGGACAACATGTCCAAGCCATACTGTCTTTGCAGTAATCCAATATCATGTGGTGACCTAATCACCTCAATGCCCAAGAAATATCTGAGCTCCCCCAGATCCTTCATCTCAAACTTCTATCTAAGCAAGATCTCTGCATCATGGTCCCCCATAATGATCAGGTCATCTACATAGATGACAACAAGCACAACCCCTCACATACAGTGAGAAATCTGCATTGGCTATATGAAAGCCAATGGTGACAAGATATTTAGAAATCTTGTCAGACCATGCTCTTGGTGCTTGTTTTAAGCCATACAAGGCTTTCTTCAACCTGTAAACATACTCGGGGTGACTCACATTCTCATAACCAGGTGGTTGCAACATATACACCTCTTCCTGCAAATCCCCATGCAAGAATGCATTCTTCACATCCATCTAATGTAAAGACCATTGCTTTGACGCAGCCACTACTATCACAACTCTCACTGTTGCTATCTTGGCAAGTGGGCTGAAAATTTCCTTATGATCAATGCCATATGTCTGCGCATATCCTTTGGCTACCAATCTAGCCTTGTACCTGCTTATGCTTCCATCACTGTTATGTTTTACTTTGTACACCCACTTGCATCCAATGGCTTTCTTGCCTTCAGGCAATTGTACTAAACCCTAAGTCTCATTTCCATATAGTGCATCCATCTCCTCATCCATAGCTTTCTCCCAACACACATTTCCAATAGCCTCATCAATGCATGTGGGCTCTACAACCTGCACAACTTTTGCTATGTATGCATAGTGATGTGCCACATAACCATCATAGGTAAACCTCTGCACACGATTCTTCACTCTCCCAGAACTTCGTAGCTTTGCATTCGTGGCTTCCATAGTCTTCTTTACACCATGTGTTCTCATAGCTGGTATCCCAAGATCCTCATCAAGGCTCATCTCTGAGCCACTAGCCCTCTTGCAGAAATGTCAAGCATACTAAGGGGATCAACCACTTTCTCTTTGCCTTTATGTGATGTACTAATCACATTTGCAGGACTGGTATTATGACGCAGCCTGCCACTTTCTCTTTGCCTTTATGTGATGTACTAATCACATTTACAGGACTGGTATTATGACGCAGCCTGCCACTCCATGGTCTATCAACTGAACCACTAGATGAGGACTCTCCTAGTCCACTCAAAGAGTGTGATTGCATTCTGTGCAACCACATTTCCACTCACATTAACCCCAACAACTTCTTTTTCAGCAGCATATTAGCTGCTCATCTCATAAAAAACAACATCCTTGCTTACCCTCAACTCACGTGTAGCAGGGTTATAACACCTGTATCCCTTATGCTCAAGGGAATACCCAATAAACACACATTTTTTAGCTTTTGGATCCAGCTTAGTTCTCAGCTCATCTGGCACATGCACATATGCAATGCAACCAAAGACTTTCAGAGATGAGACAAATTAGGTTTTCTGCCAGTAAACCTCTCCTCTGGAGGTTACATCGTGTATGGCTGCAGTTGGAGTCCTGTTCATGATGTAAACTATTGTAGAAATAGCCTCAGCCCAATAGCTATGCGGCATATTCTTCTCTCCCATCAATGCTCATCCATCAATGCTCGTGTAATCTCAGCAATGTGCCTGTTTTTCCGCTCAGCAACTCCATTTTGCTGCGGAGTGTATCTGCATATGTAAATTGTCTCTGAATACCATTCTTCTTCAAAAATTCAGAGAACTCATTGGAGAAGTACTCTCCCCCTCCATCTGACCTTAGGCACTTTACATGTTTCCCTGTTTTCTTTTCAACCATAACTCTAAAATTCTGAAAATGAGTGAGCATCTCACTCTTCTCCTTCATGAAGTATACCCACACTTTCCTTGTGTGGCCATCAATAAATGTCACATAATACTTGCAGCCTTTCATAGACATGGTCTTCGTAGGACCCCATACATCTGAGTGCACAACATCTAGTACATTTCTGCTTGGAAATACATGCTTTGTTTGCTTTCCATATTGGCATGCTTCACATATTTTTTGCATACCTTCAACTTTAAACTTTGGTAGCCCTGTCACAATTCTTTTAGTCTGCATAGACTTCATTCTCTGCACATTCACATGTCCAATTCTTTTATGCCAAATGTCTATGTCTGCAACAATTCTTGAACCATTTGCAAACATCGTAGCACTCACTTCAGGCATGTTTACATTCAATGTAAACATTCTGCCCACTCTATTGCCTTTTGCAACCAACCTGCACTTGTCTTTAAAGTCTTCAACATAACAACCATCAGGGTTAAACCAAACCTGCAAACCCTACTAAATCATCTGGCCAATTGAAACTAGATTCTTTGTTATGTTTGGAACATGAAGTACATCTGCAAGGTACTTCACTTTGCCGCCATCCTTCATAGACAATGGCACATCTCCAACAAGGGCAATTGGATGAGCAGTGTCATCCCTTGTTTCCACAAAACCTGGTCAAGGTTTTTCATCTCCTTGAAGAACCACTCCCTATGACTTGTCATGTGGTTCGAAGCACCTGAATCAACGTACCATACATCATCTTTATATGCTGCTTAAACATTTTTCAGACATGGCATTAACGACATGCTGCATAACAAACAACCTTTCATTATCCTCATTGTTTCTGCTCGAGGATGCATAGTTGTTTTGCTGCAATTTTCCATTTTGCATGTCAGCCTGCTTCTTATGACAATCTGCCTACACATGTCTACGCTTACCACAATAAAAGCATCCACATGTATCATTATACTACCTTTGCTGATTTCCATGACCTCTTTGACTCCCCCTACCTCTGAATTGGCCTCTTCCACCTGCGTGTTGTTGTTGTTGTGAATTCTGGGACTGTTGTTGCTGCTCTGCTATGCTGCTGCTGCTGGCCATAATTCTGATTACTTGTTCAGCCACCTCCTTGGTCGCGTCCATGGCCTCCTCTACCTTGTCCTCTTCCTGAACTTGTGTAGAAGGCTTGTTGCTCTAAACTGTTTTTTTTTTGTGAAGACTGTTGGTCTTCACCTAAGCTCTTATCTTCTATAATCAACATATACACCAAATGTGCAAAATTGGGAATGTTTTCCCGAGTCTGAATAGACGTCTTGAACGCCTTGTATTGTGGCCCGAGACCACATAGACAGACTTCCACCTTATCATTCATCATCTACTGAAACACCAATAGATGCAATACCCTTGATCTTCAATGCATAGTCATTCACAGACATTCTCTTTTTCTCCATAGTATGAAGTTCATTCTTTAACTGTATCTTTTGTGCCTTGGTATTCGTTTCATAGAGTTTTACCAAGGTGTCCCACGCCTCCTTGGGGGACTTGGCATCCTGTATGTGCCCAATCATGGTGTCCTGTATATTGATAAAGAGCCAATACATAACTTTTTTGGCTCCTTGGTTCCAATCCTTGAACTCTTTCACATCTATATAGCAGACGGATTGATCTCCGGTATCTCCGGTGCCTCTTTATGCTCACCTTCTATGTAGTCCTAGTAACCCTTTCACATCAAGAAATTTGTCAACCTGAACCTCCAAGCATGGAAATTGTTCTTGTCAAGCTTCTCAGCAACAATCTGGTTTATGCCATCATTTGACATCTTGCCAGACACACAAATTTACCAGAAACAACACTCTAGTTTGTCTTGCACAAACTGTTGTATTTTCTGTAGCGGTACTGTACTGCACTCAAATGTCACAACCAGTGACCTCAATGTGCATACATACACCCAATGGCAACTGTTGACCTCCTTGCAGCACACACAATGTCTGCACAACCAATCTGTCTTCCTGCAGTTCTTAAAACAGAGTTCTGCATATAATCGATAACTTATCCGTAGTGCTCAAAATCGATAACTTATCCGTAGTGCTCAAAATCGATAACTTACCCCCACGCTTTGATACCATGAAAAGATGCAGGGGAGAAGAGAGCTTGAGCTCTCGCAATCACACACACACTCACAAAACCCTAAAAGAGAACACACAAGGTGAGAGGCTAAAAATCTTCTTCTTCTTCTTCTTCACACAACACTCAACACACCATATATACAAAGATAAGAGTACACTCTATATGAAAAGGTACTCAACCAAATACATACTAAGGTTCTCTATAGTGTGAACCCAACTAAATGAGCTGGCGCTATAACTATGCCAGTCTCTAGAATGGCTGTCACATAGCCTGTCATCCCACTGGCCGCATATCACCCATGATCTCACCAACTATGCCAGTGGTGTAAGTGTGGGGCCTATCCCGTAGACGGGTAATCATTGTCCACCGCCTCACTAGATGAGCTCAATATCTCAACAAGTTGTAGTTGGGAGAATTTGGCTGCGGCTTCTTGTAAGACTGATCCTTAGGGTTTGATTCAGGGTGAGATCTCTTCTAGGGCCTAGCTTTGCCAAACTTCAGCTCCTTCACAAGAGGTTTGGCTCGATGAGAGCATCTTGCAAAGTATTCGGCCTCATTGCTTTGAGAGGTGGGAATCCAAATGTTCATTCAAGACTTGGTAGAAGCGGGCTACCTATTGGGAGGTAGTCATGGTTGGGGCATATTTTCAGAGAGTGATGAACTTAGAGAAGTATTCCCACATAGTTAAGCTGAGCTGCTTTGAGACTAAAGAACTCATTCATCTTGATAGACTCATGAGTGGCGGAAGATAGCGCTCCTTCACAGCATGTTTGATGTCATCCCAAGTTTGGGAGTGTTCGGTAACTTGCTTATCATGGCACCATTGCTTCCACCAGAGCTTAGCATCCCCAGTGAGGCAAAACTATGCAAGCATGGATTTGTTCGCAACTGGTGGTTGAGAAATAATCATCCATTGCTTCAATCCATACCTTGACATCTTTCTCAAATTTTGAACCTTTCTGTTTAAAGGAGGGAGATTGCATCTATTTGAATAGGAGCTTCTTCTCCTGTGGGTATGTGTATAGTGCATTGGGGGGAGAAGACTGATCGTCCTGGCCATCATTGCAGGATTAAATTTAGGATTACGAGACTTATACTTTACACTACACTCATGATATAAAAGTAAAACCTTGAAATCATTTTATTTCTCAATTCAAATATTTACAAGGATAATATTTATTACAATTATTTGAGACTAATGTATTTAGTCTTATTCATCTAAAAGAGAATTCCAGGCTTAACTAGGGCATAATAATCGAGCAGTTCACGTAGGTGAAATATGGGAGTTCCGTTGTGGTTTCTAGGATACCGAAAACTAATGGTAGGGGAGGTAGACTATGGATTGTATTGCATTCCATAATAGCTACTCAATCGGTGGGTAAGACTTGCATTACTTGGTCATATACCCAACGGTTCTGTGGTATATGGTTTCCTTCTATGGTGTCACATAATTGTCTAGTCTAGGGGTACCCATAAACCAGAATAAGCGGACCATCTTCAGCTTCTCGATCCAACAAATCCGCTTCAAATCTATGGTGAGATTCCTAATTCGGTCTACTTGGATGATGAAGTACCTTGGCCCCACGATTCCAAAAGTGGTCTTTACCCCCCCTCTCTTTGGATATGAGAGGGATGAGGGAGGGACAACTTCTAGAGTACTTGCATCATCGTATATTGTAATTTTAAATTCAAGGAACGACACGCTATCTCAAAGATGCATTGGAAGACTAGGAATTTGTAGTCAGTGTCTTCCTCCTCCTACAATCATTCATTCACCAAATCGGCCATTAGAGAAGCCATTAGAGATGAACAAAGGTAGTTGATGGTTGTGAGGGTTGTAAGGAGGAGAACGATAGTGAGGGAGAGGAATATAATGAGAGGGAGAGGGAGGCAACAAGAAGGGAGAAGTGAGGATCAGAGTAAGAGGGGGTAAAATTTATATATACACAAAGGAAAAAGCAAAAAGCTACTTTGCATGGTTACCCACTAAACTTAGAAAAGTAGATGCATGGCTTTTCCCTGAATTTAGAAAAGTACATGCATGGCTTTTCCCTAAATTTAGAAAAGTAGATGCATGTCTATCCACTTTATTTAAACAAGAATATGAATGCAATGAATATATTCAAGCCAGAGAATTTAGAAAAGTCCTTTTGCTAGAGAATTGAGAGATCGAACATTTTATTATTTGTAACATGAAGGATCTTTTCAAAACTATAGTACAATGTCATCAACAGTACTAGGTCCTTTTCACATTGTTCTCCTCCTCCTAAACATTCTCATTAGGTCCTCCTTTTTTAGAGTGGGTTGATGTATAAACATATTATGGTTCGCATCTAACCCAAAGATATGCAAATATACGAAGTAAAGGTCCTTGCATGCACAATATGGTCATCCAGCACCTATCCTGATTTGAAAATTGGGACATGTGCACGATGGATTCTTTCCCATAGTCACGCGATATTTTTCATTATGTACTAGTGATTCCTTAGTCTCAATTACAAACACTTCTATCTGCCCGACCTTAATGACCAAATGTTCAAAGACCGTAGCTGTACTTGAAATTGCCGAATCTATTCTCTTGGCTGCTAAATGTGATATGCCACTTTTGTACCTTGTTGGCCGTCGGCCTATATCATTTGCTTCCTTGCATTGTCCCTTTTGCAACACAAACCCACTAGCCTCCAATTCTCAGATATCATCCACAGTCAAGTTTGTACCTCGTCCCACTGGCCAAACAATTGGGGGTCTAGTAGGTGATTTATAGATGGTGTTACATACTCTCTAAGTATGATCCACGCTGCTATTACAAAACCACATTAACTGACACATTTTCCCCCCAGGCCATTCTCTCATACCATAGAAAGAAGGAGCTGGAACACCTTGCCCGCAGTTCTTGATGCTCTTTTGCTTTTACCATCTTGGCCACCTAACCATCCTTGGCAAATTACCTTGTTGTGTAGAGATGTTTGACGTATATCCCACATTGAATCGTGTATGTCACTCTCCACAATTTCCAGCACCTTTGCTTTAGTTGTCTCACCCTCTGCATTCTCTATAGCTAAAGGAATAGTGGGTGGAAAGCTTAATCTTCTACTTTGTTTCTTGCATGGCTGGTTTTTTGTGACATACGATGGACGATGTGATGAGTTATCTTCCTCAAGATTTATGATTGTGGGTTTTTTACGCCGGCTGACAGTAATGTTATCACCAAAAACGTTTGGTTACACGTGCATTGGTGTGCCACTCACTACTTCCCCCACCAATTTGCTAGTTCTGATGAGACGAACTTGGAGCTTTTGATGTTTTGGCCTTCTCCATCAACTTTGTTATCGTAGGGTATGCTCTGTGATATTTACCTGGCATGAATGCATGCTACTTTGTGAATTACAAGAGGGCATTAGCGAGGTCTGAAAGAGCTGCATCATATAAAGAGATAGTTCCCCTAAAACCCTTTCTTGCTAACCAACTTGCATGTTTCATTTCTGCTAGATTGGTGGTCGGCATGTGCGATACACTAGAGTCATTGAGATCCTTCAATAGGAGAATATGTTAATTGCAAGCTCCAACCAGATAGTTAAGTTGATAATTCACATTGAAAATACAAGCTATTCTTTTCGAAAACCAAGAAAGTAATACTTACCCCTATAAAATGTTTCCTCCAATGGGGATATCTAGTATGCCACCAACTAAGTTAACAATCCATGGCTGGTAAGTTTGCATTAGTGACTTTACCATTCATCCACCATGATCTAATGTGTCTGTATTTTAAAAGTGCCTCTTCCTCACTCAATACACAATGCCATTGATGACATAGTCGCTTGTGCTCTTCCTGAAAATTCCTTACTACATATTGTACTATATGGATATTCAAGCTTTGTTTCCAATGAAAAGACACGAACGCTCACGACCTTCTAATATATTCTTTGGTCCATTGTTATAGACTGTCCTAACTGCCCTCCAGTTAGCTCTAGCCTCATCAACCAAAAAAATCTGGCTTGGAAAAGACTTTTTGAACCACAACATTGTTAATCATCTCCTAGAAAAGCACTTGTGCCACTGTTTCCTCCTCTTTCATTTCGCAAGTTGCAATTGTCATGAGATCTTGCAGGTTGCATGCCACCTAATAACAATTGGAAAAGTATTGAAAATGAGATCAAATTTTATAAGAACATTACAAGACCAAATTGTACGGATCATATACATGTGCGACCATTGTTGTCCATCCTTGCACACGCATGACATGATCAAAACAAATGCAAGCCCTCCTCAAATCCCTGTCTCTTGTTTCTTGGCACATTACGGTTCACCAATCTAAACCCGATGCAGGCCCTGTGGTGGTTGACATTTTGAACACATAGCACTGGTCTGACTCAAGCTTGCCCAAGAAAACGACTACCATGGAAGAACTCAACAGTGCATTGTCTCTTCAATTCTAGAATACTTGACTCTGCTCCTTGCACTGAACCGTTCATCCTAGAAGCACGCACCATCCTCCTGAATCTACAAGAGAATTGGACAACTTAACAAACTATGTAAACGTTTATTAATAAGAATTACCAAAAAAATAAAATCAATATGGAATTAACATTACCTTTGACACTGAATTAGGGGATGCATGTGTTCCAATAATAGTGACAACTCCATATTGCTAATATTTGATTCATTACTCGTATGTTTCCTGACAATCGCATCCAATATGAGTTGTTTGGTGATATCCGTTTGTACCTTCCTTGGACCTCTTGTAGCCACCTCTGAAACTGCCTCTTGCACAAGTTCTCTTGTCTTTTGCAATGCCTGCCTTGATGTACCCCTTTGCATCTCATACAAATGTTTCCCTTGATGTATAATCAATCTCAACATATGTGGGTCAGCATGCATGCAATAGTACACCGTAGCATCACAAATTCTTCTACATACAAGTTTGTTCTTGCAGTAGAAACAAGCTAGTGATCCATATCCATCCGTTGTTAAGCCCAGAGAGGGAAGTTTCTGTGTGAGCTTGCCTATTATGTGAAAAATTACAAAGTTCCAATAAATACTCTTATAAAACAAAGTTTATCAAACTTAAGCCAAGACAATGAGCTTACCAATCCATGATGTTGTATTTGGTGTGTTGTTCATAGTTTTACTTCCACACAAGGCATAAGTGCACTCAAATAAACCTCCACAAGAACTCTTTCATACAACTCCAGGAAACTTCACATGAATCTCCGCATGTTTCACCCAACAATGGCCATCATGTGCTTGCTACATTCTTTGCATTGGAGAGGCTGAAGGATCACATACATTCGACAACTCAAAAGCCACATTACCATTATAGATTTGAGGAATCTCTTCTACTTTCTCAATATGTGTGCTTGATAATAACATTCTATGAAGAACACCAGCATGAGATTACTCAGACAATAAGTATTTGACCATACTCTTCTGAACTGGTGTGCCTGTGGGAGAATCTCCTATTGTAAGATCAATAATGACTTCTTTTGGGATGCTTGCCGTAGTGTTGCTTGACTCTCCTATTATTGGAGTAATAAGGTATTCTGTTGTTATATCTTTATCAAAGATATAACATGGTTTCTCTCCAATGGGTCTAGCTGATTAGATAGGTATAAGATGATCTACATCGTCATCTTGTGGTTTGATTACAAAAACTTTTAATCCAGAGTGAGGATATAATATGCCATCAAAATAATCAGCTTTAGTAATATAAAAACAAGCTTGTATAGTTCTAACAGTAGGATCACTCTCCAAACCTCCCACAAAAATGTGAAAAGAAGTGTTCTCCATGGCAAGAAAAGCTCACACTAAACCAACTCACAAACACACAAGCTCTCAGAAAACAAGCTCACAAGCACACAACAAACTAATGAAAACAAATTCTAAATCTAAACACTAATTCTATACATACAAGATTAAAAAAAATTATACTCATTTTTTTAAAATAATCATTATTATAACAAACATAAAAACATTCTATAATCATTATAAATAATTTCATTAATACACAGAATCTAAAATTCATTTTCAAAAGTTATATTATATAACAAATGCTTGTATAACTAACTCTCATTTAATGATTATTCTATACCTTACTCCTAGATAATGATTATTCCATAACTAACTCTAGTGCAATATGGGAAAGAGAGTTGGACTTGAGAAAAACAAGACTCTATGGATTACAACTAAGTAGAAGGAGAAAAAAAATGATTATGAGATCTTTTTTCTAGAAGAGGGTAACCTTGCTTTCAACCCCAAGGGTAAGGAGTTCTTTTTTGGACCTTCAAGGTGTGTATATAGTAATTGCAAGGGTTTTTCTTAGCTTTGACTTAGTTGGTTGCCCAAGAATTGATTTGATGTGGTTGGCTACCTTGGTGCACATTGTTCTTCTTTTTATGCTTACCTCTTGAAAGAGATTTTTAGGGTTGTTTTCCTTCTTAGTTGTCAAGTTTATTGTTGGCTTATTTGCTCTAATTACCTTGCTTCTCCACTTTTTATTTTTCCTTCTCTTCTCCTTATTCTTCTCCTTCTTATCCTTCTCATCCACTTTAATCATAGGAAAGTGTAGCCCCACCTTAATCATAGGAAATTAAAAGAGGGGAGTGGTTGGGGGTCCTTTTAATAATAATAATAATGGATAAGAGGTGTGTCCTTTTAATAATAATAATAATGGATAAGAGGTGTGTCCTTAATGGTGGGTAGAGAGGGGAGGATTTTAAAGAAAAGGTTGTCACTTTTAGAGAGAGTGGGAGATGTTTTGCTTTTAGAGAGGAGGGAGGGGGGAGAGAGTGGGCCACATTAACGCGTAGGGGGGGTTTGTGGCCACTGCGGGGGGAGTGAAGCATTTAATGGGGTGGGAGGGAAGGCCCTAAGGGTCACCAACTAAGAGCGATTGTCACCCTTAGTTAACTAACTAAGGGCGATTGTTACCCTTAGTTGGGTGACCCGGGTGATGGCCCTTAGTTGGTGACCCGAGTGGCGATGGCCAAGATCACCAACTAAGGGCGAAAGTTACCCTTGGTTGGTGACCCATGTCCCCCACTAAGGGCGACCGTCGCTCTTAGTGAGGTCGCCAACTAAGGGTGATGGTTGCCCTTAGTGGGATCACCAACTAAGGGCGACGACGATCGCCCTTAGTTGGTGACCCGTGTCCCCCCACTAAGTCCGATCATCGGCCTTAGTGGAGGCGCATGCGCCTCCCACCCCCCCTCCAAAAAAAAATTAATGCTTCACTCCCACTCTCCCCCCCCACGCGTTCACGTGGCAGCTCCCCCTCCCTCTTTTGAACACGGCTCACATTGCAGTCCTCCAGAGTGCGAATGCGGTAACCCACTCCTCTCCCTCTCTTTCGAATGTGGCTCACGCTCTGCAGCCCTCCCTTTAAACGCAGCAGCAGCCCACTCCTCTCCCCCTCTTGCGAACGTGGCTCACACTGCAGCCCTAAACCCTAAAATCAAAACGTCTCTCCCTTTCTCTTTAAAAGCAACAACCTTTTCTCCCTCTCACCTCTCCCTTTCTCTCAAAGACCCTCTCTCTCCCTAAACCCTAAAAGTCTCTCTTTCTCTCTCACAAACTCTCTTTCTCTCTCTTATGGAACTCATCTTCCCTCTCTCTTTCACAAACATTTCCTTCACCCACTCTCTTTTTTCCTCCCTCTCTACATTCCTTTTCCTCTCCTCTCCTTTCTCTTTTCTTTATTGTTTCTTCCCTCTCCTTTCTTCTTCTTTGTTCTTTGTTTCTTTTCTTTCAAAACCCTAATTTTAAAACCCTAATTTTTTATTTAATACTTTTCCTCTATTTATATATATCCCTCTATTTATATCTATTGCTTTTTGCTCTATTTTTTATCTTTTGCTTTCTTATATCTTTTAGGACTCTTTCTTCCTTGTTCAATCTCCTTCTTCTCGTGTTACCTGTTTGTCCTCATGGTGTCTCCCCAATTACAAAGAGAGAAACAAGTATCCTTGATGTTCAGTGATACAAAGGTAGCTACTGGGACCGTCTTGCATGTAGACCCCACCGTGGATACTGTTCATGGAATTGCTTTACCGCTTGGTCATGTTGGTGTGCCGATAGAAGATGTTGAGGTGGGAGAAGTTTCTCTTCCTTTTCTCCTCGAAGATGGTGATATCAACAAGTTAAATCAAACCAAAGGATACATCATTGTGTGGCTAGCCAAAGATTGTACAAGTCTTATTTTATCTCTTTTCACCTTTCCAATTATGCTCTTTTTTAGTGATTTTTTTAGAGCAATTTGTCTTGCATATGTCGATGTATTTAGATTGTTACAAACACATCAAAGGAAAGCCCATATCCAAAGTATGCAAAACGTGTAAAGAACACACTTGCTAGGCAAGCAAGTGAATAAGTGACAAGTACCAAGAAGAAGAGGAAGAAATTGCAAGGGGAAGATAATGATTGAAGTTCTCCTTGAAGGAATCCAAGTCGGCTTGCTAAGTCTTCGAAGAAAGTTGCTTCTTCAAAAACCATTAAAGAAACTAAGGAAGTAGGATAGGTGGACGAGGGAATTGAAAAAGAAGGCAAGAATGAAGAAGGTTTCACGGTGACTCCTGCAACTCGCTTGCGATTAGAACTCCTACAAGACAGTCTTAACAGGGTGAAGGTAATTGTTGAGCACTTTTTATCAAATCTTACACAAGGTATCTTTTGGATTACCAAACATAACGTGTGTGTGTGTACATTGCAGGTGGTGAAATCTACTTCTTTACCACCTATTTCTTTGTGCAGACTTGTGCCTAACCCCTCTATACGAAGAGTGCAGTTTAGTTACAAGGGAATTTTATACGAATGGCTATGTTGCGATAGATGTAAGTTCATTTACTCCATCTCCTCATCCCATAATTCCGTTAGAGAAGTGACTCAAAATGGTTACTAAATGGGATGACATCTGGCGATTGAAAAATGAGGAGTTTGAGAATATGATCAAAGGCACAGAGTGGGAATTCATGAGCAACGAGATGTTGTATGTGTGGGACGATAATCATCGAGTTGTGGCATGGATGGAGGAGATTAACAAATGTGAGTCTAATTAATTTACCTACTTTTTTGAATGCGGTCTTTTGTTTTATAAAATAGTTTTTGGACTAATTAGATTTGCACTATCCAACTGTAGCATTCAAGAATGTCGCATCAAGACATCCTTGTGTTGACACTATCCTTTATTGAATTCAATGTGAGGGTAGCGAGGGGGACGTTCTCACAGTGATCGCTTGCTTAAACAGGTAAGAGAATATATATTTTAAGACTCCTTGAATTAGGAATATTTGGCGTACTATATTTCAATCTTTCATCATCATAACCTTGAATTTTGTTGCCATAGGATGGATGAAGTGGGCTATGTTTCTTCTTCCCTTGTGGATAATGTGTGCCTCATTAGGGTGCTTGGGTTGGCAAACAAAGAAACAATTATGAAGCACACTAGAGAGATGAACAAGGCATGGATGGACAAGTATGCCTCGACACAAAAAAAAGAGTCGCCCATCCTAGTATGATTGCAAACTTTCCCAAATAGTATTCCAGGTAAACCTTCAATATTTTGACACTTGCAATATATGACAAACATTTGCATATCATCCACTAATATTGTAATTTGTGAATAACAGGATGAGTATCTCACAGGCCACCCAGATATTGACCCCCTAGTAGATAGTTTTCTTGCACAAGAGTTTGAAGAGAAATGGAGAACGGCATTTTATAAAGATGAAAGAAAGTGGAGGCATGCTACAAGGTGCTTGGTGGTGATTGTAAACCCTACACAAGAGGAAGGTTTCTTTGAGTAAGAAATCCTACACTATTTCCTCTGTCTATTTCATAGGCAGCAACATTTTATGGTTTTAATGTTGTAGTTTAATTATGGTGTTGTGTTGCAGATGACTAGTGCAAGTGAATTGGGACGACGAGAAACCGGATTGTTTGACAAAGGATAGGCTATATAGCTTGGTAGCTAGCTTGTTGCCAAATGACCACAAAGCATAGATTTTGGATATTTTGATTGATGGCACTTTGCAAAGGCTGAAGGATTCACAAATCCCTAAAAGTATGTAATAATTACTTTTCTTATCTTCTTGATATTTACAAAGTAATCTATTTTGTTTGAATAACAATTTCAATGGAAATGCAAGTTTATTCAGGGGGGATTGGCTTCAAAGAGAAGTCATATGGCATGAGATTAGAGCATAGGGTATAGATGTCCTTGCAGAAATATCCAAAAAGTACAAGGTAATTTTTCCAAATACATTCGTGTGGATGACCTTGCCAATCTTAAGAGAATGTATTTAGGGAAGTTGTTTGAGGAAATGGTGGGATCCCTAAAGAAATAAGGTGTAGTAGCTTTGAACCCTGCTGCCCTTAAGGCTACCAAGCATGCTATGTTCAAGTGCATAACATTCTACGAAGCGTACTTACTACTTGGTTGTACTCTTATATTTGTAAACTTAACGGATATAATAATGTGTAGATGGATTTGCGAGTGCCATGCAGAGAGATCTATTTTAGATTTGCCTACAATGTTAAAAGAATGGTGCAATCCAAAACATGAAAGCACTATGTATACACAACAGCAACTTTGAGACCTTTGGGATGCACAGATAAACACATTGTTCCTTAACTTTCCAAGTGGCAAATTTACTAAGAGCGAGAAGGAGATGTATACTCGGGCTTGTAAAGCAAAGAAATCAACCATGATATGAACTATACAATTAGATATTTCACTTTAATTTTAATATTGTTTCTTATATCTTTTCAAATGCTGAATTCTATCGTGAAGCCTAGAAGTCTACGTGACAAATCACATGTTCAAGGTTAAGGTAAAGGTCTTATGAAAGATGAAGGGGATGATGAAGATGAAGAGGATGATGATGATGAAGAGGAAAAAGTGCCAAAAAATGATGCAACGAAGGGAAAAGGAAAGTCTCTATAGGAAGAGGATGACTATGATACCTCTCCATTAGAATATGATGAAAGCGATTCTAATGATAGCACTCGTAAGATTGAGACAACCCCAATAGTTGAATAAGTTAGTCATGCAACAACATAGGCAGGGCACTCTTTTACTTGTGGCTCATTGGTATTATTATTACATTGTTTGCATACTAACATAGATTAAGTTATGGATTCAAATAAGCTTGGCAAGAGGTGAAGCGCCAAATGCACCATTGCGACCAATTAATCCACCTAGCGTGGGTGACCTAACTCCAATCCAAATGAATTTGTGAGGTATGATTTTACTCATTGGTAATGATAATGTAAAGTATTTGTGTGGTGCATGCGCTTACAAAATGTACACTTTGTAGGAGTGTCTCGTCATACCATGACAGTAGTCCTCGGTGCTCCCAACAATGAACATCAAAGGGCTAGTTCCTCTACCGTTATAGAAGCCTTGATATTAACAGGTGTAATAATCAATTGTGATGACCACATGTGAAAATATTGTAAAGGTGTGTCTTTTATATCCTGTAATAAAAATTGATGTATAACTCTACTTAACATGGTGTGGCAGGACATAAATCTACAAAGATGTGATGGCATGTGCTGGGGATCCTTTGAAGATAGGCCATACACTTTTGAACCAACAGTGCCCATCAGAGCTAGAACATGTCTTTGATATGTTGTAGAAGGCCAACGTGGGAGACATGACCTTTATTGTTAAAGGTGTCAATACACACACAATGTGTCATTGTATTGTAGTGAGGTTGCCCACATGAGGTTCTGTTTATGGTTACCCCGATGACATTGTCCCACCATGGAATCTCTACACATGTGAGTGGAGATTATTTTCCTTTCATTAAGACCTTATGTATTGTTGTGCATATGTTTGAGGAGTTGCAAGAGGAACTGTAGGATGCGTCGCTTCATAAAAAACATAGTATAGTTTTGATTTACTTGCACCACCAATGGGCAAGTAACCCGATTTCATCGGCAAAGCCTCTTTGGGCATACCATGGCCTCCTTCAGAAGACCCCTTAGTATGCAGTTTCTTGCCCTTGGAATCTTGCAAATATTGGTAATTATTATAAGTCATATATTTCCACACTCAACGTGTAATACCTCCATAGTCATGCACATATGGAGACACACAGTTGTATACTCATACCCATACACACATGTGAGCTTTCATGTGTATGTGTTTAAGTTTAATACCTTCATACTCATACCCATACACACATGTGAGCTTTCATGTGTATGTGTTTAAGTTTAATACCTTCATACTCATGCAGATATTCACATGTATGCATGCATGTGTATACTACCTCCATACTCATGCACATATCAAGTGTGTCTTTATATCTTGCAAATGCTATGACCAAATTCCAATATAAACATGCACATGCACATGGACACGCGCACACAGACAAATTAATGCTCCAATTTCGTACAGACTATAAAAATTAATTCAACAATTACACTATAAGGTATAATTACTTACCTTATAACCAAACTTATATGTAGAAACATTGATCTTCTTTGTTCCATTGATGGGCCCATAGAGAATTGCAAATTAGAAATCCCCTATTCATTAAAAAAAAACAAATGATCACCCTTCTTAAGTCTTGAAATTAGAGAGATTTGGGTCACAATATAATAACTGAACTGATTAATTAATCATATTGGAAGTAGATTTGCAAGTCCACAAAGCTTGACCAAAGAAGGATTAACTGGGTCCAATTGTGCTAAACTATAATATGCATTAATTTAAGACACTAATGGAGAACATCATGCATGAACATGTACGTATATACAGGCATGCAATGCTCTACATAAGCACAAGCATGCATACACTACATGCATATATAGATTTGGTTACCGTAGCCAAAAGCAAGGTCAATAGAAGTGATGAACTCAAATCTCGTTCAAATGAATCTACTGACACGCATACAAGGGCATGCATACACTACATATACATATAGGCATACATACTCTTCATACATATACATACATAAACACAAATATATACTCTTCATACGGAATACACGTATAAACAAAAACACATAAGCATGTACGCAACAGATAGAAATACATAGTCTCCATACAGTTACATATATAAGCACATACAAACTGGTTTTCCACACACATGCATAAAACACATACACATGCATACATTGCATTCATGCACACATAGGTGCATACAAGCATACATTCATGATGCACATACACTAGATGCATGCATGCACTAATAGGTACACACATATGATGCAATTAAATACATACAATAAATAGATTTAATTACAGATAATGGAAACATAGAAATTACACTGTGCTTAATTAGTAGTAAGAAATGCATACAAATGAGATAAAATTATTGGTAAAAGAACAACAAAAATTTGATGTTTTTTTTAATAACTTACCGCAACGACACGTAGTATCATGTCTGAAGTATCGATGCACACCATGGCCTTCCCAAATAGTGTGTGATTAATGAGAGATTATGAAAAAATAACCGCTAGTTAAGTAGGACTGCTTTGCGAATCAAACTGATTAATTGAAGTATTCAAGTGCTTTTTTGCTGCTGTTAATTGGATCTTTGTTGACCGCACTGCCAGATTTTTGAATCTTTAAAAGGTTCAAAAAAGAATATAATTATTATTTTTATTTCCCCATAAAAATTTTCGACGTAAGTGATTGCTTGATTTTTGTGTTTAAAAGTTATTAGTTATTGCTTAAATTTGACTCTTGAGACTATTAAGTCGACACTGATTGCTTCTATTATTATTTTTGTATTGTGAGGTTATTTTTAGAGCGGAATTTGACAGACCGCATGCCTAATTCGGGAGAAGGGAGCAGGCATTGAACCCTGGCCATCGCGGTGTAGGGCAAGAGCCCTTACTGCTTCACCTTTATGCTTCTATTGTTGCTCCTTGACATTTGAGCTTGTTTTTGTGTATTGTAGTCTAGCATATATCTGGTGAACATCTGTGGAAGAGTTTGATATTAAATCTTCACAATCATCGTCCTCTTTCTCTAGATTTGTAATATAAGTACCTATAGCCTTGCTTTTTTCCTTTAATATCTAGATCTTGAAATATACGCTTGGATCGAGAAGAAACTTATATTACATGCCACTAATTGGGATCTCTTTGGTCGGGAACCTAGAAAGAAAAAACACACAAACATGTATAAGAAATTAAACCTAACTTGGATTCTTTTTCATGGTTTCCTGAGTAACTTTATAACCACTTTGAAAGCTTTAAATCCAATCTCCAAGATGTCTTGAAATGTTTCACAATAGTCAAGTTTCTCTGGTACAATGTTTATATGTCTTCTACTACTCGACTATCTTGCTCAAAACTTGTGAATCTTTTAGAGTCCACACTTTGAGTGTAAAAATGCCAACCTTCTTACATTATATACCTAAAACATCTTTACTTAAATGGTAGTCCATCCCCTTGCATACTCCCATTCTTCTCTTGTAATCTCCTCTCTCAAATTTTATGCTTGCTCTAGGGCATCTCTAAGCCATTCAATATTGTAATCCTTTAGAAGAGCCTCTAGATTAGGTGGGTATACCATGTGCCTATGTGTTAATCTCTTAAAGGCTCTTCTCTACTCTATCCTTATCTTCCTTACATCCTCATACTTGTCAATCCACTTATCCATCACTAAATTGTTAAGAAGATAAAATGTAATGACCTTTTTGCATATGGACTCATCCATCTTCTGAATGCATCCTTTCCCATGAGGGTCACTTGCATGTGGATTGCATTCATTTGGTTGGAATCCATACCTATTTAGGTTTTGTATTCCTAGACTTTGTTTGTTTAGTGGGCACACAAGTTGGCTTCTTTGGTATCTTCAGTACCCACACTTGCTTCATTTGGTTTCTTGGGGCTTTCTACGGAACTGAGGTAGGAGGATTGGTTTCTTAGGTCTTTTTGAGGAATTGAGGTAGTAGAATTGGAAGTATTGGTTATTGGTTATTGGCCTTTGGTTTCTCTTGTGGTGCCTCCTTGGTTTTTGACAAGGCTTCTCCTCCTTTGGTTGGGATTTTGACTCCTTGGCTTTCCATTTTAAGGGATTTTGTGAGGGTTGATTGGATGAGGTCTAAAATGACCCAAAATAGTCATTATCATGTGAATAATTTGGAGAAATGATGTTGATAACATCATGAGCTTGTGTGATGACGAGTTATAGCTTGTAATTTTTTCTGACCAAACTTGAAAATGAACCAATGTAGACATTATACATTGAGAAATTTGGAAATTGAGATATTAGCAAGTTATTTATTTGGTTTAACATCTTATTTTTCTTATGGGCATTGTAAATAATTACATTATTTAAAAAATACATTATTAAAAAAAATTACATTTAGAGTCACATTTTGCCTTGGCTTTTAGTTGGCTTCTAACCATGTGTCTAAGGAATCTTGTTTGGAAAAGTTGGAGGAATTATTAAGTGATTAATTGGGCATTAGTAATAAGCAATGTTTTCAAATTAACAACATATCTCTTCTTCTCGTACTCTTTTGTACTCAAGAGTACAAGATCTTACAAGTGAACTAGTTGGTTCACAAATCATTATATATAAAGAGAACACATAAGGTACTAAGTTGCGTTGCAATGATTTTTGTTGTCCTCTTTGGTCTTTGCTTTTGTTGGAGTTTCTTATCACAAGAAAAAGTTGTGTGTGAAATCAATTGAATATTTTTTCTTAGCCATAGTATAGAAGGTCTTGAGCCACATAATAGAAAGAAGGGTATTAGGTACTTGTTTGTATGTATGCTTGCACTAGCTTGTAAAATGATTGATGGATGTCGTCTACATATTTAAATTATGCATGGTGATACAATGGCAAGTTAATGAGTGAAAAAAATTTACAATTATACTATACAATCTAAAATTTTAAATTGTACACCTCGTCGTGTACAAACTTAAATGTTAAATTGTACATCTCATGTTATTTATCTTGTGAATACACTTATGCAAATCTTTATCAACTGTAGAGAAAAGGGAATAGTGTGTTTGTACCGCATAAAGATGACATACTTTTTTCTTGCATGTCCTAGATGTGTGGTGATGCATTGCTCATCATTGCACCAACAAAGCTCACATATCTACATTTGAAGTAAATAAAATGTTGGTAATATGTAACACCTTAAGCTTATAAGCAAGAGTTTAACTATGGAATTTTGAATTTCTTCAAGACTGGACTTGAATACGACCTAAAATAGCCATTATCAATTGAAATAATTGAAATTTTGGTAATATATAGCATCATTAGCTTCTTGTGATAAAATTGAAATTCTTTGAGATCACATTTTAAAGTTACCCAAAATAGACATTATTTCATGTTGCCTCTTTATGTATTTTTACTACATAAAGAGGATAGAGCAAAAAAATGTATATTGCATGTTGCCTTTGTAGTTATACTACATAAAAAGGATAGAGCAAAATGGGAAATGCTACATATACTTATTTGTTTTAGTGAATAGCATGTGTCCTAATGTGTGATGCATTGCTTTTTAGTTCATAAACAAAGCTCACGTCTCCTGGATACTTTAAGCAAAATAAGTGTTAGTAATATGTAACATTGTGAACATTTTTGACATTAGGCTTGAAATTAACCCGAAACAAATATCATCGAGTGAACAATTTGGAATGTTGGTGATAAGTAGAATTGTGAGATTGTGATTAAAAAAAATTAGCTACAAATTTTTTATTGAAATTGACCCAAAGTTATCAATTTTGTATTGAAAGTGACCCAGAGTTATCAGTTGAATAGTTGTAAAATTGGGAAAGCTTAAAATTAGACATTAGCAAGTGCTTTGCTTAATTAAAACCATTTTATTTTTATAGGTGTGGATAAATTGTGACCTTTACTATGTTTTATAAAATGCATATAAAAGTGCACTAGAAAAAATTTACCTTAGCTTAGTTAGCTTCTAAACCACTCATTTTTAACAAAGTTTAAGGCCCAAGACATTGTTAAGTGATTAGCTTGGAAATTGGCAAAACTCCAAGCAATAGTGATTGATTTAATAAAACAATATAATGTATTTACAAAATGTATTTACAAAAGGAAACTATAGATAATATATCTATTCTTTTTGTTTTTTAATAAAAAAATTAACTCCTTTCTTGTACTCGCAAAGTGATAAACTTATTTGGCTCACAATTAAGTGGATAGAAAGAGAGAAGAGAAAATGTGTCTTGGAACACTTTGTACATACGGGCCACCTATGGGGACAAGTGCTCATCTTTGTTTGTTAATTTCACAAGGAAAAATTCTTTGTGAAATTGGTAGAAGAATTTTTACACACGGGCCACCTATGGGGACAAGTGCTCATCTTTGCTTGTTGATTTCACAAGGAAAAATTCTATGTGAAATTGGTAGAAGACTCAATATGAGCCATATATATTAGGGAAAAGCATTTGTGAATAGGGAGGCAAATTGACTGCAAGGGTATGCTTTGCTAGGCGCATGCATGTAAATATGATTGCATGTTATAGAGTTATGATGAAAGGTTTGCCTTGCCTTATATGCATGTAGCACATCTTTGTTGCACTACTTCATGCTTGGAAAGCTAGTAGGAATCTTACCTTGTGTCATTACAATCACATGCACACAAAGAAAATATTTCAAAATAAGTTCAACATGGTCCACATATAGGAGAAACATCAAGCACCATGAACAAAGGTGTGGGAACCTTCATTACTCCACCCTAAAAGTCCATAATGATGGAAATTCATTAAGAGAGAGAGAGAGAGAGAGAGAGAGAGAGAGAGAGAGAGAGAGAGAGAGAGAGAGAGAGAGAGAGAGAGAGATCATCTTTCCTCCCATGCATATATTATCAATGTAATAGCAAGTATTGTCCTTATCAAGGAGCCAATCCAGTATTTCACATTTGGTCTTAGCCAATATAGATTATTAGGGGTGGCACACACATGTAGAGATCCGATGAGAATTTGTTTTCTTTAAGGTGACATCATATCAATAAATTTATTTTCCCTTTGCATTTCAATATGTCTTTGGAAGTTCTTTACATAATAATATTTGCAACCACCTTGATGGTCTTGGAGAGGTGGCATGTGACCTTGAATAATCCAAAATAGATATTCCTTGGATAATCCATGTTGATTTTTTGCAACCTCTCCTTATAATAAAGGGAAGATCTTGATAGCCGCAACCTTGGTGGTGAGAGATTTTTTTTCACATGCAATATGCTTAGGGATGAGTTTGGTCAACCCTTATTTACCCATGTTCTCCACTTCACCTAATCTAAAAGCCTTGTTAATGATGCAAGTCACATGCTCTTTGAGTAACTACTGCCAGTACTCCTATAAGAATTTTGCAAGAAATCCCATCCCACATGATCTTCTTTAACCATGTTCTACAATTCACATAATCTGAAAACCTTGTTAATGATGCAAGTCACGTGCTCTTTGAGTACTCCTATAAGAATTCCATAGAAAACCCATCCCACCCAGGACACAAGGCACTCATCTTCCTAGATGTTCCTCTCAACCCAACTAACTTAACCACTAGAGTTAGATATAGGGACAAGGTCCAAAAGTTAGCTTCTTTTCGTTGAAACATCTCAACTGAAGTATCTCCTTTTGAGCACAAAGTTTCCCCAAAAACTCCATCCACTTTATAGCCATCTCTTAAGGCTTTTAAATAATGTTACCCTCTTCATCTGTAACATGCAGGGATAAGGGCCTAAGTCCCCTAAAGAAATATTTAGATGGAGCTTAGGAGGCTTTAAAAAGAAAGAATCCTCCTAGTTTAGGCTCTCTTTAGTCCCATCAGGTCCAATTGATTATTACACCACAAGAATCAAGATCTTAATGGGACAAACTAGAATGTTGTCACCTAACTAGAAGCTCCCTTCCACTCCTCAACCAGAGCTTGTCCCCTATCTTCATGGGCCCTTAATTTCACCACCATCCTAATTGTATTTTGCATACTCCAAGAAAAATTACCCCACGCTTTACATCCTTGTACCTCCCTTCCCATGGTGGCAGCTAATTGTTTTTTGCATCCTTTGAGCAAAATTACCCCATGCATTCTAACATCCTTGTACCTCCCTTCCCAAGGCTTTCCTACCCTCTTCTTTAAACAAATGGTCATAGAGGAGCACATTGTTGATGATTAGGTTTCGTCTATGGAATCCAAGGATATTATCATTCTAACCCTTGGCCCCAACCCCACTCTGTCTGAGCATACAATAGAGAGGATGGTGGAGGAAGAGTCAGCTCACTATCTGGGATTTTCCAGGCTTAAAGCAAAACTTTATCCTTCTAGGAAAACCAGAACTAGCATGAGGAGAAACTCCACTACCCATACCATTAGGACCTACTCCTTCCCCCTTATCTAAGGGCTTCACCCTTGTGAGTCAACCCTTCTTCCTCAACATCCATCACTTTATTCCCCTTAGAATCTTCCTTCTCTACCCTTGTCAATAGCAGTCCCAACTATTTTGGAACTCTCCTCACTAGGGTCTTTCCTCTTTCCACCTTAGGGTCCATAAATTTTCTAGCAAAATGACCAAATCTACCACACTAAAAGCATGCACCCACAAAGGCACCAAACAAAAGTTGATCTCTAAGCCACCAGTGAAACTCAATTTGAAAAATAGACACTTAGGGCTATTTGTTTACTTATCTCTCTAAAGCTTTTCCAAGATAAGTAAACAAATAGACTTTGTTTAGAAGCCCTACTTAAAGAAGGGTCAAAGGAGAGATAAAGAGCCCTACTTAAAGAAGGGTCAAAGGGCTAAAGGGGAGATAAAGAGGCCTACCCAACTGCCTAGCAAGATCAACAAATGGAGGCCAAAGCTAGATCAAGGAACTCAACCAAGACAGGGGAGTCTTCTAGTAGACTTTTATTGGGGGATTTTTTTTTGCGAGCTTTTTTTTGCCGAGCTTTTTGGAGCAATGAACAAGGAGTCCGAGCTTTGCAAAGGACCATGAACTTACTATGAGCTTTGTAAAGGACCAAGAACTTACTTACATATAAATAACAAGCTTTAAAAGATCAACATACAAAATATACATATACATATACCTATCTAAATTCATGCATCTCATACATATACACATACAAAATATACATATACATACATACATGCAAGATCTACCTACATACTAACATATATACATACATACATACATACATACTTTCTTACTTAAATATGTATAATTACATATATACATATACCTATCTAAATTCATGCACCTCATACATATACACATACAAAATATACATATACATACATACATGCAAGAGCTACCTACATACTAACATATATACATACATACATACATACATACTTTCTTACTTACTTAAATATAAAAAACAATCCTTTAAAGATAAAAAATGTATATACCGATCTTTAAAGTTCCAAACCATGAAAATCTCGATTACAAAGTCTTTTGATCCACATCATACTTATTGATATAATTATATATATACATATATCTACCTAAATTCATACACCTCGTACATATACATATACATACATACATACATACAAGAGCTACCTACGCAGCACTAACATATATACATACATTACATACATACTTTCTTACTTACTTAAATATATAACACAATCTTTTAAAGATAAAAAATGTATATATCAATCTTTAAACTTCCAAACCATGACAATCTCGATTACAAAGTCTTTTGATCCACAAATTATAGCATTCTTCTACGTGTCATCCCGACCTAATGAGAAATCTCCCAGACATGCTTTAGCTACCTCCATGTCATTCTCTATCCCCATATAGTGCCTTTTTAACTCTTGGCATGAACGTCCCAATCCTCCACATCTCGCAAAAACGTCCAAGACACCATCTTCTTCACTTGAGAAGGTCTCCACTAGCCACCTACAATGAAATGCAATCATAAACGTGCATCTAAGTATTTTGAAAAAGTAGCTATGAAAATGAACAGAATGAAAATTGTCTCACCTAAAGAACATAGGAGATCTTTCTACACCACCTCGAATGTAGCGCTCCAAGACTATCGTGCATTAGAATGGATGCTTCTTATTCTTCTCAAAAATGAAATTTCGTTGAGCGTTGAATAACTTCTTTGAAACATTTTGCCCAGCCTCACGATCAATAATAGGGACATGGCAATTTACTCGATAGAACATACTAAGCACCAATGTATCCACCTACCATAACGAGAAAACATTATGTTTGGATATCCATACCACATAACATGTATACAATGAGTTGGGGACTCTCTTTTAAGCTCAGATTGGTAATTCTTAAATTCTTCAAGAAATAGATCAAGATAATTTAGTAAAAAGGTAGAAATCCCCAGACCTTTTTGTATATGTATATGTATATGTATGTAGATGTATATGTATATGTACATGTATATGTATGTGTATATGCATATGTATATGTATATGTATGTAGGTATGTATCTATGTATATGTATGTGTATGTATATGTATGTAGGTATATGTATCTATTTATATGTATATGTATGTAGGTATGTATATATCAAAACTTAACAACGTTTCTTTAAAATCTAATATGCCAAATCTTAAATGTAACATGAACTATGTATGTACGTATGTAAGTATATATGTACAAATTTGTAAAAAATTTGGATAGCATCTCCTTTGCATTTTCTAAAAAATCCCAAAATAAACTTCAAAACCTAACAATGTTTCTTTAAAATCTAACGTGCCAAATCTTAAATGTGACATGAACTTTGTATGTATGTAGGAATTTAGTATATAATTTAGTGTATGTATGTAGGTATGTATTTATGTATGCATATGTATATGTACATATATGTTTACATATGTATTTGTATATGTATATATCTGTATGTATATGTATCTAATATGTATATGCATATGGATAGTTTATATATATTTATATGTATGTATAGGTATGTATTTGCATAGGTAGGAAGGTTTACATATACATATACATATACATTTACATGCATATAATTCAGTAGAAAGCAAAAAAGTACCTTTGTCTAGGAGCTCCTCACTTGGAGGCACATGATTTAGAGGATAGTCCAACCACCAAGGACATCTCTTATATTCCCAATCAGAAACCCCTCTCTCAACCCATTCCTTTGGGTACATTGTTTCCGAGGAATTTGGATCTACCCATTCTTTGATTGCTTCCGTCTCTTCGTCCATTAGACCTTGGCCAATGAGTAGCTGCACCCACCTACATATCCAAAATAAAACAAACAGCACTAAAATATTTTTTTAATGCGTATATGTATTTTCTACAAAAATAGAATGGCATTAGAAGATATATACCTGTAGACAACCCTCTTTCTGTAGACAACCCTGTTTGCGGCATTCTCCACCTCAGGTTGCTTTTGGCCTTCCTTCACTTTTCCAATCTTTGCCCACACCTCATGGAGAATAGCTTGTATTTTTTCTGGCTCCATCCACGTACCATCGGCGGATATAATATGGCCAAGGTAGTGAATTTCTATTTCAAAAAATTCACATTTGCTCTTCTTTGCAAATAGTTTGTGCTCTCGCAACAACTCGAACACTAGACACAAATGCTCTATGTGTTCTTTCTGTGTCTTACTGTACACAAGAATATCATCTAGGAAAACTACTACGAATTTTCCCAGATATGGACGTAAAATACTGTCCATCAGCGTCATAAACGTCACTGGAGCATTGGTTAGTCCAAATGGCATAACCAAAAACTCAAAATGCCCGAAACGGGTCCTAAATGCTGTCTTCGCAACATCTTCTTATTTAATTCTAACCTGATGTTATCCTGATCTCAGGTCTATTTTTGTGAAGTATCTCGATCCATAGAGTTGATCAAACAAATCATCCATGCGTGGCATCGGATACTTGTTCTTAATTGTTATCTGATTAAGAGCCCTATAGTCTATGCACATCCGCATAGATCCGTCTTTCTTCTTTACCAGAAGAATAGGCGATGCCCACGGACTTGAACTAGGACGAATGAAGCCTTTGTTCAAATATTCCGTTAATTGTTTTTCCACCTCCTGTGCCTCGGAGTGGCTTAATCTATAAGCAGGTTTGCTTATAGGTTTTGATCCTGGCATAACTTCGATGCTATGGTCTACTTCTCTAGATGGTGGTAAACCATCTGGTAAATCATCAGGAAAAACATCCTGAAATTCCTCTAGTAAATTCATTAAAGTATCTACGTACTTTTTCTTTAATGTCTCATTCACCTTGGATTTTTTCTTGTTTGAATCACATGCATGCCAAACAGGGTTTTCAAACAGTGGGTTTCGTCTAAGGTTATTTTGTTTTACTTGTTTGTCTACGCAAACATCATTTATCGTTTTATCTACGGAAACAGAATTCAAAAGAGGGTAACAAGCATATACCTCTGCTATCTGGTCTCTGCGGACCGCTGTACACAGCTCCATGGAGGAAATAAGTGGTGTGGCAGGGATAGTACGGTCGCCCTGCAGGATAATGACTCTTCCTCCGTGCTCAAAACATAGCGTATTATATAAGTAATTCCGAGCTAGACTAGGGCCCAAGCCATACAGCCACTTCCTGCCTAGATATACGTCTGCTCTGGCTAAGTGCATGACCTGAAAGTCAAGCGGAGCCTCGTAGTCCTGCATAGATAATGGGACCTGTTGGAATTAGGGTTGCAGGAATGCACACACAACTTCAAGAAGATGAGGAAGCTTGAGCACAACACAGTAGTGTATTATGAGTGCCAAAAATGAAAGATAACAAGCCCTAGAAGATAATGGGCGTATATACAATGCACGGGGGAAAAAACCTCCTAGTGAGGGAAAAAGTGCCCCGGCGGTCCTAAGTGTGTTCACACACATCACTACTATAATATGGTAACAAATCCCCCCTGGAGTGATGCGGTGAACAAGAGCTAGCACTCATGTATAGGGAAGTGTCTAGCTATGTGGACGAATCCACAAAAGGGAGTAAGCCCAAAGCTTTGCGAAAAGCTTCGAACTTCTCACGAGGCAGAGCCTTTGTGAAAAGGTCTGCAAGGTTATCCTGTGTTGGCACATAAGCCAAACTGATCTCTCTTGCAGAGAGTCTCTCCCTGACATAATGGTAGTGCACCTCAATGTGCTTCGTACGAGCATGGAACACTGGGTTCCGCGCAACTGCCAATGCGCTCTGACTGTCAGTGAAGATGGTGGTGGCAGATGGCTGCCCAACACCCAAATCAGCCATAAGGCGTCTGAGCCACACACACTCAACCGTAGCTGTGAAAGCTGCCCTGTACTCAGCTTCACAACTAGAAGTGGCCACAGTAGGCTGCTTCTTGCTCAACCATGATATGCATGAGCTTCCAAGCATGAAGCAAAAACCACTCGTGGACACGCGCGTGTCATAACAACCAGCCCAGTAAGAATCTGAAAAAACATGTAAATCTGGCGGCAATGATCCCCCCTTGGGATAAAACAACCCAAGATGCCGAGTACCACTCAAATAGCGAAAGATACGCTTCACTGCCTGCCAATGCTTAATGCCTGGGCTATGCATAAATCTGCTCACCTGTGAGACTGCAAACTGAATGTCTGGCCTTGTAATGCATACATAAATGAGGCAACCAACAGCTGTCTGATAGAGTGTGACATCAAAGTGATCTCCAGCATCATGAAGACTCAACTTCAAACCTGTCTCCATTGGAGTAGCAATAGGCTTGCAGTCTTCAAGGCCAAATCTCCGCAACAATGTTTCAATATACTTTGTCTGACACAAAGCAATACCTCCATCACACTGCTTAAATTGTATCCCCAAATAATGATGCAAATGCCCCAAATCTGACATCTCAAAAGAGGCATTCAAATCAGCCTTAAAATCAGCAATATGACTCTCATTTGGTCCTGTGAGCAGCATGTCATCGACATAGAGAGCAATGATTAGATGTACACCATCCACACGTTTAACATACAAAGTGCTTTCTGTTGGACTATTCTGAAACCCATGTGCAGTCAAATATGCATGTATTTTTTCATACCAAGCTCGTGGAGCTTGCTTTAAACCATATAAAGCCTTTTTTAACCTGCACACTTTGTTTTCCTGCCCTCTTTGAACAAAACCACGAGGCTGCGATACATACACCTCCTCATGCAAATCTCCATTTAAGAACGCAGTCTTTATGTCCAGCTGATGTACATTCCAACCATTATGAGCTGCTAATGCACAGATGCTATGAACAGTGGTCATACGACATGTGGGAGCAAAAGTCTCATCAAAATCAATGCCCTTCTCTTGAGCATAACCTTTTGCAACAAGCCTAGCCTTATGGCAATCCACTGTGCCATCAGGCTTACGCTTCAATTTGTATACCCACTTAGTGCCAATGGCCTTCTTGCCAGGGGGCAAGTCACATAAAGACCATGTACTATTCTTCATAATAGCATCGTATTCTGCTTGCATAGCAGCCATCCAATTTTCTGAACTTTGTGCCTCATCAAATGAAACAGGCTCACTTTCATCGCACATACTAGAAACAGCCAATGCATAACAATCTGACGCATAAGAGGCACCATGAGAGCCAGAACGAGTGCGACTAGACAAAGGGGCATCCAACTTGCTGTCACGCAAAGTCTGCACCAGCCATCTAGGCATGTTCCTAGAGCCTTCAATCTCTTGTCTCTCATCCTCAAGTGCATCATGCACATCTGCATCAGATATAGGTTGATATGTGCCATCATTTAAAACCTGCATAGGCTGAAAAACTGCCTCATGAGGTATTGCACTTGACTGTGCACCACTGAAAAGAGGCAACAATGTATCATAGACATCACGTGAGCTGATATCTGTCTCCTTAGTACATGAAACCAAGGGCTGAACTGCATCTTCCACAAATACAACATCACGGCTAACCAAAATGCGCTTTGTCTGTGGATGATACAAACGATAGCCTTTGCTCTCAGCACTATATCCAACAAAAATACATTTGACAGCTTTGTCATCCAATTTTCTGCGATGTTGCACAGGCACTAATGCATATGCCAGGCAACCAAAAACACGTAAATGGCCAACAGATGGCTTGCGGCTATGCCAAGCCTCATATGGAGTGACAACCTGTAATGCTTTGGTGGGACACCTGTTTAGTACATAAGTGGCACACATGACAGCCTCAAGCCAAAAACCATGTGGTAGACTTTGACTCTTAACCATACATCTTGCCATTTCCATGAGAGACCTGTTTTTTCTCTCAGCCACACCATTTTGCTGTGGTGTATACGGCACTGTACATTGGTGTTTTATCCCACGCTCAGCCAGAAATGCATTAAATTCTGAAGACATATACTCCCCCCCTCGATCTGAACGGAGGGTGCCCATCTTACTTTCTGACACATTTTCAGCCATAACCAAAAACTGTTTGAAGCACAAAAACACTTCGGACTTTGCCTTCAAAGGATATACCCATGCATGCCTGGTAAAATCATCAATGAAAGTCACGAAGTAAAGGTAGTTTCCAAATGATGGAGTTTGCATGGGACCACAAACATCACTGTGAACAAGCTGCAATCTGCGTTCAGCTCTCACTGATCCATCTTTGGGAAAGGAAGCACGCTGCATTTTACCCAATATGCAGCCCTCACAAACATGCTTGACAGGTGCCTCAAGCTTAGGCAAAGAAGACACCATTTCAGATTTCTGCAGGCGCAGCAAACTTGCAAAATTCAGATGACCAAAACGTGCATGCCACAGTTTTGCATTTGAAATAGCCTGCGTATCCATAATAGCACATGCTGAATCCTCTACACATTTGCCATCCATATTGAGCTTATACAGCCCTCGACATAGTGAACCAGATGCTACAATGATGTCACCACAAGAGAGATCATGAACAGTACATCTGTCATCCACAAATTTTACAACCAAACCTGTTTTGGCAAATGCGGAGACTGACAGCAGATTCTTTTTGATCCCTGGCACATACAATGCATCAAAAAGTGTAAAGGTGTTGCAATTTGCAACATTCAGCACAATCTGTCCAACTCCTTTAACGGGATAAGAGGAGTTATTGGCACAAGTGACAGTATTCCCTGTGGGAGCAGACTCAAGGAAAGTGAATAAACTGCGCTGCGAGGTGATATGCTTAGTGGCACCACTGTCAAAGTACCATACATCTGAATCTACTGCAGACATACATGTGTCATGCAAAGATGGGTCATAACTGCACTGCGCATTGAATGCCCATTCTGTATCTTGAACAACATTAGCAGATTCATTGTTAGAAGGAGAGGCATCTGCAACAACAGCCATACCAGCCTCTTTCTTCTTAGCCTCTTTCGCAGCCAGCTTAGGACACGCTTTGATGACATGATCATTTCCCTTACAGTACTTGCAAAATGTCTTCTGTTTGTCACCCTTCTTCTCATCTTTGTCTTCCTTCTTTGGTTGCGCAGCATTTGCAGATTTCTGCTTACTAGAAGAAAAGCCAGCTTTACCTTTCCCGCTTCTCTGACTAGCAACGAAAGCTTGATCTGCGACACGCATAATATTCCTGTTTTGCCTTGACTGGTCTTCTTGCAGCAAAACAGAAACTAACTCCTCAAATGATAAGGCATTGGGATTGCCTTTCATCATCAAGCGAAGAGTGGAAGCAAAACCCTGATAAGAATCTGGTAGACCATTCAAAACAGTCTGCACAAGTGAACTGTCTGACAGGATTTCATCTGCAGAAATGAGCTGCTCTTTGAAATCCTTGATCTTTGTCAAAAAGCTATCCATAGAATCACCTTCGTTCATATGCTCACTCTCCAACTGTTTTCGGAGGTAAGCAACACGAGCCTCATTTCTTGCCTGATACAATGTGGCAAGTACATCCCAAGCATCCTTAGAAGTCCTGCAGGAGCGAATATGTGGGATAATGGTACGTTTGACTGACAGCGCAATCAAGGCATGAGCCTGCGCATCTCTACCATCCCAACGAATCTGCTCTGCTGAAAGTGGTGGTTCTCGAACAGCTGCTACAGCACTTGTGCCTGCACCATCATCAACAGTACCTGTTTCTGATGTGTTTGCAGCATTCCCAGCCACAATAGGACGTGCATCAATACCCTGCACAATGTTCCATAACCCCTTTGCTACCAATACATGTCGCATCATATATGCCCACAATGGATAGTTGGTGCCATCCAACTTATCCTCAGCAGCCAACATGCGGAATACATCATTGTTGTCAGCCATGGCCAATGACTGTACTACTAGATGTAAATGCTGTCTGTAAGAGGTAAACCTGTATAAAATCGACCTGTGCTATGTAGCATAGCCCAAAACAGACGAATGGGCACCTGTCTTGCAGATTTTAATCTTGACAGAAAATCTGCACAGTAGGACGATTTTGCCTGCGCAGTACTTGGAATGCAAAAACGGAGGGCGAAATGACTTCAGATCAAAATTCTGTAACGAACGAGCCGTACGGGCTCTCCCACGGCATATACTAACCTGCAGACGCTCGTGAAACCTCGTCGCAATCGGAGGAGATGAAGCGGCAGGTGCCGGTGATGCTGCCCGGGAGGAGGAAGCCTGCTCTGATACCAATTGTTGGAATTAGGGTTGCAGGAATGCACACACAACTTCAAGAAGATGAGGAAGCTTGAGCACAACACAGTAGTGTATTATGAGTGCCAAAAATGAAAGATAACAAGCCCTAGAAGATAATGGGCGTATATACAATGCACGGGGGAAAAAACCTCCTAGTGAGGGAAAAAGTGCCCCGGCGGTCCTAAGTGTGTTCACACACATCACTACTATAATATGGTAACAGGACCCCCAATACTACGGTATTCCATACCGTTTTGTCATATCCGTTGGCTAGGCCAACAATATACTCATGATCACTCCGGGTCTCAGTCAACCCCAACTTCTTGACTAACGAGTAGTTCAAGAAGTTGTGACTAGCTCCATCATCAATAAAAACTATGACTCTACGGCCACCTATGGTGCCATACATGCGCACCATGTCATGCGGACCTACAGTAGGCTACCACATCGCTGGTGTCACTGAACAAGCGTGATGCTCATCACAATGACACACTGTCACCTCTCTGAACTCTGTGGAACTGAGAGGGAGTCTCTGCACTCTCTGCAACTGCCTAGAAGATTTACCATCTTTTTTGGGCTCGTTGTGCCACTCGTGCTGGCTTTAGGCTTTGGACACTCAGCCTTCGTGTGCCCTACTTCATTGCAATTAAAGCAGCGATTTTCCTTTTGCACTTTAATATACTGCTCTTTCTTGTGGATTTCGCTGTCTCTTTTCTTCTTGGATGGTCGCGGTTTTTTAGACCAATGACCACCCTATCCTTCCTGGTCCGTCCTATCCCTTTGTTTATCACTGTGGAACCCTTTTCTTTTGAGGCCTGACCTCCTCTTTTCACTACCCTCGGCCCCACTAGAACCACCACGCGTACTATGGCGCTTGATGTCATCAAATATCTGCGCATATTTAATTGCCTCTGCCAGGTCTTTAGGCTGTAAGGGCTCTACGTACTCAAGGTAATCATCTTTGAGGCCTCTTTTAAAGCCTAGCAATGTCTGGAATGCATCAATTCCCTTTAGCTTGAGTACTATCTCCCTATAGTCTGAGATGTACTGAGTTAGGGATTTGTTCTCCATCGAGCACTTATCCCATAACTCCCAGCTTCTCTCTACCTCATTAACAGGCAAAAATTCTTTTCGAAACATCGTTTCAAACTCCGTCCAAGTGGCAGGACGAGTTGTCAAACTCATCCACCACTTGTACGCTTTGCCGGTTAATGAGAGGCTAGCCTCTACGGGTTGTATCCGGCTAGGCTGCTGTCGCAGTGCGTGCAAATCTGACCACTTCGCTAGAAACATATTGACCGAGTCCTTGTTTCTCTCCTTTTCCTCGCCACCAAAACTAGGTGGCTTTAAGTCTTTTAATAACGACGAAGCTGTCGCTACTACGGACGGCCCCGCAGGCGCATCGGCCTGTACTCCTGCAACCACTGGCGAGGCTATACTCACCCGTGCCGCAGGAGCTCGGCTACCACGAGGAGTCGGAGTACTAGCCGAGGCGGCTATCAATGCATCTAACCGTGTGGAGATGCTCTGTAGCATCGTGACTAAATCAGCCTAGACTTTACCCATATTATTTAGTTTGGCATTAAGATATTTAAATAGTCCACTAGAGAGCTCCGTCTCTGTTAGGACATCAGTAGGGTCCAATAGGTCATAGTCATCGTCGTCGTACTCCAAGAGGTCCTCCTCGGTTCCCTCGGCGACGTCGGTGTTCATGTCTACTGGCTTGTCAGCCAGAAAGGGGTCATCTGCTAATGCGGCCGCTGCTGCTGCGGGCTCGCTGGGTCCTAAGGCGAGGTCAATAGACGAGGAAGGCGCTGGCGGATCACGCGTGATCGACGAGCGCACTCCGGACCGGACAACGGTTGGGCGTGTACGGCCTGACAATTCGGTCGGGGTTAAACCCGCGATCGAGGACAAGAGACCGGAAAAACCTAGAGAAGTAGAAGGCGGTGAGGACACACTACGTCTAGCAGACATCTTTAATTCTTGCAAAAAAACAATGCGAGAACTCGGAAATTACAAAAAAGAACGCTAATAAAATGAGCCGTGGTGGAGAGAGAATAGTCACCCCCCTTTACGGTCGCCTGTCGATTTGTGTTGCGCTGCGAACCTCCAGACAGCGCCGCTTCTCCGGGATGCTCCGATCCGAGAGAAAAAAAAATGCCTGCAACTCATAAGAAAAATAAATTTTCTCGGGAAGTTGTGCCTGGAACACTAGGATTATCCCTTGCTGGGATTATCCCTCCTTCCCAGCCGAGAGAGGATTCGGTTGAATTTAGTTTCATTTTTAATAAATTAAAAATAAATAATTGAAATATATATATATAAAATAATTTATTTATTTTTTCTCTTCTTCTTTTCTCCTCTGGTGGCCGCTGATGGCTGGCCGGCCCCCTGGCCTGGCTGGCGTTGTGGCTGTGCGGGCCGCCGGCTTCTCTGGTGGCCGCCGCTTGGCCTGGCTGGCCGCCGTCGCCTGGCCGCCCCCACTGGGCTGGCCGCCCCGCTGGGCTGGCCGCCTGGGCTGGCCACCTAAGGCTGGGCTGGCCGCCGTGGGGTTGGCCACCTAAGGCTGGGCTGGCCGCCTAGGCTGGCCGCCTAGGCTGGCCGTCGTGGGGCTGGTCTTCGCTCCCCGCCCCCACACAGTAGAGATGGGGCGTCAATGGGTCAGCAAGTCGCCCCCCCCACTCAACGTCGCATTGCTCCATGGTCTTCGCCCCCCCACGCAGAGTTCATTTAGCGTTTCAGCTACTACGGGTCCTGGGCTTGTCTTCGCCCCCCCACCCCCACACACAGTAGTGCTTTTCAACATTCTTTCATGGGGCTGGTCTTCACCCCCCCACCCCCACACACAGTGGCGACCTTATCGAGATTATCTTTGCGCAGACAATTTCAATTTCGAAAGGAAAAAAAAAACGAAATAGCTTACCTGCGTTTTGCTTGCTGTGTGTGACGGGGAGAGAGAGAGAGAGAGAGAGAGAGAGAGAGAGAGAGAGAGAGAGAGAGAGAGAGAGAGAGAGAGAGAGAGAGAGAGTTCTTCCCTTCCAAATGTCTTGGCCGCCTCCCTCCACACACTCCATTGTGGAGATAAGGATGAGGAGATGAATGGTCGAAAACCCCCGGTCACATGCGGACTTTGATGACCCAATCGAACTGACGCTCTGATACCAGTGTTAGATATCCGTAACGCTGCTACTACGAGCGTTACCACAAGAGGGGACGGCCCGCCGTCCACACTAGCCTGGCCACCCATGACTCCACATGGGTGTCCTCTCCCACTGAACCCCGAACATGGCCATCCGGTCTGCCGTCGGTCTCACAGGCATTACAGCCTACATGACAGTATGGCTGACCATTTTTCGATTTTTAACTCTCTAAAATCAACTAGAATTTCACCAAGAGTATTTAAATCATTCTAATGTAAACATTTTCTACTTATTTAAGAAAAACATTATGAAAAACTAGATTCTATCCATTAATCATTCATCTTGGATAAAGAAGGGTTGGATTTACTAAAGAAGAGAGGGGAATGCCTTTTCAATGAGGCATGACATCATTATTCACTTTAAACAAGACAAAAATCATAAAAAATCATAAAAGGACATAGAGAAGAGAAGAATCTCCAACTTACAAAGAGAATTTGAGAGCTTTCCTTTGGCTTGATGGTTTGAGGAATCTACTCTTGTTTGAAACAAGAGTGGCCACCAATCTTTAGAAGAGGAAAAGGTCAAAAACTAATGAATTATGAGTAAATTCACAGTTTTTGGCTCTAGGGAGAAGTAGAGTAACAGTGCAAAAACACTATTAAGCTTCAACAAAGGGGAAGGCTTCTATTTATAGGAAAAAGTGAGCCTCTAACCAAGCAAACTGATTCTAGAATTTTCCAGATAACACCATATTAGTGATTTTGGGAATTTTCCAATTTCCATTTTTGAATACTTAAAAAAGGGGACATGGATAACATGTTTGTAAGTTTCTCAAAACCCTATCATATGACCTATCGTTGGAAAGCGCTTGAAAAATGGAATCTAAAGAGCTATAAAGCGCTCATTTTGGATTAGTGGTGTTCAAGTTATGGTTAATCCAAACTTTTGACCACGTGTCCCAAACTTGTGGGAAATTCCCATATTCCCCAATATGGTGTTAGATCAGTTTGGTCAATTTTTGACCATTTTTAGGTCAGTTTAGCTCACTTTTTGGATCTAGTTGAAACAGGAGAGAGGAGAGATAAAAATATCTCAATATTTGGGAGTTTAAAACTCTCCCACACATGTGAAATAGGCGCCTCTTTCATGAGGGGAATTCCCCCCATACTGAGGTGTCAAAAATGCATCATTTCTTCTAAATATCTCTCTTTTTTAACTATTAACCTTATCCTTAGTCAACTCTTCATCTTATGTGAGTATTTACTCATTTTTGGGGGATTTTCCTTTTATTCTTCCATTTATCTCCTCCCTACATTTGGATGAATCTTATTGGTCCATAGGAACCTTAATTTAAAATTTCAAAAAAATATGGACCCCTAGGATAAGGCCTCTTGGAACAGACTATACTTGATTTCTAATGCATCTTCTGAAAATCTTTTTGAACTTCTGTTTGAGGGGAAATTATTTTAATAAGATGAGATATTTTTCCATCCAAAAATATTTAATAACTGAATCACCTCTCTCTAGAAGATTTTCTCTCTCTAGGCCAAAACAGGTATAAACAAGATCTTTTATATTTTTGAAGAGGGATTTGACTACAGGGGGAGAATTTGGACATCATGAGGGGCTGGGGGAGGAATCTTACAGCCCTAGGAGGTGCACTTATGTAGGAAGGTCATGCAGTAGTCTATGAATCCAGAAAACTCAAAACGCATGAGAGGAATTATGATGTCCACCATGACTTGGAGTTACTCTCAGTAGTTTATGCTCTAAATTTATGGAGACATTATCTCTTGGGACAAAGATTCACCTTGATGATAGATCATCAAAGTCTATAGTGGATCTTCACCCAAAGGGATCTTAACATGCGTCAAAGAAGGTGGATACAGACCCTGTAGGAATTTTACTTTGAGATAAAGTACTGACCAGGGAAAGAAAATGTGGTAGCCAATGCGCTCAATAGGAAAGCCTCCTTGCAATAACATTGGTGTCAAATCCATTGATTAGTGAAGCAAGAGAGAAGATCATGCAGGACAGATTCTTTGCTCCCATTGCTACCCTACTAATGTAGGAAAGCAAGACTCCTCAGGAAATGAGTCGAGTTCTTGGGTACAAATTGGATGAAGGATGCATGTATTACAATAATCGGCTATGCATTCCTAAATGATGAGGAAACAAAGGGAAAATTTCTGAGGCAAGCCCATAATAGCCTGATAGCTGGACATCCAGGGTTCATAAAGGCCTACATGTCTGTAAAGAAAAGCTTCTTCTGTGGCCAGGACTCAAAAGGGATGTACTCAATCATGTACGTCAATGCTTAACATGTCAAAGAGTCAAGGTAGAAAGGGTTAAGATGCCAGGAAAGTTGCATCCCTTAGACATTCCACAAATGAAGTGGGAATGTATCAGTATGGATTTTGTTACTGGATTACCGTCAGTGCAATCAGGTTACAACTCCATTTTTGTGGTAGTTGATGATAGATTAACCAAGGTTGCCCATTTGATTCCAGTAAAAGAAACCTACTCTATAGTGGATGTTGCCAGAGTCTTCCTCAAGGAGATTTTCAGGCTGCATGGCTTACCCAGAAGAATAGTGAGCGACAAAGACTCTAAGTTCACATCAAGGTTCTGGACTACATTCTTTGAAGCAGTGGGAACTTCCTTAGATCTCAGTACAGCTTATCATCCCAAGACAGATGGCCAAACTGAAAGAGTAAACCAAGTAATTGAAGATATTCTTTGGTCATGCTATGGGTAGAGAACCCAGAAAGTGGTTAAGCAACTTACATCTAGTTGAGTTTGCTTACAATGCCTCTTATCACCGAAGTATCGGGATGAGCCCATTTAAAGCTTTGTATAGACAAGATTGCCTCACACCATTAACTTGGTCTGACCCATTGATCAGGGTCGAGATGTCCAGACAGATGCTTGACGACATGGAGCAGTAAATGCAGGCAATCTACAAAGATATTAAGATTGCCCAAGATAGACAAAAGCAGTATGCTGACAAGAAAAGAATGGAGAGAGTCTTTGAAGAAGTAGATATGGTCTTCATTCGTATACGACCCAAGAGAAGTTCTTTATCTCTAGGGAAGTACAAAAAGCTGTCTCCGAGATACTGTGGGCCGTACGCCATTACTAAGAAAGTAGGAGATCTAGCTTATAACTTCTTTTGCCTCCCCATCTTAAAGTACATAATGTATTCCATGTCAGTATGTACCCATCCCAAGTCATGTGCTGAGTGATAAACAGTTGACTTCTAAGACTCAAGGCTAGATGGAACTCCAACCCGAAGAAATCCTTGATGTTCGGGAGAAGGCTCTCAAGAACAGAGTCCTTAGAGAGTTTCTGGTCAAGTGGAAGTTCTACCCTTTAGAGGACGCCACTTGGGAGAAAGAAGAAGAGCTGGTAAAGGATTACCCCCACTTTTGAGAGATGAGGACATCTCGCATTTTTCAAGTGGGAGAGGATGTAAGGTTCCTCCTCAACCCTAAAAGATGTATAAGGTCTCCTCTAAGTCCCCTGTAATCATCCCCTATTTCAGAATGCAAGAAAATAGTATTTTCCTTTGTTTTTGGCCTAGAGAGAGAAAATATTCTAGAGAGAGAATTCAATTTTGAGATATTTTTGGATACAAAGTTTCTCCTTATATTTAAGATGAATTCCCTTGAAACAGAAGTTCAAAAAGAATTTTCCAATGTGCATTAGAAATTAATTGAATATGTGTATTAGAGACCTTAGCCTAAGGGTCCACATTTTCAGAAATTTTTTATTAAGGTCCAAATAAGGTTCTAAAGGGCCAATAGGATTAATCCAAGTGTTTCAATAAGAAAAATGCAAAGAATAAAAGAAAATCTCCAAAAATGAGTAAATACTCACATAAGATGAAGAGTTGACCAAGTACTGGATTTATTAGTTAAAAAATGAGGTTTATTAGTAAAAAAATGAAATTTTGACACCTTAGTAAGGAGGGAGAGGACTCATGAAGGAGGCGCCTAAATCAAATGATTACTCCTCATTTTTAATTCAAAAAAATTGAGATATTTTATCTCTCCTCTTTCAAACTGGTCCAAAATGGATCAAACTGAAGCTAGAAGCCTCTAGATCCCAATTGGACTTGGTTGGTGGGCTCCCTCACTTTTAAATAGACCCTCATTCCTTTGTATTTTCATCTTTTTGTATTTACATGCCAATATAATCTTCAA
Organism: Cibotium barometz; assembly: GCF_041138505.1. Lineage (NCBI taxonomy): Eukaryota > Viridiplantae > Streptophyta > Polypodiopsida > Cyatheales > Cibotiaceae > Cibotium > Cibotium barometz. The sequence goes on along the minus strand of NC_141057.1, from coordinate 45,215,533 downwards.
ATTAGTGTAATTTTTTTATCCCTCTATTTTGCCTCTACTTTGGGAAGCCTTGGAGCTTCACAAATCTCCACCCTCCCTTGGAGATTACCCTCCCCATCTTGGTGGCCAAGTTTCCTTGTGGGCTTCAGTTCTTTTTAAAAGAATTGAGCCAAAAACCAAAGGTAAGCCTTAATCCATGGTGTTTTTTCTATCTTTCTCAATGGTTATCTTCTTCTCCCAACCTCTATAATGCTTGGGAAGCTTCTTAATCAATGGTTTTTTTCTTGAAATCAAGCTTTTTAGTGATTCATAATGTTTAATTGGATTAATGCTAATCATTTATGCTTAAATTTAATGTTTTTGATTAGTGAATCTCTCTTTTTGAAAGATTAATCATCTTTTTGGGTGGATCCTTGTTAGAAGGATGGATCTTAGTGCTAATCTCATTATCTTAATTAAAACTCTAGGCTTGACAAGCTAGAGAAGAAGATTAAGTATTTTTATGATTTTAATCTAGATAAAATGATGATTAATTCTTTTAAACTTGTTTATGATTAAGAAAAATCATATTAACTCATTTTAAGATTGAAAAAAAGTTTAACATTTTTGTAAGTATTTTCATATAGGAATGATAAATGGATATTTTTAAGATTAATCAAGAGGTTTAATTATAATGATGATTATAATTATGTTTATAATTATGCTATGTATGTATAATAAATTTTTTAGTTTAAAAGAGGAATTCCCACCACATTTCATAATTATGAGTATATATTTAGAAGTAGGATTTTTAGAATTCTCAAAATATGCAGCAAAAATATGGTAAAATTTTTTTTAATGAATTTAATTTTATGCATAATTTTGTTGATACAAAAAGAGGAATTCCTATCGTATTCTAGGCATAAACATTTTTATGCTAAAAGAATGATTTTTGTTACATTTATGAAAAATACTTTTATAGTATTTATGCATAATTATTTAAATAGAGAAAAGAGAAATATTTTTTTATAATTATCTTTATATATGTACATGCATAAAAATTTAGATGCAAAAAGAGGAATTCTCATCATATTCTAGGCATAAACATTTTTATGCTAAAAGAATGATTTTTGTTACATTTACGAAAAATACTTTTATAGTATTTATGCATAATTGTTTAAATAGAGAAAAGAGGAGTTTTTATATTTATCTTTACATATGTACATGCATAAAAATTTAGATACAAAAAATGGAATTTTCATGATATATTATGTACAAACATTTTAAATATTAAAAGAGGAATTTTGGTCATAATTCAAAATAGGTATATTCATATACATGAATATTTTTTAAAAGGAATTTTCATCGTACTTTAATTAGGAAAATACCTAAAGTAATTTTTGGTGTTAAAAGAGAAGGTTTCACCATAATTCTACATAGAAATTTAGGGCATGTTGATGCCGAGTTTCAATTGGAGAAAAGAATAATTTAGAATAATTCTATGAGAATAATTCAATAAAATGATGTATGCATATTTACAAAGGGATCATTGAAAAAAGAATTATCTTTATAAAAATCCATTATTTATGAATAGAATTATTTAAAGTTCTATTATGTCCAAGAAAGAATGAATTCTCATAATTTTGGGTTTTCCCTTAAGAATGGAAATCATAGTTAATTTATCAGAAAAAAATGAAGAATTATCTTTAGGATTAAATTCGAGTGATTTAGGGTTAGACTACGACTGCGTTAGAAAGGTGGGCCAATAAGAGCTTACCCATCTCTCGAATCAAAAATTAAGCAAAACCTTGTGACCATTCCCATTTCTTCAGTATGAAGAATGGATTACTAGTGATTTAGAGAAGTTTTCCTTAGACTCAGAATCATCGCGAAATAAGTCAAAAATTCATTGTAATTGATGGGTGGGTTATCAAGATACTAGAATTGTGATTTTCATTAAGAAAGTTTGGATTCTGAGAAAAAGGGTCTTGTGGAATCAAACTCAATGGGAAATTCTTACTTGCATAAAAACTCTATTTTTGAAAAAGGACTGTCTTACGCCAGAATGCTGGAGGAAGCATTGGGCTTATGGTTTAATCTAAGGAGAGTTATGTTACAACAGCTAGCGGGGAGTCATTGAAGGATGTCTCTCGCGGCCGAAAAGCCTGCCAAGGTCTTGACTAGCCTTGGTATGGTTAAAATGGTGCGCTTTTGATACGATGGGTGAGGGTCGACGAAGCGGTCCCTGAGTGAAGTGCTAGGACACCTAAGGAGGATCCTAGAGGGTTCTGACCAGGCGATGCACGGGCTCGCGATTGCTAGGACACCCATGCGTATGTCGAGGAAGATATGGATGGACTGGCAAGGAATTATCTATGTGAACTGGAACTTGAAATTGGATCTCATTGGTTGACTAGCTGGTCTTCAACGGAGAGTCCGGATAACATTTTGATTGTTGTAAAACAATGGATTAGAATTTTGAGGATTATGATGGAAACATTATGGTTTCATTCCAATTGTGGTGTGTCTATTTTGTATTTTGCTTGAGTGCCGGCTAGGGGGCCTGGGAACTCTTTTCCCTGGTACCCGGGACAAAACACAACCAAATTTTTATAAAAAGGGATCCCACCATTTTAGTGGTTGGGCAATTGGCTAACCCATGGGCCAGTGGATCGGTGGATTCCTATAATAAATTTAGATACGTTCAAGTTACGCTAGTTAGAGTAAGTCCCAGGAAGATTCTTGTTCTATGGGAAAGAATCAATGGTTGTGCCTCGTTTAAGGGGAAAAAAGCGATGATTTCTATGAACCAAGTGCAAATCCCTTCCTTGATCTAGCCATGTGACCTATAGGTTTGGTCAGAATAGAAAGGATAGTTAAGGTTTGGTTAGAATAGAAAGGATAGTTAAGGCCTTGACCCGTTAGATAAAATTTTCATTATAAGATTTTTCTTGGTGGAATCGCCTATGCTTCTAGGCGAGGGAAGTTTTTTTCGGGTTTGGTTTTGGAAGAACCGTCGGATTAGTCTCTTGTACAGACATTCGTGGGGGCGAGGCCCGGAGAGTGGGAAGCTCTGCCCTGCATGCAAGGTTGCTACTTATGCTGCTAGCACTCCTGAGTTCGATGCGCAGAGGGAGCAGGGGTCTCACAGAAGTCCATTCACATGAAATCTATTCTAGCATGTTGCCACACATTATTGGAGTGGAAATCGCCATAAATACTATGTCAAGACCATTTTCGAGTGTTCGTCCAAGTTATAGATTTGGACACAATTGTTTCATAGATTAACCATACATGTTTTTGGTGTCTTTGTCTTTGCTATTTTGATGTAGAATTATAATAGTAACTCATGTTAACTAATAGGTTTAACATTCTCCCCTTCTTGTTGTCGATCATGATCGACAAGATGGGGTAACCCGTGTTAGCCCCAAAATGGTTTAACATTCTCCCATTCTTATTTTTGTCGATCGTGATCAACTGATGTAGAATTATAATGGTAACTCTTGATAACGCCAAAATGGTTTAACATTCTCCCCTTCTTATTGTCGATTGTAATCGAGTAGAAGACTTTGTTGGGGAGATTTGAGAAGCTGTTTGTTGACACTTATGGCACTGCATGAATGTTCAATGGCCATTGATCCTCCTAAAGGAATGGGGACATTAAATTTAAAATCTTTGAAGGTCATAGTTAGTGGTATCCTGAAATATCATTGATAATGCATTCGAGGCCGAATGAAATTTATCATCGCTATGGAGGTCACTACAAGTAATTACATTTTTTTTCTTTTTCTTATTTTTTCTTTTTCCTTTCTTTCTTTTCTTCTTGTTCTTGTTCTTGTTCTTCTTCTTCTTTTGGAAAATTCTAAGCAAGTTTACATTTTTCATTTCAAGTTAGTGATGATTCAAAGTCGGTGATTTGAATGCTCTTTAGCAATGGAGAAGAAGAGATTGGGGGGTCCAAAGGAATGTTGACACAATCATCAGAACGTTAGAGTGAACCTCGGTTCCTCATTGTTTTGTAAGACTTTGTCAAATTATCTTAGAGTAATCTTGAATTGGACCTATCCTTGCATTGTGTGCTTTTTTTTAATGTAAAAGTATATTTTGTGCTCTTCAAAGAAAATATACAATGTAGTGTCGTAAAGTGAGTTGAGACTCTTGATGTAGCTACTGTTGAAGAAAATATACAATGTAGTGTCGTAAAGTGAGTTGAGACTCTTGATGTAGCTACTGTTGAAGTCAAATTCATTGGAGAGGTGGCATAAAAGAATTCTTTTGACTTATGAGGATAATAGAAAAGTTCTTCACCATGGTACCCCTATCAAAAGATGTACCTAACTAGAAGGATGTCGATGATGAGGCTGAGGCTAATGCTGCATACAAACTTTTGAAATTTTCTACCAATGGTGAGTATTTGTATTTACTCACACTAAGCGATTGTAGGTGGTTGATGAGGATTGCTTGGCTCCTTTTATGGGAGGTTTTTGTGGAAACTCTACCTTTTTTGGTAGATAGTTCTTGTGGCTCCCTTGTCATTGTTCTTTTCTCCTTACAAGCAACAAGTTCTTACATTTTTGGTAGACGATTCTTATGGCTCCCTTATCGTTATTTTTTTTCTTCTTGCAAGCAATAAGTTGTTATGTTTACCTACTACCAAGGTGACTTGATAAACAGTTTGAGTCATGTTATTAAGTGTTCAAAGAACTCTCCGGTGGTAGTAATAAATTTTGATGCTAAAGCTTTGACTGGTAGCTCTTCAAATGTTGATGCATCCAATAAGGTAACTTGTTGCATATCCTTGTTGTTCAAAGTGCAAGAAGGTTCTTGTGGCTTCTCCGTTTTTGGGAGAGGGCTTTGGCCTACCACACCACTCAAGACGTGGGTGTGCTTTCTCTTGGTACAGAAGTTAGTGGTGAGACTTTCCTTTTCTTGATTACTTTGGGTACCCAAATGGTGGAGTTACCATCATAATACCCTTGAGCATTGAGTAAACATGTAGGCACCCATTTTTTATGGACTTTACTATGTGGGTTGGTACCTTTAGTATAGAGGTTGCGCCCTTAATGCAAGTTAACGGGATCTTGTGGATTTCATTAAAATCCACACATTTTTATTACCTTCATAGAATCCTTTTGTACTTACAATAATTTCTTAGGAACCCGCGACTAATGAGTTGTTGGAAGATATTATCGGGCTCTTTGGTGTTTCTCTTTTGTAGATGAGGTTGACAAGTACTTTTCTTTTTTGGCACTTGAGATTTTTGCTATGAGTGCCTTGAGCTACTAGTAACTAGATTCTACCCATCTTTTGCTATCGTGAAGATACCTTGACATTGACTTATGTGGTACATATAACTTTGTTTGTGGAATTAAAGGATTTGTACCTTTCTTAGAATTAGCTTGCAATGGTGCAATGACATCTTTTGGTTTGGGTAGCATTGATTACGAGGTTTGGGTCTTCATCAGAGGGGATACAATAACATCTTTTGGTTTGGGTCTTCATGAGAGGGGATATCGATGGTGAGGTCACTTGGATGGATTTACCTTTGCCAATTGTAGTAATGACCTTTAGAGTTGCCATTGATGACTTAGGCAATAGAAACTTCTTCATGAGGTACTGCCGATGTAGAGGGTAGGCCTTTATTATCAACGATAATCATTGGAGGCTATTTGCTTAAACAATGATGTTGAAGGTTGTGGAGGGTTAATCTTACTCTTGCCAAAGTAAGATTCAATATGTGGTGTTAGTGTCGATAGGGTATAAGAAGAGACATATGCTAAAGTGGCTATCAACCTACGAGATTATGAAGCTAGAGGTGGAAGCATGTTTGTGAAGGTACTAGAACGCATTTCCTCATCTAATATTTCTTTCTTGGATCACTACAGGATCCCATTGCTCTTTCACATACAATGAGAATGAATTTTCTTTTGAGCACTTGTAACAAGTGCCGCTGCATACACTAGTGGGTCCTTAGTGTCAATGCTTGTCCATTATGTTGCTTTTACCTCCCTTGGGTTTATACTTTCTTCTAGGCCTCTTCCCCTTGTCTTGAGGTTTCGACTTAGTCTCTTGAGTTTGTGTAGCTTTCACTTTCTTGGGTTTAGGAGGTTGTGAATCTTTTTTTGGTTCTTGTTTCGAGACATTCTCCTCTATTCCTTGTGTAAAATGTTCTTTTGTATGCTTTTTGGTTTTGCTTGCACCTTAGCTTACAACCGTGTGAGCATATTGAGTGGAACCATGGACAAGTGCCATTTTACACCCTTAAGATATTGAGAGTTGGGTATTACAAGGTACCTTGCAATAAAGCATCTCTCCTCGAAAAGTCTATTAACAAGTGATTGATGGCACATCGTTCACACATCATGGGTTATGTGGTGTTAGGAGGTCCATTCCACATTGAGCACTTTGCAACCTTACGTGATCCACGATAATAGAAGCACTGCACTATTTGTGTAACTATTTCCTTAGCAACCATGGAGACTAGTGTGTGCTTGGGCTCCTTGATTTTGAGGTCATTGTTGTGCACTTGTTGCATGTGAATACATACATTACGAGATGTCATGACCGAACACCTTGCAATGACTACAATATAGAAAGACTGGCTTAGGGTACATGCAATGTGGATTGGGATGATTGTGCCCACAATGTGCACAATACATTAGGTCTATAAGACAAAGGGATTGTATGGCAGTTTAGCTCATCTCCTTTCTTGTACTGACTTTCTAAGTTTTCAAGTAAGGCATTATGGAATTCAGCACAATCAACATCTCAAAGATCAATGTCTCTCTACTCCTTGCCTTCACTGGTGTAGACGAGGAAGAGTTCATATCAGTGGTATCTTCTATCATGTCGTTCAAACTGATTACTTCTTTGCAACATTGATCAAAAGAATCTAGATTTAAGAATATGATCAAATTGTCCAAAGTGTTTTTCTTTAACTCCATGAGGAAACATCGCTTCATTTGTGCATCATTGAGTTTCTCCCAGTCCTCACATTGTGAGTTCAGGGTTTTAACGCATAAGATGTAATCCCATACTATTTCATCAGTTCTCTGCTCTATTATGTATGTCTTTTTTGCAGCACTCCACCTATGACCTTATGTCGAGAATCCATGGATAAAAGGTAGTCTTCAAAGTTGTAAAATTTACCTTAATCACATGCATCAACGTGATAAACCATTTGCTTGCCTTACCCACTAAGCATAGATTGAGTGCATATACCTTGATAGGGAAATCCGGATTTCCAAATACTTCACATTACTGCTCAAACATTTACATGAATTGAATAGGATTGGTAGATCCATCATATTTTCCCATGAGCTTAGAAATTTCTATAGACATGGCTCTAGATGACTGACTTTAGGTCATGTGTAGGTCCACCATGCAATCCCCCTTCCTAGGTTGTTGAATATTTCTAGAGTTTGGGTATCAAGGGGTTGCAAGGTTTATGGGTTACCATATCTGGGCATTTCCAAAAAAGTCGCACCCATTGTTGCATTTGGCAAAGGACTAGTCACACCGTTGTGGGCATTGGCATCACCAAGGGTTTGAAACTTAGTGGCATAGTTGCAGGCATAAGATCTATCCAATGTATGGCACATATGATTGGGGGTTGTACTTGAGGTCAAACAAGGGTTCGTTAGGGTCTGTTTGCATGGATTTTCCTTTAGGCGCTAAGGCATGTGAAATCCCTCTTAATAATTATTTTTGTGAAAAGTGTGTACACCAATAGTTTCATAGATGGTAGAGAAGGTCTCAAAACCTATTTTTTATCATAACCAAATCATGTGTGTTTTTTTCAAAAAATACCAAAATAATTATTTTAGTATTTGTAGCAATTTTCTAAACATGCTACAAAAAGAATCTAGGAACAAGTTCTATGAGAGAGTTGTTGTAATTTTGGAGTACTACAAACTTCCTCCCTTGACCTTGTCAAAATTCTTACATTTGGTAGCTCGAATGGTAGTCCAAAAAGTGGTCCATAAGCTTGTTTTGTTATTTTTAGCACATTTTTGCCTCAATTTTTCAATTGACTTTTGCGATGGTTGATCAAGGAAAGTGTTTCTCACTATTTTCCCTAGCAATGGAATGGCAGGATAGCAGTCTAGTGTATGAGACTAGTCAAGCAATTCCATGGGAGACATGTAGACTCCCGTCAAAAATTTTGGACTCAAAACACCAATCTTTACATGGTCATGGTGGGGAACATTCCAAACTCCGCTCATCTGGACAGGCTCATGCACAGTGTTTCCCAGCTCTTATTCTGCATCGCTCCTTTGCATGTCACACTCACTCTCTCTCTTACACAACATGTACAATTAAGTAGAAACAACGCACTCAGACATCCCATAATAACATGTGACATAGAAGAGAAAAGTAATGGCAAGTGTGTTCTTGATTTTATTTCAGAAGAATTATAGAGTAACACAGAGTAACACAGAACCGATACCCAGTATAGATCAACACTTGCAAGATTCAACATGCTACAAGCTTCATGAAATAAGCATCAACTAATAATGAGAGCTTACAAAGCTACACTTCATCACACATCACACAGATAGTGAGTCGGCACACACTCCTCACAGCACACCCTACCCTCAGCATCCCTCTACTCTTAGCATCATCATCTTTGTAGTAGTTGGTCACCCTTTTAAATTGTGCCTTCTTGATCTTGGCAACAACGGCTCTACGGTAGTTACAGTCCGCCACCTTCACATGTGTGCTACCGAGCTAGTGCTCACATCGTGCATCATGGATTCTATTCCGCTGCTACCAATGATCCTTCCACTGCTTCTCGCTATTTTTCCTAACAGTGGAATGGCAAGACAACAGTCTAGTGTATCAGACTAGTCAGGAAATGTTGTGGGAGATGTGTAGACTCCCATCAAAAATTTTGGATTCAAAACACCAACCCTTGCATGGTCATGGGGAACATTCCAGTCTCCACTCAGCTAGACAGGCTCATGGATTCAAAACACCAACCCTTACATGGTCATGGGGAACATTCCAGTCTCCGCTCAGCTAGACAGGCTCTTATTTTGCATCACTCCTTTGCATGTCACACTCACTCTCTCTCTTACACAACATGTACAATTAAGCAGAAACACAATGCACTCAGACATCCCATAATAACATGTAACACAGAAGAGAAAGTAATGGCAAGTGTGTTCATGATTTCATTTCAGAAGAATTATAGAGTAACACATAACTGATACCCAGTACAGATCAAGACTTGCAAGATTCAACATGTTACAAGCTTCATGAAATAAGCGTCAACTAATAATGAGAGCTTACAAAGCTACACTTCATTACACATCACATAGATAGTGAGTCGGCACACACTCCTCACAGCACACACTACCCTCAGCATCCCTCTACTCTCAGCATCATCATCTCTGCAGTACTTGGTCACCCTTTTAAACTATGCCTTCTTGATCTTGGCAACGGGTTTACGACAGTTATTACAGTCTGTGGCCTTCACATGTGTGCTACCAAGGTGGTGCTCACATTGTGTGTCATGGATTCTACTCTGCCTTCTACCACCACTGATCCTTCCACTGCCATCTGCACTGTCAACAACACCTGGCACACCCGGTGTTTAAGCTTCTACTTCTGAACTGGTTCCCTTGATAAATCTTTGCTTGAATTTTATGAACATCTCTAGGGGTATGATATGGGATGTACACCTCATTGGTGTAGGTGGCTCTCTTATGGATCCTCTTCAGTTTTTCTGCATGCTCTTCTAAATAGCCTAGACCCATGTTGCTTGCCTATGGTGTCTTTTGATCAAAAAGTCTCACCACCGGCTGAGTGGAGTTTGCCCCGTAATCTTTTTCTCTGCCATTGGTATGGGTCTCCATTCGATCTGGGCCGCTTCTTCGTATTCTTCCAGATTATCTGATGATGGACTTTTTGCCCTTTCTGCTGGTTCTCCAGTGCCCCATTTCCATATATTGGTACTTGCGGGTGGTTGCATTCTAGGTGGAAGCTTCCTCCTTCCCTCCGATGTCTATGAAAACAAAAATTGAGAGCATGGGTACTCTAGGGGAAGAGATTACCGGACTAGTATGGACTTTATTCTCTCTACATTTTTAAAATATTGCATTAATTCCATATTTGCCTTCAGTAATTCAGAAAACATGACTTGTGAGGCTTCAAAAAATGGGTTGTCCATGCTGGCCTATGCAGCAGAAGAACTATTGGCCAGTCAATCTTTTAGGCCTTCATTTTCCTTCAGCAAAGCTTGGTTGGCATCCTTCAGCTTCCGGATCTCAACCAACAATTCTTCTCGTTCTTTTTTGGGTGCTTCGGGTGACAACACCTGGGTTTTCTGTGGCTAGCTCCGCATCTGTTTTTACTTTTGAGAGCTCAGCTTGGAGTCTGGCAATTTTCTGTGGCTAGCTCCGCATCTGTTTTTACTTTTGAGAGCTCAGCTTGGAGTCTGGCAATTTACTCCTTTGCTTTACTCATCTCTAACTTCCATTACAATTTTGTTTTTTGGGTTTGCTGCACCCTTTTGGCCAATTGTCAAGCTTCTTCTATTTGTATTTGTAGAGCAGCCTTGTAATTGTCCTAGTCTCCAGGCCCTTCTTTTCTTAGCTAATTTTCATTTTCTATGCATCGCTGCATCTCTAGTTCCAATGCACTTAACTCATTGATGGCATCCACATCAAACTTCGTGCTTCTTTCAAGTTTTTGCTTGTACTCCTCTGCCTGGTCTTTTGCACTATCTCGCTCATCGATTGCATCTCTTAATATGTCTGCATATTCTTTTGTGGGTGTGGCCTCCTTATAACTGCTGCTGCTGCTGCTGCAACACTTTGTTCCTTTTAGGTAACTTCCTTGCTTCTTTTTCCCAAAGCTCTGCTTTCTAGGTAGTGGCCTTTAATGCCTCCATTAGACTCTGGTCTTCACTTTATGTTTGTTTCTCCTTTCCGAAAGCGCTGGTCTTGGAAGATTCATGACCCACTGGCTATTTTTGTTGCTGATGTTGTTGATGTAGCTCCCCATCTCCATCATCATTGTCGTCCAAGTCACAGGTGGATGACCTGTTGGGGTTTGCAAGACAAACTGCTCATGGATTTCTACTAGAGCTTGTAGTGCCTAATCCCATACTTTGCTTAGTCTGGCCTTTTCTATGTTAATTACCACTACTTTGGCATCTAGCAAAAGGCACATGACTTCCTCTTCTTCTTGGGTTTTCAGGGCTTGTATTTCAGACTCGGTGACTGCCAAAGCTGTTGTGTTGTCTAGCACTTCATCCTTTAATCCATGGATTTCGTCGGCCCAAACTTTTGCTGGCTTCCTTGCCTCTTCCAATTCTGCTCACAACCTTTCTATCTGTGCTTGGAGCAATTTCCTCTCACTAATGAGAGTTCTTATTTTTCCCTCACTTAGCTCTTTTTGGTCTACTAGGGCCCTTTCAGCCATGTCCATCTTCTTCTGAAACTCCTCGTTTTGCTACACCATTGATTGTGATTTGCACTCCAACTCCTTGCTTTTTGTTGTGGAACTCATTAACATTCCATACTGTTCATGATTTAGTGCACTCAATTGAATAATTGTACTCCAAGTGTTTGTTTCATACTGAGAGAGAATTTTTTGGGCCATAGTCATTAGTGCTTTGTCCATGTGCAACTGTTGGCTGGGAAGTTCTGCTTCCAATTTTTTAGGTAATTTGTCCCTCTATGACTTGGGCCTTCTTGTGCCTTGCCTTTTGTGCCAGTGTTGCCACCCAAGGTTGCAATTCCGCTGGTATGATTAGTTTTGTTCTTGCAAGCATCTTCCCCTTTTGGGCTGCTTCTTCTTTCTTTTTCTGTTGTTCCACTTCTCTCCTCTTCTTCTCTTCTTCCTCCTTCCTTTTCTTTTCTTCTTCCTCCTTTTTTTTTTCGCTTCTTCAGATTTCTTTTTTCTCTCATTGTTTCTGCAGTGGCTTCCTGTTTCTTTTCCTCTTCCAGTTCCCTTTTCCTTTCTTCTTCTATCCTCTTTTTCTTGGCCTCTTTCGGGTTGGGAAACGTTTCTTCATCCACCCTGTTCTTCCTCTTTTTGTTGGCTTTCTGGGTGATGTTTTGCCATTCCTCCTCGTCATCCACATCATCCTCAAATGAAATGAAGGTTACTTTGGCAGCTCTCGAGGATCCTGCGGCTTCTTTGTGTTGCTACTTGTCAAAGATGTCTCCTATTCGTCGATCCACCGATCTTGTAGCTTGGGAAATTTCCCTCATGTGTGCATGTACCACAATGGGCTATTGCTCTTTAGCCCAGGTGGCTACTCTCTTGGCTAGATTTTCCTTACCACCCAATTTATCTTCCCTCCTACCTCCGCTGCTATGAGAAGTCTGTAGTTTTTGTTAGACATGTCCTTCAGCTTCCCCACCATGAACATGATGTTCTACAAGAAGGAGATAAATTGTTCCCGTCGGGTTTTGTCTACCACATCTTTCACTTGGTGCATGTTACCTATTTTAAGGATTTATTCATCCACCCTTAGCTTCAAGTTGGTGTCAAGAGCTCCATCCATGGGCAATCCCAGCATGTGGTGCACTGTGTTTTCTAAGATCTTTATTGGCTCCTTCCCCTCTACATGCACAGTGTTGGTGCACTGCATTTTTCTGAGATCTTTATCGACTCCTTCCCCTCTACATGCACAATGTTGGTTTCTAAAAATTGATTAATCAATTTTCCCCCATCCTCTGGGTCCTATAGCTCCTCCCATTATCGGTCGAGAAATTTTTCAAACCCACACCTCCTTGCCCATTCCTGACGCTCCTTCTTCCTCATGTCTGGGATGAACATCGGCATATGCAGAGGATTTTCTCTGGTTTTTTGTCAAGAGCCTGAGCGTCCTATTGATCTTTGGCATGGTGATATTTTCTGAAAGAGTGCTGCAAATGGGTGAGTGTCTCGAGCAAGAGAGCAGAATGTGAATGTGAGCATTTGTGTTCTCTTTTCTGATGTTTTCTCCTTTTAGCTTCCTTTTTTAAGGTGTTTTTGGCTTCTTCATTTTCAATGTGATGTGACCCTCGATTTACATCATGCCCCCCACCTTGGTTTAATGCTATTAAACCAAGGCCCCATTTTCCCTCGTTCATTGTGAGCGGATTCTTAATGATGTCGTGATACGTGCCCTTCATGCAGCTGCTTATGTGGCCTTTTGTATTGTTGATGTGGCTCGGGCTGGTGCATAATTAGTCACTTGCTTTTTTGTTGTTGTACGGGCTTTGATTGGTTGTAGCGATTAGGGCTTTTGCAGTTTGGAATCCTTGTTGCGGTCTGGCCACCCTTTCGTCGCTTTGTGATTTTTTGAATCTTCTGTTGTCCACCTCTACTAGTGAGATCATGCCACAGCATATGCTCCGAAACGGTTCCTGATCTTCCACTTCTTCTTTTTTCGGTGGGATTTCCACTAGTTGGCCTTTGTATTTCCTCATCTTGAAGCTATTAACTACTTTTGGAAATGGTGTACCATCCAAGTTTTCTAAGGTGAAAGCATTTTGGTAGATTGAGTCTTTCATTATGAATGGTCCTATCCATAGGATCTTGAATTTTCTGGGATGAGGTCCCAACTTTGCGTTGTAGACTAATACAAAGTCCCCTTTTACAAAAATTATGTGCTTGAGATGCCTATCAATCCAAGCCTTTCTTATTCATTGCACTCTCTCTGCTTTTAAAGAGTTGATTTACCTTTCCTCCTCTCTAAGGCTAGGAGTTCCTGTATCAGGATTCTTCCATTAGAAGCTTCTCCTGAATGGCCACTCTCAGAATGGGTACCACATACTCCATGGCCATGACTGCTTCCAAACCATAGACCAGTTTAAATGGTGTTTGCCTAGTCGTGACCTTGAATGATGTCTGGAATGCCCATAGGGAAGCATCTAACTTTTGGTCCCAATCATTTTTGTTGGCATTATGATTTTCTTTAGAATCTTGGTCAACACTTTGTTGGTAGATTCTGCCTAGCCATTGCACTGTGGGTAGTAAGGTGAGGATTTCTTGTGATTGATCAGGTATCTTTTCGTGAATCCCTTCATCACTTTCTTCATGAAATGTGTCCCCTGATCATTGAGTATTTCCATCAGTAGCCCATGCCTAGCAATGATGTCTTTGAAGAGGAACTTCACCACCTCTTTTGCGGAGTTGCTTCTCACAGCCTTAGCTTCCGGCCACTTGGTGAAATAAATTGTTGCTACAATGATGATATATTCACATCTGCTGCCTTTTGTGGATGTCTTGATTGGTCCCACAAAATCCAATCCCCACTTCATGAATGGTGACAACGATAGTATGGATGTGATGGGCAACCTATCGAAATCTCTGGGTTGACCCATGCGTTGACAGACATCACAGTTCTTTGCTTCTATGTTGGCATCTCTCATGATAGTCGACCACGACAGGCCTTCTTGTAAAATTTTATGGGCTGTTATTTCATCGCCAATGTGTCCTCTAGTGATGCCGCCATGTGCTTCTCTTAACACTGGTTGCTGCTCATGGTCCAGAACACATCTACATAGAATCTAGTCTATGCTTCTTTTGTAGAGTTACCCAGTAATCATAGTGAAATTTATGCTCCTTAGGGCAATTCTCTTCTTCCTATCTGCAGTATATCCTTCTAGAAAAGACCCTTCTTTTCAAAAACTACATCATGTCATAACACTAGTTGTCTTCCACTTTGGTTGATGCTATTGTGAACAAGTTGGCATGTGGGGGTTGATCTTCCACACCCTCCAAAGCAGGTCTCTGGAATCTAGTCTTGATAAAAAGTCTGCCATTGCATTTTCTTTTCTAAGTGTGTGTTGAATGGTGAACTCAAATTCTTGAAGTAAAAGCATCCATCTTGCTATTTTCCCCACTAGGAGCTTTGTTCAATAGATAGATGAGAGCTTGATGATCCACATGGAAAACAAAATTTTTCCCCAAAAGATAGTGCAGGAACTTGTTCACATCTAACATGGAGAGAGCCTCCTGCTCTGTTGTACTATAGTTTCTTTCCACTCTTGTGAGAGCTTTGCTGGCATAATGTATAGGCTACATGTACCCTTTTTGTTTCCCCTGCATGAGTGCGCTACCCACTACCCTATCTGAAGCATCTACATAAACATGGAATATCATATTCCATTTCAGATTGATCATTACCAATGTAGATAATACCATGTTCTTTATCCAATGGAATGCCTTCTGACATTCCGGGCTCCATTCATATTTGGCATCCTTTTTTGTCAGTGCATATAATGGATAAGCTACATGTGCTAAGTATTTCAAAAACCTTGAATTCCACTTCGCCTTGCCAAGGAATCTTTCAAGCTGCTCTTATGTTCTAGGGAGCAGACATTTTGGATATGGCCTCTGCCTTAGTTGGATCTATGGCCAATCCTTGGGGCTGACACGATGTTTGTACATTTTGCAAATAGGGCAAGTTCATCAAGGTACAATGCATTCCTCCTTGAGGTGACCTTCCTGCTTGCATTGGGAACAGAACACATTCTTTCGAGAATCTACACCTTTCCTTTTCTTCATTTCTTACACTAGCTGCTTCACTTGCTACATCAGCTCTATGGAACTTGCTTGTACCTTCCCGGATTTCTTCTTTTTGTCTTTCTTTTTTGCCACTGGATCGTCTTGCGAAAGAGTCGCTTGAATCGTCCTCTTCAATGGGGTGATGTTGTTCCTGGGCTTCCTCTTTTGTCTCCTTTCTTGACTTCTTTTTTTCGCCCTTTTGGCCAGCTCCACCAGTTCCTTGAATTCCTCGAATTCTTCTTTTTTTCACCCTTTTGGCTAGCTCCATCAGTTCCTCGAATTCTTCTTCAGTTTTTGCTTGCTTTGTGCTCACTACTGCATGGATGTCCAGCTTAAGCCCTTGAACAAACCAATCGGCAACAATTGGTTTGTCCAGAGTTGAGTTGCAAGCTTTATCTCCTTGCAAAATCTCCCCACAAAGGCAATCATGACTTCTTCATAGGTTTGGAAATGGTTTTCCTAATATCTTGACACACACTCCGTGGCTTTGTCCTTGAAGGTATTCATGAAGGCATCTCTGCGGATTTCACTCAGCCCTTGTTCTTCTAAATCCTAAGGTCCGCCGGCCACTTTCCACCAGTATTGCTCAAACCTCCTCACATGCAGATTTGCATCTTCCCCTTTATCGCCTGAGAACACCGGGAAATTTTTGGCTAATGGCTCCCTTGAACCATTTTCGGGGGCTTTCTTGTGGTTGTTCTTCTTGGTTTGGCTGCTCTACCCTTTCTGAATCTTCCAGACCTGGATTGTGCACTGCTCCTCACTCTTGGCACTCCTTTTCTTGGTCCAAATTATACTTAAGTTCTGATGCTACTACTGTCTTCTTGATTATGATGGTGCAAAGTACTCCCTGTTTGCGAGCTTCCTAGAGGGTCTCATGGAAGGCATTACTTTTTACCCTCTTTAGATTCATGAACACACGTTAAACATGCTTGAATCTGGTTGGGTCATGTGGTGAAAATCTCTTCATATAGACTTTTTTGGAAAATTCCTTTCATGCTACGATTTCACCATGGATTTGCTTGAAATGGATTCACACTCTCCCTTACTACTGGTGTAGAGTGCTACCCAGCAGAGCTTGTTCCCAACAAAGGTTTGTTCCTAGTAGAGGTTTTGTCCCCAGCAGAGGTTTTTGTCCCCAATAGAGGTTTTTGTCCCCAGTAGGATTGCTAGGCGTTTCTCACTATTTTCCCTAACAACAGAATCGTAGGATAGTAGTCTAGTGTATCACATTAGTTAGGATTGCTAGGCGTTTCTCACTATTTTCCCTAACAACAGAATCGTAGGATAGTAGTCCGGTGTATCACATTAGTTAGGCAATGTCGTGGGAGACGTGTAGACTCCCATCAAAAATTTTGGATTCAAAACACCAACTCTTACATGGTCATGGAGAACATTCCAGACTTCGCTTAGGCTAGACAGGTTTGTTCCTAGTAGAGGTTTTGTCCCCAGCAGAGGTTTTTGTCCCCAATAGAGGTTTTTGTCCCCAGTAGGATTGTTAGGCGTTTCTCACTATTTTCCCTAACAACAGAATCGTAGGATAGTAGTCCGGTGTATCACATTAGTTAGGCAATGCCGTGGGAGACGTGTAGACTCCCATCAAAAATTTTGGATTCAAAACACCAACTCTTACATGGTCATGGAGAACATTCTAGACTTCACTTAGGCTAGACAGGCTCATGCCTAGTGTTTCCCAACTCTTATTCTACATCACTTCTTTGCATGTCACACTCACTCTCTCTCTTACATAGCATGTACAATTAAGTAGAAACACAACACACTCAGACATCCCAGAATAACATGTGATACAGGAGAGAAAAGTAATGGGGCAAAGTGTGTTCTTGATTTCATTTCACAAGAATTACATAGTAACACAGAACTGATACCTAGTACAGATCAACACTTACAAGATTCAACATGCTGCAAGCTTCATGAAATAAGTGTCAACTAATAATGAGAGCTTACAATGCTACACTTCATTACACATCACACAAATAGTGAGTTGGCACACACTCCTCACATCACACACTACCCTCAGCATCCCTCTACACATCACACAAATAGTGAGTTGGCACACACTCCTCACATCACACACAAATAGTGAGTTGGCACACACTCCTCACATCACACACTACCCTTAGCATCCCTCTACTCTCAGCATCGTCATCTATGCAGTAGTTGGTCACCCTTTTAAACTGTCCCTTCTTGATCTTGGCACAACGGGTCGACGGTGGTTACAGTCCGTGCCTTCACACATGCTACTGAGGTGGTGCTCACATCATGCGTCGTGGATTCTACTCCGCCTGCTGTCTCCCACCACTGATCCTTCAGCTCTGCCACTACATTGTTAGGCACAATAGAAAGATTTAAAGAGTCTAGAAAGATCTTCAATATGAGCACTAGAAAATGTTTAGGCCTCATGATTTGGGAGATACTGGCTTGCGACGAATAGGGTTACTTTTTTTTCTTGTCTCCTGATTTTTTACGCATGATTATGTAGGCCATGATTTAGTTGCTACGTGATTCCTCGAAACATGATTCCATCACATGACATGATTTCGTTCCGACATGATTCTATCAGGCATGATTATCTGACACAACAGCACCAAAAATATCATTATCCACTTCGACCTCTCCTAGAAACACATTCACAAGGAGATTATCTTAGCTACAACAACTGTCGTGGGGATCTTTCTAATGGTCGAGCTCGAGTACATTGCTTCAAGAGCTCCACACCTCCCTAACCATTTTCACCACTGTCCCCCACGAGCATTGT
The DNA here is from genome assembly GCF_041138505.1 of Cibotium barometz. Classification (NCBI taxonomy): domain Eukaryota; kingdom Viridiplantae; phylum Streptophyta; class Polypodiopsida; order Cyatheales; family Cibotiaceae; genus Cibotium; species Cibotium barometz. Next base: position 45,197,286 of record NC_141057.1, on the reverse strand, counting down.
CACATCGTCTCGCGTTGGATTGGGTCCTCATCCCTCCTCTCACCTCACACCACTCACACCACTCACTAGAAAGCATTAAGAAATAAGATTAGAGAGAGGATTAACAAGAGAAAGACTCAATTACACAATGGAAGAGTGTGTTGCATTATGAGAGAAAATGACATATACAAGGGATCTTTCCAATGGTCGAGCTCGAGTACATTGCTTCAAGAGCTCCACACCTCCCTAACCATTTTCGCCACTGTCCCCCAACCACGAGCATTGTCACATCGTCTCGCGTTGGATGGGTCCTCATCCATCCTCTCAGGTCACACCACACACCACTCACTAGAAAGCATTAAGAAAGAAGATTAGAGAGAGGATTAACAAGAGAAAGACTCAATTACACAATGGAAGAGTGTGTTGCATTATGAGAGAAAATGACTTATATACAAGGCCATAAGTGTTCACACAGACTTAAATTATGGCCTAGTATCATTTGTGACCTCCTTACCTCCATTCTTCTAACCTCAAGCAAAGAACCCTCCTCCATCTTCTTCTATCAAAAGTGAGCGTTTTTTAGTCAATCTTTGTTTATGATAATCTACTGAAAATCCTAAATGGTTCTTGATTCCAAATCCTAAATGCAATTCATTTCTTTTGCAAACCTCAATAGTATTAGAGTATTAATAAACCATAAGTCTATTAGGGTTTGTAGTATAACCCTTATGGTACTAAGCTTCTCAAGAATTCATAATCCATGTCACTTTTGTATTAAATAATGCTTGTGTTTTTTTAAGGCCTCTTTCTTCAAATCTCAACAAGGTAAGCCAACTAACTCTCTCTTCTCGAGGCAAGTCCACTAACATTCTAAGGCTTCTTTTATTTCAAATCTTAACAAGGTAAGCCAACTCACTCTCCCTTCTCAAGGTAAGTCCACTAAAAGTCTAAGGCTTCTTTCTTTCAAATATCAACAAGGTAAGCCCAACTAATTCTCTCTTCTCAAGCTAAGTCCACTAACAACTTATGCTTCTATAATTTATGATTAATCATTGATTTACTTATGCTTCTATAATTTATGATTAATCATTGATTTACTTGTGCTTTTTATATTGTTTAAATTATCTATGTTGTTTTAAAAGCTTGTAGCTTCTTCTTTAAAAACCACTCAAAGTAATTTCGCTAGGCTCTATATACTTTCACTTTTTGGTATGGTAATTTGAAAGAAAAAATTGATCTTTTTTTAATAATGTACTTAATGTTATTTTTTAATTTTTCATGTTACTTTATTCTTTTTTTTCATGTGGTTTCCCTACTAATAAGTCATATATTTTTTGTGTCTCCCAAATCTCCTCAATATATGCCCTTGTATACTATTTGCTCAAGACCCATTTAATCATCAAATTTGCTTCTATGTGTTTTTAATTTTGCTATGGGATGTGAAGAGGGAGAAGAAATAATTTCTTCTTTTCCTTATATTATATTTTTAAAAAGAAGAGGAGGAAGAGGAGGAGGACTTCTTAACTCCTCTTCCTCCTCTTTTTCTTCTTCTTCTTCTTCTTCTTGTTCCTCCTCCTCCTCTTCTTCTCCTTTGAAGAAGAGAAAGAAGACTAAGAAGAAGAAGAAAGAGGGATTTGTCCTCCTCCCCCTCCTCTTCTTCTTTCTTTTCCTCCTCGCCCTCTTATTTTTCTTCTAAGATTAGAAGAAGAAGAAAAAGAAGACTTCTTATTCTTCTTTTCGTATGATTAGAAAGATGAAGAAATGTGGTAGTAGAAGAAGGAGGACTTTGATGTCATTTTTGTCTTCACATGCTTGTTTTTCTTTCTCAATACTCTTAAAGGAAGACGTCGAGGAAGAAGATGTCCTAATGGGGTTTTAAATTTATTTTTTTTTAAATTCCATTATATGACCCAACCATACTTAAGTGCAATTTCTAGTTGGTATTTTGGGTCCTACTAGCAGAAAGGAGGAGCAATAAGAAGAAAAAATATTCAGAAGGCAATTATTTACAAGCACAATTTGGTCACCTCTTGCAAGAATTATGCAAGGATGATGATAAACAAGGATTAGACCACCCACCTTATAGTTTTTTTAATCATAAACAAGCACGATTTAGTCACCTCTTGCAAGAATTAAACCACCCACCTGGTAGTATTTTTTTATAATTTACAAGCATGATTTGGTCACCTCTTGTAAGAATTATGGCAAGGATGATGATAAAAAGGGATTAGACTACCAACCTTCTTGGACAAATTATGGGATTTAGCCATAACTTTCCCTTTTTATCTTTGAAGTTTCACAGTGCTATAGCTTAGTGGTGGTCAATGAACACTTATAACATAGCATTGAGACCAACACTGTAAGATTCCTCCCCAGCCTCTCAAGATGTCCACCATCTTCCTGTGTAATTAAATCCCTCTTCAGAAATATAAAAGATCTTGTTTCTAACTGTTTTAACCTAGAGAGAGAATATATTCTAGAGAGAGAATATTCAGATTTTTAATATTTTTGGATAGAAAAATATCTCATCTTATTAAAATGAATTCCCCTCAAACAGAAATTCAAAAAGAACTTTCCAATGTGCAATTGGAATTAATTGGAAATGGGTATAAAGGACCTTAGCCTAAGGGTCTAGATTTTCAAAAAAATTTGGATTATGGTCCAATTAAGGTTCCTGTGGGCCAATAGGATCAATCCATGTGTGGGGAGGAGATAAATCCAATTTGTAACAGAAATTATCCAAAAATGAATAAATGCTCACATAAGATGAAGAGTTGACTAAGGACAAGGCTAATAGTTAAAAAGGGAAGATATTTAGAAGTAAATACTCACATAAGATGAAGAATTGACTAAAGACAAGGCTAATAGTTAAAAAGGGGAGATATTTAGAAGTGAATACTCACATAAGATGAAGAATTGACTATGTACAAGGTTTATTAGTAAGAAACTATGAGTAATATCAAAAATATGAGATATTTTAGGTATAATGATTCCATTTTGACACATATGTAAGGAAGGGGAGTCCCTTCAATGAGGAACCTACTTCACATGCTTGAATGAGTTTTAAACTAAAAAATAATGTGATATTTTTATCTCTCCTCTCTCTTGAACCAAATCAAATCAAAATGGAACCAAACCGAATCAAAAAAGAACCAAACTAGATCCAAATCTAGTCCAAATTCAACCAAACTGAAATCTAGAAAATTCTAGAAATCAGTTAGCTTTGGTTAGAGCTTCCCTCTCCTATAAATAGAACATGAATCCTTTGAAAAAAATAGGAGAATTTTACTATACTAGAATTATGCTGAAATAATGCTAATTTTTACTATTCTCTAAAATTCTCTCCAAATTGGAGAAATTGGAGCTTCCCTCTTTCTTCAATCCCCATTGGTGGCTCCATCAACATACTAAACCAATTGATTGGTTGGGGGCCTCTACCGTGAACAAAGAATCAAGCAATTTGTAAGGTAAATGGTGAATTTTGATCTTTTCTATAATTTCTCAATGTTTCTCTCTTCTCAACCCCTCTCAAGCTTGAGAAGCTGAATTGGAATGATTTTTGAATGCTATTAAAGTTAATTGATGAATGGTAGTGAAGAATTATATAATTTGATGAATGCTATTGAAGTTAATTGATTAATGATAGTAAAGAATTACATAAATTTTCATTTATGCTTAATTCTAATGGTTTTAATGTAATTTCTCTCTCTCACTCAAGAAATGGTCATACTCATGACCCATTCTCAATCCAAATAAAGCTTTTCATAAAGCTTTTTCTTAATCCAAGATTAATCTATGCTTAATGTCAAATTAATGGCTTTTTTCTATGCTTTTAGTTTATGTATTTCATGAATATTGATGATTCAATCCATTATTGGGTTAATGATCCAATTAGGGATCATTCTAATCATTCTCTTAATGATAAGCTTTATTTTTTAAAATAATTGAGATTTATCAGTCATAGCAGCGGAGCTCTGGCAAATTTTTTTTAAAAAATTACACATAAAATAAATTCATTCAAAGCATGAAAAGAGGACTTCCTACCATATTCTAAGAATTATCATCCTAGATTAATTGAAAGAATTTTATTGTAATCATGGAGAAATTGATTTTTATGTTATGCATAAAAGATTATTATTTTAATATAAAAGTGTTATTTTTATCATATTAGATTTCATGCATAGAGGTATGCATAAAAGATTATTATTTTAATGTAAAAGTGTTATTTTTATCATAATTGAATTTCATGCATAGAGGTATGCATAAAAGATTATTATTTTAATATAAAAGTGTTACTTTTATCATATTGGATTTCATGCATAGAGGTATGCATAAAAGATTATTATTTTAATGTAAAAGTGTTATTTTTATCATAATTGAATTTCATGCATAGAGGTATGCATAAAAGATTATTATTTTAATGTAAAAGTGTTACTTTTATCATATTTGGATTTCATGCATAGAGGTATGCATAAAAGATTATTATATTAATGTAAAAGTGTTACTTTTATCATATTTGGATTTCATGCATAGAGGTATGCAAAAAAGATTATTATTTTAATGTAAAAGTGTGATTCTCATCATAAATGGATTTTATGCGTAAATTAGATGCATAAGAGAATTTCTTTTATTCTAAAAGTGTAATTCTTACTAAATTGGATTTATGCATGGAAAGATGCATAAAGAATTTATTTTAATCCAAAAGTGTCATTCTCATTTAAAATGAATTTATGCATAGGAAGATGCATAAAAGATTGATTTTTATTTCAAAAGTGTTAGTCTCCTTAAATGGAATTTATGCATAAATAGATGCGTAAAGAAATCTTATATCAAATATAAGAATTCTCTTGTATTCTATAGATAGATATGGGAAGTGATAGGATGTGATAAGATGTGTATGGGATGTGATAGGATGTGATAAGATGTGATAAGATGTGTATGAGATGTGATAGGATGTGATAAGATGTGTATGAGATGTGATAGGATGTGATAAGATGTGTTAGGATGTGATAAGATGTGTATGGGATAGGATGTGATAAGATGTGTTAGGATGTGATAGGATGTGATAAGGGGTGTATGAGATGTGATAGGATGTGATGAGATGTGATAAGATGTGTATGAGATGTGATAGGATGTGATAAGAGGTGTATGAGATGTGATAGGATGTGCTAAGATGAGTTAGGATGTGATAAGATGTGTATGGGATGTGATAAGATGAGTTAGGATGTGATAAGATGTGTATGGGATGAGGTAAGAAAAAGTGTATCTGATGGGATAAGACATATATAGTTTGTGATAGGGCGAGAATGGATGTGATGTGGATGTATGAATGTAGATACGAATGTGGATGTATGTATGTGGATGTGGATGTATGAATGAGGATGTGAAAATGGATGTATGTATGTAGATGTGGATGTATGGATTTGAATGTGGATGTGGGTGTGGATGTATGTATGTGGATATGGATGTGTTTGTATGAATGCGGATATGGGATTGGATGTATGATGTGGATGTACAAACATGGATGTGTATGTAGAATTATGAATGTGAATGTGTATGTGAAATAATGTGTCGTCGATATGACTGAATGGATGAGAATGAGTACACATATGAATGGAATGTGGAATAAGTAATGTGGACTGAGGAGGGATAATGTGGAAAGACGAGAGTTCGATATAGAAATTGTATTTTGATAATGTGGAAAGACGAGAGTTCGATATAGAAACTGTATTTGTGACCTGTTTGTAAATGACTGTTTTATGTCAAGAATGTTGGGGAAGCATTTTGATTGTCTTGTGGATTAAGGTCATGGAGACCTAACTGATAAAGTTGCAACTGCTTGACGGAGAGTCAATGGAGGACGTCTCGCGTAGCAAGGTCGACTGATGTCTTGACTAGCCTCGGTTCGATTTAAATGGTGAGCTTTCGGTACGATGGATGAAGGACCAAGGAAGCGGCCTATGAGTGAAGCGCTAGGTCACCTGTGAAGGATCCTAGAGCGTGCTTACCATACGGTGCTCGGGCTCTGGGTCACCGAAGATACCCACACGTGCGTCATGGAAGATATTAGAACAAGGAGTAAGAGTTGTTTTCTGAAATCGGGCATGGATCTGGTTGACTGACCTTGCTGGTCCTCAAAACGGATGAGTCCATGGCTCTCTTATATGGATCTGTTGAGATTGATCTTGCTGATCTTCAATGAGGATTCCATCTTGATTTTTATATGTGAAAATATTACCGGGTACTATGAGCTAGGAACTATTGAAAAAACCCTTGAGTGAACGGGTGGTGAGCGTTGTGATTGCCAATAATGCCATAAGTACACCGATGAATAAATAATTGGAAATATGGATTCAACCAGAGGTTTCGAGGATTGTCATTAGTGACATAATGGTTTCATTAAAGGATTATTTTAAAGTTAGTTGATGCTGAGAAAAAGGTAATTTTATATTGTGTAAGTGGTGTGACTAGTTTTATGTTTGCATGAACTTCCGGCTAGGGGGCCTGGGAACTCTTTTCCCTGGTTCCCGGGACAAAACCTAACCAAATTCCTAATTGGATCCCATCACTACAGTGGTTGGGTGGTTGGGTAACCCATGGGACTGGATGGGGTTAGGCTGGACTGATGGATCCGTAAATCGAGACTCATTTTTTGTTTTACGATAGATAAAGTAAATCTCGAATAGTAATTGTTCTCTGGATAGGAATCAACGGCAGCTGTGCCTCTTGATGGGGAAAAAAGCGTTCATCCCAATGATCCAAGTGCAAGTTTCTTCCTTGATTTGACTGAGTATCTTTATAGGTGCAGTCGGATCAGCTTGATCAGCAATGATCTTGACTACGTTAGAGTAAAAAGTTATCCTGGTGGAATCGCCCGTGCTTTTCGGGTAAAGGAAGTTTTTTTCCGGGTTCGGTTTTGGAAAAACCGACAAATTAGTCTTTTGTCCGGACATCCATGTGGACGAGGCCCCGAGTGTGGGACCCTGCCCCACGCAAGGAGTTATACTTCCGCTGCTAGTACCCCGAATCCATTGCGTGGTAGGGACAAGGATCTCACAGTTGGTATCAGAGCGAATTAGCTAATAAAGATCAACTGAGAAGCCAAATATATCAAAAATTTATCAAGAAGCACAAAAAGGTTGTAATTGTGTGATATAATTCATACAATTTGATATTTAAACTGAAAATTCGTAAATTAGTAATTGGGTCTTCAAATGGAAGTACCCCAATTGTATGGAACCCTGACTTGCTTGAGGCCTAGACATGATGGTATTTACCTTATAGTTCCAAGTATCATGACTACCGTATATACCGAGGGTATAGCTGCAGCTCTTTATCGGCAGTATATACGAGTAAATCTAAGACTTGAAATTATACTACCTCTGTCCAGAATAACCTCAGAACTCCTTTCCAAAACTGGGGCAACCAAAGAGAAAGAATTCCACCTCAGACTGCAGCAATCAAAGCAGTCACAAATTCAGATGTAGTAGAAGAGGAAAAAGGACAGATCTATGCTACAATTGAAAACCAAGGGTCTAACCGACAATTCTCAGTCATCCATACTCCAGCAGAGTATTAGGGTAAACCAAGTAATCGAAGATATACTTCGGTCATGCTATGGCAGGGAACCCAAGAAGTGGCTAAGCTATCTGCACCTAGTCAAGTTCGCCTACAATGCTTCTTATCACAGAAGTATTGGGATAAGCCCTTTTAAAGCTCTATTCGGACAAGATTGCTTAAATCCATTAACTAAGTCCGACCCATTGATCAGGGTTGAGATGTCCTTGACGTCATGGAGCAGCAGATGCAGACAATTCATAAAGATATAAAAGCTGCCCAGGATCGACAGAAAGCAGTATGCTGATAAGAAGAGGTCAGTCAGAGAATTCAAAGAAGCATATATGGTCTTCATTCGAGTACGGCCCAAAAGAAGTTCTTTATCTCTTGGGAAGTATAAGAAGTTATCCCCCAGATATTGTGGGCCATATCTCATTTCAAAGAAAGTAGGTGACTTAGCCTACGAGCTTCTTCTACCTCCTCATCTCAAAGTTTATAATGTATTTCATGTAAGCCTTCTAAAGAAATATGTGCCAAACCCAAATCATGGAAAGACGGTAAAACTTCAGTGGTAAGATACACTATCGGCTTCTAGGTTACGCTAGTTCCTTCTTTTACATAAATCGTAACTCTTACTTGTCACTCGCAGTAATCTTACTTCCATCGATCTCCTTTCTTCTTAATCTCCTTTATGGCTTGGCAGCAGGACTTGGTTTTATCCATGATGATTTCTCACCTTCAAGACGCAAGCGAGTCTGTGAAGAAGTATTTTATAGAATTAAGGTTCCTGTGGGCCAATAGGATCAATCCATGTGTGGGGAGGAGATAAATCCAATTTGTAACAGAAATTATCCAAAAATGAATAAATGCTCACATAAGGTGAAGAGTTGACTAAGGACAAGGCTAATAGTTAAAAGGGGAGATATTTAGAAGTAAATACTCACATAAGATGAAGAATTGACTAAAGACAAGGCTAATAGTTAAAAAGGGAAGACATTTAGAAGTAAATACTCACATAAGATGAAGAATTGACTATGTACAAGGTTTATTAGTAAGAAACTATGAGTAATATCAAAAATATGAGATATTTTGGGTATAATGATTCCATTTTGACACATATGTAAGGAAGGGGAGTCCCTTCAATGAGGCACCTACTTCACATGCTTGAATGAGTTTTAAACTAAAAAATAATGTGATATTTTTATCTCTCCTCTCTCTTGAACCAAATCAAATCAAAATGGAACCAAACCGAATAAAAAAGGAACCAAACTAGGTCCAGATCTAGTCCAAATTCAACCAAACTGAAATCTAGAAAATTCTAGAAATCAGTTAGCTTTGGTTAGAGCTTCCCTCTCCTATAAATAGAACATGAATCCTTTGAAAAAAATAAGAGAATTTTACTATACTAGAATTATGCTGAAATAATGCTAATTTTTACTATTCTCTAAAATTCTCTCCAAATTGGAGAAATTGGAGCTTCCCTCTTTCTTCAATCCCCATTGGTGGCTCCATCAACATACTAAACCAATTGATTGGTTGGGGGCCTCTACCGTGAACAAAGAATCAAGCAATTTGTAAGGTAAATGGTGAATTTTGATCTTTTCTATAATTTCTCAATGTTTCTCTCTTCTCAATCCCTCTCAAGCTTAATTGGAATGATTTTTGAATGCTATTAAAGTTAATTGATGAATGGTAATGAAGAATTATATAATTTGATGAATGCTATTGAAGTTAATTGATTAATGAGTAAAGAATTACATAAATTTCCATTTATGCTTAATTCCAATAGTTTTTATGTAATTTCTCTCTCCCACTCAAGAAATGGTCATACTCATGACCCATTCTCAATCCAAATGAAGCTTTTCATAAAGCTTTTCCTTAATCCAAGATTAATCTGTGCTTGATGTCAAATTAATGGCTTTTTTCTATGCTTTTAGTTTATGTATTTCATGAATATTGATGATTCAATTCATTATTGGGTTAATGATCCAATTAGGGATCATTCTAATCATTTCCTTAATGATAAGCTTTTTTTCTTAAATAATTGAGATTTATCAGTCATAGCAGCGGAGCTATGGCAAAAATTTTTAAAAAAATTACACATAAAATAAATTCATTTAAAGCATGAAAAGAGGACTTCCTACCATATTCTAGGAATTATCATCCTAGATTAATTGAAAGAATTTTATTGTAATAAATAAAATCATGGAATTTTATTAATTTTTACGTTATGCATAAAAGATTATTATTTTAATATAAAAGTGTTACTTTTATCATATTAGATTTCATGCATAGAGGTATGCAATAAAAGATTATTATTTTAATGTAAAAGTGTTATTTTTATCATAATTGAATTTCATGCATAGAGGTATGCATAAAAGATTATAATTTTAATATAAAAGTGTTACTTTTATCATAATTGATTTTCATGCATAGAGGTATGCATAAAAGATTAATATTTTAATATAAAAGTGTTACTTTTATCATATTGGATTTCATGCATAGAGGTATGCATAAAAGATTATTATTTTAATATAAAAGTGTTATTTTTATCATAATTGAATTTCATGCATAGAGGTGTGCATAAAAGATTATTATTTTAATGTAAAAGTGTTACTTTTATCATATTTGGATTTCATGCATAGAGGTATGCATAAAAGATTATTATTTTAATGTAAAAGTGTTACTTTTATCATATTTGGATTTCATGCATAGAGGTATGCATAAAAGATTATTATATTAATATAAAAGTGTTACTTTTATCATATTTGGATTTCATGCATAGAGGTATGCATAAAAGATTATTATTTAAATGTAAAAGTGTGATTTTCATCATAAATAGATTTTATGCATAAATTAGATGCATAAGAGAAATTCTTTTATTCTAAAAGTGTAATTCCTACTAAATTGGATTTATGCATGGAAAGATGCATAAAGAATTTATTTTAATCCAAAAGTGTCATTCTCATTTAAAATGAATTTATGCATAGGAAGATGCATAAAAGATTGATTTTTATTTCGAAAGTGTTAGTCTGCTTAAATGAAATTTATGCATAAATAGATGCGTAAAGAAATCTTATATCAAATATAAGAATTCTCTTGTATTCTATAAATAGATATGGAAAGTGATAGGATGTGATAAGATGTGATAAGATGTGTATGAGATGTGATAGGATGTGATAAGGGGTGTATGAGATGTGATAGGATGTGATAAGAGGTGTATGAGATGTGATAGGATGTGCTAAGATGAGTTAGGATGTGATAAGATGTGTATGGGATGAGGTAAGAAGTGTATCTGATGGGACAAGACGTATATAGGTTGTGATAGGGTGACAATGGATGTGATGTGGATGTATGAATGTAGATACGGATGTGGATGTATGTATGTGGATGTGGATGTATGAATGAGGATGTGAAAATGGATGTATGTATGTAGATGTGGATGTATGGATGTGAATGTGGATGTATGTATGTGGATATGGATGTGTTTGTATGAATGCGGATATGGGATTGGATGTATGATGTGGATGTACGAACATGGATGTGTATGTAGAATAATGAATGTGAATGTGTATGTAAAATAATGTGTCGTCGATATGAGTGAATGGATGAGAATGAGTAGACATATGAATGGAATGTATGTAAAATAATGTGTCGTCGATATGAGTGAATGGATGAGAATGAGTAGACATATGAATGGAATGTGGAATAAGTAATGTGGACTGAGGAGGGATAATGTGGAAAGACGAGAGTTCGATATAGAAATTGTATTTTGATAATGTGGAAAGACGAGAGTTCGATATAGAAACTGTATTTTGTGACCTATTTGTAAATGACTGTTTTATGTCAAGAATGTTGGGGAAGCATTTTGATTGTCTTGTGGATTAAGGTCATGGAGACCTAACTGATAAAGTTGCAACTGCTTGACGGCGGAGAGTCAATGGAGGACGTCTCGCGTAGCAAGGTCGACCGAGGTCTTGACCTCGATTTAAATGGTGAGCTTCTGGTACGGTGGATGAGGGACCAAGGAAGCGGCCTATGAGTGAAGCGCTAGGTCACCTGCGAAGGATCCTAGAGGGTGCTGACCATACAGTGCTCGGGCTTTGGGTTGCCGAAGATACCCACACGTGCATCGTGGAAGATATTAGAACAAGGAGTAAGAGTTGTTTTCTAAAATCGGGCATGGATCTGGTTGACTGACCTTGCTGGTCCTCAAACGGATGAGTCCATGGCTCTCTTATATGGATCTGTTGTTGAGATTGATCTTGTTGATCTTCAACAAGGATTCCATCTTGATTTTTATATGTGAAAATATTGCCGGATACTATGAGCTAGGAACTATTGAAAAGGCCACTGAGTGAACAGGTGGTGAGCGTTCTGGTTGCCAATAATGCCATAAGTACACCGATGAATGAATAATTGGAAATATGGATTCAACCAGAGGTTTCGAGGATTGTCATTAGTGACATAATGGTTTCATTAAAGGATTGTTTTAAAGTTAGTTGATGCTGAGAAAAAGGTAATTTTATATTGGGTGTGTAAGTGGTGTGACTAGTTTTATGTTTGCATGAACTTCCGGCTAGGGGGCCTGGGAACTCTTTTCCCTGGTACCCGGGACAAAACCTAACCAAATTCCTAATTGGATCCCATCACTACAGTGGTTGGCTAACCCATGGGACTGGGCTGGACTGATGGATCCGTTCAGTGCTTTTAAAAAAAATATTTAAGGAGAGGGGGTAGTAATCTACCTATATGGCATGCGCCTCTAAAAGAAAGAAAAAGTGCCTTTTGGGGTGGCTCAATGTCTCCATTTACCTTTCTCTGAAGCTCTGTGAAGGTACCTACTTGAATGATTATTAAAGGTCTCTAGGTACGAATTTATACAGCTCCAAAGGTCAAATGAAAAGCTTGAGCCTTGGGATCATGTCACATGTGTATGTATGGAGTATCAAAAAAGAACCAAGGGCCATGGCCTTGTTCAGGGAGTGATTATAACAAAAACCAAATAGATGAGAAAACATAGATCCCATTGAGGAAGCATTGAAATTCACATTCATTCTTAACATCCGAAATAATATTAGATAAATGGGCTAAATCTGCTCAAAATCAATATAACCTAAAATTAACCTAAATTTCTGAGTGCATGACGGTTCACAAGGAGTAATTGAAAATTAGCTTGGTCTTTACTGTAATTAAAGAAATATTTTTTTTAATGTTATACAATAATGGTTTGGAATTCTTCTTTATTTTTGTCGCACGCCACATGCGTATATTAGCTGGTGTGCAAGCTGCACGTTCTTCGAGCACTATTATTTAGGGCCGTTCCCACATAGTCCTCATGGCCAAAATTTGGTGGCAAAATGAACACCAGATGGCCACCACCAATGTTTTGATATGGCCTCAAAGAACCATCCGCCATTCATGTTTCATGCTTTGCTTATGCACCAATGTCACCCCCCAAAAAATATATATATATATATATATATATATATCCTTTAGTGTAATTTTCACGACTCAAATTAAGAAAAACTGGTTATAATTTTGCCTGGCCTTGACTTTACACATTCAGATTTTCGAAGTTTTAGTCATTAAACGGATTAATCTATGCATTTTTTCCAATAAAAATCGGTTGTACTTAAAGGTCATCCTTTTTTTTTCACTGTTAGAAAAAAGTTCATTTCTGACATTGTTGTGCACCGACGAAGTTTGGCTTATGGTGCTTGATGAATATTTTCCTAGGATGCCACTTTTTCTACTTATGGATCTCATTGTTCTAGCGTAGTCTTTAAGTGATGCACCCTTTATATCCCCCCTTCTCTGCCTTGCTCTATGTTGGAACCATTTTTTTTGGCTATAGTCGTGATAGTAGCCTATATGGAACTACTCATAGGTGTGAGGCTAGGTGAGAGCTGCACAATCTTAGGCCTGTTACACATACCCCCCCCCCCCCCCGGCGCGGGAGATTGCCTGCCCATGAATTATGGGCGGTGGATACCCCCACTACATCAACATGGCAGGCAGGGGTATGGCGATGTGTAATGGACCTTATACTCATAAACAATGGCTAAGAGAAATTATTTTAAAGAGACATTACAAAAGACACCAAAAGGAAATGCCCAAAGGCACACACTATTGTATTGCATTAGGTTCTTCAAATAGATAGATATGACAAAAAACTTGTCCATATATGAAATCCCTAAAATTACTCAAGATTCACTCCACCTCCCATGAATTTCTCTCCTTGATTGTCTCAAAAATCTCTCCGTCCACCCATGTGACTACCATGTGCCTATGGCATTATCCAAATTACATGACCACTTATATCATCTAAAATCTACACACACCCTATTCAACCATTCATATTTGACCTTAAGGCTTTGCTTGTGCACCAATGTAAGAAAAAAAAACTATCCTTTAGTGTAATTTTCACTGCTCAAATTAAGAAAAACTGGTTATAATTTTGCCTAGCCTTGAATTTACAAATTCAAATTTTTGAAGTTTTAGTCATAAAACCGATTAATCTATGCATTTTTTCAATAAAAACCGGTTGTACTTAAAGGTCATCCTTTTTTTCTTCACTCGTCACTCAGAAAAAAAGTTTATTTTTCTATGTGCACCGATGAACTTTGAATGAATATTTTCCTAGGATGCCACTTTTTCTACTTATGGATCTCATTGTTCTAGCGTAGTCTTTAAGTGATGCACCCTTCATATCCCCCCTTCTCTGCCTTGCCCTGTGTTGGAAACAATTTTTTTTTTGCTAAAGTTGTGATAGTAGCTTGTATGAAACTACTCATAGGTGTGAGGCTAGGTGAGAGCTACACAATCTTATACTCATAAACAATGGCTAAGAGAAATGATTTTAAAGAGACATTACAAAAGACACCAAAAGGAAATGTCCAAAGACACAGACTATTGTATTGCATTGGGTTCTTCAAATAAAATATGACAAAAAACTTGTCCATATATGAAATCCCTAAAATTACTCAAGATTCACTCCACCTCCCATGATTTTCTCTCCTTGATTGTCTCAAAAATCTCTCTGTCCACCCATGTGACTACCATGTGCCTATGGCATTATCCAAATTACATGACCACTTATATTATCTAAAATCTAGACACACCCTATTCAGCCATTTATATTTGACCTTAAGGCTAATTTTTCTCAACCAACTCAACTCTCATAGTATGGAATTTCCATTTAACCTTCGATTTTAACAAATATCAATAGTAAAATAATCCTCTTGCGATTGTGCAATTGTATTTATCACTATAACTAACATTGTACAATCCTCTTGCATTGTGCAATTGTATTTATCACTATAAACTATGTGCGCTTTTGCCGCACATGTCGTAGCTGGGGACTTGCCGGACACCGTATGCGAGCCACGAATGGCTGCAAGCATACAACCAGGAAGGCAAGCTCAAAACAGAATGCAAAAGGTGTGTCACTCACCGCTTAACTGCCGCCTTGAAGGATTCCCGCGTCGCAGCCGTGAAGGAGGAGCCGCCGTCGCCGCTCTACCGCCTCTCCGCCGCCGCCGTGCCGCTACACAGTGCTCGATCGCTCTCTCACTCACTCTCTCTCTCTCACACAAATGCAGGAGAAGGAAATCAAAGAGATAAGGCAAGAGCACTCTTGTATTCACAACACATGAGAATGAGGATTTTAGGGTTACATTTGACTCTTATAGGTGACTTGGCCGTTTACACTTGGGCGCCCATACATGGCCGGCCGACCCTAACCCTTATCCTACTGATATCCAAGGTGCGCCTCTCATCGGCGATCACCCAATCCCTTCATCCTTAACATATGGTGCCGACAAGCCCGGCCCATGACTCAGAATATTTAAATTAATGACGTAAAACATAGTGCGTCCGCCATGGGTTAACATGCCCCCCTTCCTGATGTAGATTCCGTCCTCGGAAGCTATGGTATGGTAAGCTCGAGAGGGTTGTTGTGGTAGACCGTCTGCAAAATAGGGAAGTAGAGTGAAAGTATGCTAGAATTCAAAAGATATAAAGTGTAGAAATTCAAGCATGCTAGACCACAATGGATGATGAGAACTTAGTTTAAGGGTTACATGAGTGAGCTAGTGTAGCAAATTAACAGGAGTCTAAAATTATTGAAAGTAAATCAAGAGTAAGCAAGGTGTCAAAGGTTAATCAAGGTTTATAAGTGGCCTAAGTCAAGGAAAATAACCAAGCTTAATAAATAAACATATGACCACACTGTGTCTACTCTAAGAACAAGTTAATACCACAAGCCTAGGGAAACAAGAAACATCAGAGTTACAAGAGCCTTTTGCCTCTTTTTTTTTTTTTAAATGCACGTGACAATTTTTACACACAATGGCGACCTTCCTAAGGCAAAACTAACATCGATCCTGGTACCATGTTTAACACAAGGCATTATCCAGGAATCTATTAGCTCACTTTAGGCAAGGCTACCCCCTACCAACCAAGGCATCGGTCTGGAGTAGAATACTCCTCGCCTACCAAGTATCAATAAGGCGATAGGCCAACATTAAAGCACATTAAGACTTGTATTACCATTTATTGTAGGCTTTTTTTTTAAATCTATTTCTTTTGATCTTTGCTCCTGAACTATTATTTGTCTTGCATCCTTTCGACAAAGGGGTAATAGCTATGTCCTAGAGGTCAACACACACATGGCTAGTTGTCAAACATTAAGATGGTTTGACCCTAGACCTAAGACAATCGTATTCCCAGGTTAACTAAAGACATCATGCTGCCTAGGAATATTTCCAATAAAGTTAAGCTCATTAATGTTTTACACTAGCATGCAAGCAACTTCAAAAACTAAGTAGTACATTGACAATTTCCATGTGGTCATGCATTATAGTTTATGCAATTGATTGAACAGTAAAAACGAAAGAGAGTGGGTATGGAAGAATTACACCTGTAATTGGAGATCTCCTTGATTTGACGAGACAGCTTGCAATTTGATGTAGATATATTTTGATGAACGTTGCGACAGTCTCTGGACTTGGAAGCGAACCCACCTCAAACTTTTTAACCTGTACAATCAACTAACAAGCACTATACTTCGAGAGGCACATCAGTGTGAAAATTCAAGACTCGTTTAAAGAATCTAAACTAGAAAAAACTTGAAAACACTAACCTACCTACCAGTCACCACACTACTACTGAGGATACGGTAAGAGGATGTTGTAGAGTCCTGGCTCTAGCCCTAAGGCTAAGCCTCTATCCGCATCATCCAAATAAATAAAATCAACCTCAGTAGTGCCATGAGTTTCATCCGTCCATTCATCATTGTCAGATATTTCCTTTTCATTTTCCCATCCACATAGACTCATCAAGAATGTAACCATGCGAGGATAGTCATCTTGTGGAAAAGGAAAGCATTGGGCTATCGGGGATATGTCCTCTACGGAGTAGGGGTCAGTCATGGTTAATAGGCGAATTAGCCATTCTAATTCCTCAACATTTTCCTCTCTGGCTAATACATCTATATGATCCCATTCAGTTTCAATTACAGGATAGCACATGTGGAATATCTGAGAAAGGTATAGATGATACCTCTCACCAAAGGTAGGAGTGGATGAAGTGTATGATGATGGGGCATCTGCCATATCTGCAAACACAGATATAGCATCAGTAGGTTTATGACAGGACAATCTAGTTCTTGATTGTTTACGGATATCTCTGCTCTTAACGTGCTCTTGCTCTTTTTACTTTTTTTTAATTTTCTTTTCTTTGTTTTGTTTTATGTATGAAGCTATATATATACATCCCCTTGAATTTGGCAATTACATGGTCAGGGGAGAAGGTTAAGGAGGAAGCATTAGAATGTCGAGCGTGAGTACATGCTCCCCCTTTCCTTGGGTAGATCATATTATTTGCAATGATGTTGCAGCCTCTTGGAACCAATTTGTCCAGCGGGTCATAGGTTGTGATGTGGGCAGATAGCTTTTTATGACCCTTGTGGCCATATCCAATTGTAGAGATGGTAGTGTACGCTCCCATTGACGAATGGAGGAAATGGTTTCCGACGATACTATTACAAGGGGAGACGTAGACTCATCGGTTTTTTGTTGGGTGTTGACAAGAGTAGGTGTAGAGCATGTAGAAACTTCTATATGATTGTGTGCCTGGCATGAGGAGCTAGAAGCTTCATGTGGCTCCCCCCTTCCTGAGCTAGGTGGTAATGATCGATATCGTTTGGGAATCCAAACTAACTCTGGAAGAAGTGGTGCGGAGCACTCTGTTACCTTTCCCTTACCACGGTCTTGAATTGTCATTGGGGTGGCAACAATTGGTTTGCAAGGTTTTACAGGTGATGTACAGGGATTCACCTTATGTTTAGGGACCCAAATCTGGTCATTCCCCTCGTAGTACCCTTGGGCTACTAATAATTTTTTAGGGATCCATCGCGATGTTACATTGCCCTTTCTCGGGTGGGTAGTTGCTTTCCTTTTACGAGGCTTCTTGGTGGCTGAACGAGATTGAGCAGGGGAAGTAGCTGTTATCGAAGCTTTGGGGACCCATTTGTATGTACTCTTTGGCATAGTAAGTGAAGCTTTAGGGACCACCTTGCCTGTTTCCACTCTTGGCGTTGAAGCATTACAGGGGTGGCCAACAATCGAAGATGGTTTTGCCACTGGACTTTGTGATTTTTCGTCATCTAATATTTGAGTGGATGACTTAGGTACGGGATTTTGAGCGGTCAGACCTAGTGTTGGTTCTTGCGTTGTGACTTGTCTAGTTGCCCAATCGATATTGCACTTGGTGGCCATCATCCATTTGCGCCCTAAGATTACAGTCCCTTCCATGGTTCCAGCAGGCATAACCAAAAAGCTTTGAATTATGGTTCCCTTGTCATAAGCAACCGGAGTGTGCAGAATTCCTGAGACAGGGGTTTTCTTCTTGTTGATTCCTTGGACTTGGATAGAACTCTTGGTTAAAGGTGGTTTTCCCAGTTGACACCACACGCCATATGATAGCAAATTGTGTTGAGCTCCTGTATCCAATAATGCATTATACAGCACCTCCCCGTAAGGACTCTGTAACTCAATTGGGTATCTTAGAGGTGGGTCAGATTCCAGTGCATCCTCCTCTGCTTCCTCGAAAAATACTTGCGTAATTCCCAAGTTGGCTTCTCGTTGTCGCCTAGCACGCTATTGACGTTCTTTGGCTTCGACTCTCACTTGTATCTTTTTAAGCTCAGCTTGTTCTTTAGCTGCCTTCTTTTGATGGATTGCATGTAACTCCTCCTGGCTTAGGGGGTCATAGTATCTTTTGAATTTACTCCCATTAAGGAATCCAATGGTTTCAACTCCGTCGAGAGTCTCCACTCTGATGGTACCTTGCGGTGTAATTTCACATACTCTATACGGTCCCTTACCAGCATATTTGAGCTTCTTCTTTTCGTTTCACACTCCATACATCAAGACTTTATCCCCAACCTTGATGTCCTTGTCCTTTAGATGGTGATCAAACCATTTTTTCCTTCTATCCTTCTCCACAAGGGCATTGTATACAGCCAATTGTCTTTCTTCATTTAGCCGCTCAAGGATATACAGACGTTCTGCTAAGGGATTACCATCCCAACCCTCTTGAGTAGCAACACGAAGACTTGGAATGACAAATTCCCACGGCATGACTGCTTCTTGGCCATATACCATTTTGAATGGTGTACAATTAATAGCCACTTTGTACGCAGTACGATAGGCCCATAAAGCTGTCGTAAGCTTTAGATCCCAATCCGTGCGATGAGCTTCAACTGTCTTTGTCAAAACAGAGATTAAAGTCTTGTTGGTACTCTCGGCTTGGCCATTCGCTTGCGGATAGTAAGGAGTAGATTTATGATGGGATATCATGAAATTTGTTGTGAGCTCCTTAATCACTTCATTTATAAAATGCGTACCATTGTCGCTCACAAGTTCAAAAGGACAACCGAATCGTGTGATTATATTTTCAAAGAGGAACTTGGCTGTTGTCCTTGCATCTGCCTTACGTGTCGCTTTCGCTTCAGCCCATTTGGTCATATAGTCAGTGGCCACAATAATATAGCGAGATTGTGTGTTTCGGGCCGCTGGACTAATTGGACCTACAAAGTCTAAACCCCACTTTTCAAATGGTTGGTTTACTTTGATTGGATGTAGGGGCATTTGATCTTTCCTCTGGGGTTTCTTATATCGTTGGCATTCATCGCAACCCTTCACAAAGAGTGATGCATCTTGGAACATAGTGGGCCACCAATACCCTGATTGTAAGATCTTTCGCGCAGTTAAGTCTCCTGAGAAGTGACCACCGGCTACGCCCATATGTGCCTCTTGTAAAATGTATAGATACTCATCCTCTCGAGCACAACGCCTAAGAACGTCATCCTTTCCTCTTTTATAAAGAGTCCCGGCTATCAGGCAATAGGGTTCGCATTCTTTGATCAGCTTCCGAGCTAGATCTTTACGAAGCTCCTTGGGTGGAAAGCCATTAACCAAAAAGTTAACAATTTTCTCACTCCATTCAGGCATTGTCTCCACCATGAACAGGGAAGTGTCAGGTAAGTCATCATCAACCCCCGTAGAGGAGCCTCACCATTAGGTATGCGAGACAAATGATCAGCCATAACATGTTTCTTGCCAGGTCTCACAACAACCGTGAAATCAAACTCAAGGAGAATCAATAGCCATCGTGTGATTCTTCCTGTGGAGCATGGTTTGTTTACCAGATACAATAATGCTTGATGATCCACATAGAAAACAAACTTGGTGGCAAGGAGGTAATAACGAAATTTCCTTACTGCATATATCATTGCCAACCCTTCTCGCTCCATAGTGGTGTAGTTCATCTCAGCATCGTTCAACTGGCGACTGGCAAAGCTAATGGGGTAGTCTAGCTTGTGTTCTCCAGGTTGAGTTAACACACACCCAATAGCAAAGTTTGATGCATCAATATGCACATGGAAGAGTAAATCCCAGTTAGGCATTCTCAAGATTGGAGCACTCGCCAAGGCCTTCTTTAATAGCTCATAGGCACGATCACATTCTTCGGTCCAAATAAACTCGATGAGAAGCTTATACAATGGTCGAGCTATCTCGGCGAAGAATAGAATAAACCTTCGATAATAACCAACGTGGCCCATAAAGCGTTGGACTCCCTTGTAGTTGGTGGGTGGGGGTAATTCCAGAATGACCTTGATTTTACTCTCTTCAGTAGAAATCCCATTTTTGGACACTATATGCCCTAAGATAACTCCGTGTTTAACCCAGAATTGGCATTTGAAAGGATTCAAGGAGATGCGATATAATCTACACCTTTCAAATACTTTTCGTAAACACATCAAGTGCTCATCCCAAGAGGAATGAACACAAAGATCGTCTAAGAAAGGATTCAAGGAGATGCGATATAATCTACACCTTTCAAATACTTTTCGTAAACACATCAAGTGCTCATCCCAAGAGGAATGAACACAAAGATCGTCTAAGAAAGCTTCACAGAAGTCCCTTAGATATTCCTTAAAGGCTGTGTTTATCAATCGTTGGAATGTTGCAGGTGCATTGGTCAAGCCAAAAGCCATGACGCGAAAGGCAAACACTCCAAACTCCGTGATAAATGCTGTTTTAGCTTGGTCCTCGTCTGCAATTGTGATCTGATTGTAACCCGAGTACCCATCTAAAAAGCTATATGCCTCCTTGCCTGCCACTCTTTCAAGCACATGTTCAGAATATGGCAAGGGGTAATGATCCCTTCTGGTGGCTGCATTAACCTTTTTGAGATCAACGCACACTCTGAGTTTCCCATTCTTCTTTGGTACGATGACTATCGGAGAAACCTATTCTGAGTGCTCAATAGGGTATATGAATCCACATTTTACCAGCTTTTCAATTTCCTCTTGTACAATCTTTGCGTACTTAGGATTCATTGGGTAGGGACGTTGCTGGACTGGTTTAGCAGTGCTAATCATTGGAATCGTGTGTTGCACCACCGAGGGTGGAACACCCTTCATATCATGATATGTCCAAGCAAATATGTCCTTGAATTCTTTAAGAAGCTTCGTAAGTGCAGCTTCTTCCGCCTTGGTGAGGTCTTGAGCAATATAAACTGGTTTAGACTCCTCACCCGGATCTGCTAAGTCTATCTCCTTAACTACCGCAGGGCCATCGTAGACACCGCTACTCCCATTGGTAGGCGTTCATTGGGCTTTTGTGTAGACTACTTTACGTTCCCCTGTGGTGAATGATTTGAAATGCTCGGGTGCGGGGTGTAAGTCTACTGGTTCTTGTTGTGCCAGACTTTTTTCTTTCAATTCCGCTTCCTTTTGTTGTTGAGCCAACTCTTGGTTTTGCCGCCTTCTTGTAGTACGACTTAGTTTCGGCTTCTCTTCGATTTCTAATTGGGCGACGTCATGAGGTTGCGGAATACACCACATGACACTTTGGAGATATTGTCCCCAATTATTAGCTATCTTTCGATGAGCATCAATGGCTCCTACATAACTAAGCCATTCTGCAGTGGATCTCTCCTTATTTATTGCAGTTCGTACATTAGCTCGATAGCGTTGGCGCTTATGTCTCGTTTTCTTACCAAGTTTTTGATTTTTGTTTCTATCCGATTCGGACTCACTTGGTCGATCTTCACTTTCGGATGAACTGCAGGAGGTCACTGTCCTAGGCTTTGAGCACCTTGCTTCCACATTTGGGTGAATATTTGATTCATTTTCCCCATCAGGCTCAGGGTCAGTTTCTTCTTGAGATTCATACTCAGAGTTGCATTGGTCAGAGTCTTTGCTACTTTCAGTGTCGGTGGAGTTTGCCACGTTCTCGCCATCAAGAGTCAAGTGCATAACACCTATCATGTTTATTGGCACTAACGGTGGCATATCTTGCCCCTCAGGTGTTACCCAACTTGTGCCTCTATTTCCCCATGTGTCTATGGTTGCCACTAGGTGTACCCAATCCACGTTATCCGACTCAGCCATACCCGGTAGGACATCCATGTAAGGAGAATCTTTCCCATCATCAGTCTCTTTTTTGCATGTGTAGCAATACCTTAATGGGGCGGAATGAACAGTGGTATCCGATCGATTATCGATGATAACCTTGCTTCCTAAAGGATGTGCACGACCATTCTCAAGATCAACTCGAATGACAGAGTCCTGGAATTGTAGGTAGACATGGTTTTTCGACCAGTCATGCACCATTTGTGCTTCCCTCATGAAAGGACGTCCTAAGATCATTTGATATGACATAGGATGCTTGGAGAAATCCATTACAATGAAGGTATGTTTTACCTTGTATCCCAGGACCTTGATCTTAAGGTCCCTTAACATTCCAATAGGTTTAGCTATGGTTCCGTTTGCCATCTTAACCACTATGTTTGTGACTTCGAGGTGAGGCCTTCCCATAGATTCCCAACAGTTTTTAGTCACAATGCTCACTCCAGCACCACCATCAAGGATTCCCTTTAGAGTTAATCCCTTGGTAGTAATGGGGAGGGTGGCATTAGATTTGTCACCTTCAAAGTACTGTCCCAACTTGTTCACAGGTATTTCCACGACCGAATCTTCATCAAAGTTGGGTTGTAGATCCCAATGCTCCCCTTCATCTTGAAGCGTGTCGGGTCTATCCATATTTGCAAATTGTGGTAGCCCCGCCTTTAGTTCTCCATTGAGAAATGCCCGAAGAGCTAAGAATAGCTCAGGATCTCCGTATAATTTGGATATGATCGTGGTTCTGATCTCAGAGGACATGAAATCCATTAGCTTAGACACATTCAACGGTACTTTTCGAGACATCGCCCCTTGACTAGGGACTGGTGAAGATGGAATCACTTCCTCTTCGATGGGGTCAGGCAGTCCCTCACTAAACATTCTTTCCAGCAAGAAGGGTGTTTGCCCACTTCCGGATGTCCTATCCTCACTTTCTTCCTGAATGATACTAGGTATCGCTAACGGTTTATGGTTCCTGTGAGGTTGAACTTGCGTAGGAAACACTGTGTCTGGAATTTTGATTTTTCTCGGGTTTGGCTCCAGTTCTCTTTGTGTTTCTTCCACCAAACCCCTTAAGTGTTGCACTTGTTCAATCTCCTCAACTGGGTTTGGGTAAGTTCCAATCTTTTTCTTGAGGGTTTTTGGCCCACGTGGCTTGTCTTGGGGAGTCTCAGTCAGTTTGGGTGGTCGAGAGGGCATTAACTGACTTGGTTGTGGGGCCGAGGAAGTTTCCTTCTGTTTCCCCTTATTTTTGTACTCGCTTGATTCTCCTTCATTGAGCTCCCGAGTGGGTTCCTCCCTTAAGGTAGTGGCTTTGGTCCCCATGGTTTCTATTGAATCAGAATCATCTTCAGGATCATTCATATACACGGGGTCGTCTCCTGTCCCTATGTTAGTCTTTGAACTAGGCTTGGAGCTCGTGGCATTAAGCGATCTCTTCCGCCGTGTTTTCTTTTTCTTTGCCTGAGCGATTGATGCAGTATCCCTTTCTTCAAGAATGTAGTTTTGATTTTGAAGCATTGACCGTGTAACTACATTCGCGGGTACAACGGGTGTGGTTCTTCGTGCTTGGTTGGTGACCTCAACCAAATTCAATGGCGTAATCTTGGGTGCATTAGGATTATGTGGACATTGAGCGATCAAATGATCTATGCCACAACGATTACATGTAAGTACCGGCATTCCCGATGTGCTCCCTTGATTTGGTTGCATCTGAGTAGCGATCTTTTGTAACCTATTAGGGCACTCCGCTACACGATGCGGTCCACCACACTCGTAACATTGAAGAGGTGGTCTCCTCGCCATGGTATTAAGGTTTTGCCCTCTTGTGGCAAGAGCAGCCGCTTGATATACAGGCTTGACTTGCCCGAAATGATCCTCCATGTAGTACTGGGGAATCATTTCAAACGTATCAATCCCGTATGGAGCAGTGGGGTCTATCTCCTCTTCATAATCCCCACATGCACTATGTGACTCACAACCCATCTGGTTTACATGGGTAATCCTTGGATGTGGAGGTTGTGGTCCTAGCACTGGCGGTGGTAATGGCACAGACTGGACTACATTCGGATTCCTTGGAACTATGTGCTGTGACGGTTGATCGATAGGTTGTGCAGGCATTAGCGCGGGTACTTGAGGTGTGTTTGACCAAGCTAGTGGTGCCCGGTTTGCCAACATTCGCTTAAGTGTTAGGCAATCTTTAGATTGATGGCCATACTTACCACATGCATTGCAATTCCCATTGAATTTGACTCTGAATGTGGGACATTCACTCGTGCTATGTGGTCCTAAGCACACCGAACACCATTGTTGCTCTCTCCTTGGGTACATATGGCTATTCTGAGGAGCTCGATTACCCCTAAAGTATTCTTGGAGAGCCTTAGTAAGGTCGGTCACAGACATTTCAGATATCTTGGGCTCCTTGGCAATTGGTTTTACCGTCATTGGCTCGTGCCCAGATACTTGCGAACTAACGGATTTTGTTTCTGAAGACACCTTTTTACCTGCAATCATCAAGTTGTCTTCTAACTGGATTGCATTGGCCGTGACTGCTTCCCACGTTGTAAGACCTCTAATGACTAGGCCATTGTAAATGTCCTCGTGGCGCAATCCTCGGATGAATCTATCGAGGAGTTGGTTGTTATTGAAGCGTTCATCGGGAGTGCAGCGAGAATTTAGATGCTTCAATCGACTTATAAAGTCTCTCACTGACTCCCCTTCCTCGCGTTCAGCTTTTTGGAGTTGAGATGCTACTCCCCAAAGCACACCCTCACGTATGTATTCTTTCAAGAATAATCTCTTGAGAGTGGGGTAGTGAGTGCGCTCTTCAACCCTTAAGGTTCGATACCAATCTCCGGCCTTCCCACTCAAGGTTAAGCCTAAGGCTTTACACTTATGCAGCTCATTGTGCTCTTCCAAAGAATCACACACGTGTTCAAAGACTTCAATGTGCTTCCTAACATCCTCGTTACCACTGAAGTTTTGAGTGAGCTTAGCCACTTGTACTGCCTTGCTTCTAGGTTCTCTCTCAGGCATGCCCCGCATGTTTTCTGCAATGGATCGTCCGATCGTCTGAGCAAATGCTGCGAGATCACCTAAGTGAGCAGGCATAGTTGGTGGAGGCACTTCTGGGATAGCCTGGCTGATAGGAGTTGGCGTTGGTCTGAGTATGTTGGCAAATGACGTAGGATATGATATGTAGCTAGGCCTAGCTCCTCTTGGATAAGGGTTGTGATAAGGCAGTCTTGGAGCATACGCCATTGGCATACTAGGAGACGTAGGAGCTACATGGGCATGAGTAGCAATAGGTACATAAGGCCGATAGGCACTACCATGCACTGTTGTAGGTACTGTTCCACTAGGTAGTGGTGTCGTACTAACTACAGTGGTAACAGGTGCACTTTCTGTCATGCTCATCATTGGGGTAGGCATTGTGGATTCCCTAATGGAAAGTTGAGCCAAGGTTGGAAAGGTAAAGTTACTGCTCGTGGGATCAACCTGCATTGAGACTCCAGGCGAAACAACATATGAAGGGTCTATGGGACTCACCGAGGGAGTCTCCAATTGTGATAGGGTTGGTTGTTTGGCCTTGCCCGTATCCAAAAACCTCATAGGGCCAGTGGAAACTAGGTCCACTCCCCTATTTTGCCTCTCAATTTGGATAATTCTATGAATAACCTCACATATCATGTGTTGTTGCTCCTCTAGATTAGTGGCGCTAGATGTAGATCGTAGGACTTCTAACCAACCTACATGGTATGTGTAACCCGTGTATAGGTCCGTTAGAGTCTCTGTGTGTAGATCATATTCCCAATTTTCATTGAGAAATATCCCATCTAGACTTGGTGTGCCAAACGGTTCTCTTGAAGTGGACGCAATGTCACTTCTTATGGATTGGCTTCTAGGGACCTCTACTTTAGGAAGAGCATCGGAATGTGGTAGCTCAGTAGGGCCCTCATTAAACGAAGTGGGTAGAATATCCACATGGACACTCTTTGGGAGGGTAGGGTCTACATAAGATGTGAATGGCGAATCTACTACCCCTCCTTCCTCATTTACTTCGCTTGTCGCATGTTCAGAGCGTGTAGCTCTACTAAAGGTCTCTATTAGACGACTAAACATGCTAGATCCGGGTTGTGGGGCCCACACTGGCATGTTTTGGCTTGTCTCCTCAGGGTTCTTGGTAGGGTGCCCTTCCATGGCTTCTGAGTCAGAGGATGAGTCACTATCCACTATTCGTGGATCTTGGGTTGCACTCCCTTGGGTTCCAGCCGAAGGCCAAGATGCCAACGTGGAGGGATGGTGTGAGCCTGCGTAGACTGAAACGCTTTCTAGTGGTTCAGGCTCTAGCACCCGACCAGAACGTAGATGCATGTGATGTGGGTACCCTACGTGCGTTGGTAACTACCCTTGAAGCCCACACAAGTGGTTTCTTGGGTATTTTGCACCTCGTTTTTACTTGTTTTTAGATTGTTTTTAACTCGTTTTTGACCCCCTTACTTACGGTCGAACTTGGACTAGGGCGTGTGATAGCTCGAAACGAGCGTATCGTTTAAAGGGTCCTAGTGTGCTTTACAGCACCGTGTTCGCCTATCTAGAGCTCCTGTAGTCCTCAAAATAGTCCGTTTCCTTTGGGGGGAAGGGGCAAAAGCCTATTTGCTTGTGGAGGAAAGGGTGAGGGCTTTATCCCACATGCTCACTTTACTCCTTGGGGAGTGGGCTACATATAGGGCACGACTTCCCATAAGCTCTCACTTGAGAGAAAGCTATGGAGGCTCACTCTCCTATATATATATATCAAAAGACCGAGACCGCGGCCGGGGCCGGGGGTCGTGGGTCAATTGGGGTTCTTTCTTTTCAAAATTTTTTTCTCCAATTAGAAAATCTTTCCTCTCCACATGTTTGGTTCTTTCTTTGAAAATAAAATTTAATTTTTTTCTTTTTTGTTTTTTATAATTTTTTTATTTTTTATTTTCTGTTTTTTTTTGTGAGATAAGTTTTCTAGGGTTTCCTTAGGGTTCAGCCTTGGCCGCGGTGCAGTTCGCACACACAGCACAGATCTGGGGATTCAGAAATCCCTCTCGCACGCAGAAACCAGATAACAGAACGCACGCCCACACGCGGAGCGAAAATATAACAAAAGAAACAGGAATACAGAAGACAAATTGCAGAAACAGAGATTGAAAACCACAGAAACACCTCAACAGCAACACAGACGCCTTTCCTACAGTGTAAATTAAACTTCATGCAGCAGCCGAGCTGCAAACTGGAGCTTGGTGCAGGGCAACTCCCCGGCAGCGGCGCCAAAAATGTGCGCTTTTGCCGCACAGGTCGTGGCTGGGGACTTGCCGGACACCGTATGCGAGCCACGAATGGCTGCAAGCATACAACCAGGAAGGCAAGCTCAAAACAGAATGCAAAAGGTGTGTCACTCACCGCTTAACTGCCGCCTTGAAGGATTCCCGCGTCGCAGCCATGAAGGAGGAGCCACCGTCGCCGCTCTACCGCCTCTCCGCCGCCGCCGTGCCGCTACACAGTGCTCGATCGCTCTCTCACTCACTCTCTCTCTCTCTCACAAACGCAGGAGAAGGAAACCAAAGAGATAAGGCAAGAGCACTCTTGTATTCACAACACATGAGAATGAGGATTTTAGGGTTACATTTGACTCTTATAGGTGACTTGGCCGTTCACACTTGGGCGCCCATACATGGCCGGTCGACCCTAACCCTTATCCTACTGATATCCAAGGTGCGCCTCTCATCGGCGATCACCCAATCCCTTCATCCTTAACATATGGTGCCGACAAGCCCGGCCCATGACTCAGAATATTTAAATTAATGACGTAAAACATAGTGCGTCCGCATGGGTTAACAAACTAACATTGAAAACCACACCATTGATTCCAAAACTAAGCACAAGGGGCATATTTATCCATCATGCAAATGTGATGTGGAGACGATTGAATGGGTAGATAAGGGGCATGTTTCCATGATCATTGTCAACACGTTGCCGTATGAAGGCACATAATTGGGAGAATCCTTGCCTCCCTAAATCATTAAACATGGGAGGATACCTCAAACATAAAATGTAGCCCTACAATTAACAAAATAAAGAGAGAAAAAATAGCTCGAGGTTTAAGGTTGGTATTAAGGTGTTCAAGGTTAGTATTAAGGTGTTTGTATGATTGATGTAAGAAGATACAGAGTGTTGATGCACCATGCAGGAGGGTGAGAGTGTGGTGGGATTGAGATGGAGGCAGAGTGGGCTAATATGCCTTAGAATCAAGGCTTGCATTTGTTAGGCATGACGGGATGGATAATGCTAAGGAAAGATCTCAACATTCAAGGACATGGTGAAGGACATGGCTTTGCCAATAGCCTAATAGCCAATAGCATAATATTGCTTTGTCTTAGCAAGATCCCCTCTAAAGCCAACTTAGTCACCTGGTTGGAGATGGATGTGTTGTTGGGTGTGAATTCTATGGCATAATCCTTTTACCTTTGTTGTTGGGGTTTCTCCAAAGTGTTGTTTTTTTACTCCCAATGGGTACCCAAACTATTATCCAAAGGCTTTATGGCTCACAACTTCTTACATGTATTGCCATAGGATCCACTATTTGATATCAATAAAAGTGGGTTTGATTTTTTTGCGAGCTTTATTTGGCAAGCTTTTTGGAGATAAGATAGTTTTATGCGAGCTTGTAAGAAAAATGATACATTTTGGTGAGCTTTTATATAGTAAATATTTATGAAAGAGAAATAAATACACACATACATACATACATATATACATGTATATTCTCAAACACACCTACCTACCTACCTACCTTCCTACATATATACATATATATATACATACATACATATATACACACATTTGTACAATACATACATACATATATACACACATTTGTACAATACATATATACACACATTTGTACAATACATACATGCATGCATACTCCCAAACATATACATACATGCATGCATACTCCCAAACATATGCATGCATGCATACATACATACCTACATACCTACATACCTACCTACCTTCCTACATGTAAACACACATTTTATGTCAAAGAAACTTAAATATAGGCACAAACATACCTATCTATGTACCTTTCTTCCAATATTTATTTCAACACAAGTAAAAACAAGTATACTCGGCTCATATTTTCTTACAAAAAGATTGAGTTCACATTTCCTTACAAGAAGATATATGGTTGGTACAACTCCTTTACCATAGCATCGCAAACTACCTACAATAAGACTTTAGAGTACGTGACAGTATACTCCATCCCAAAGCAAGACAAAAATATTGGGTTCAAATTTTCTTACAAAAGATTGACTTCACATTTCCTTACAAGCTTAAGTAGGCACGAACATGAGAGGCTTGATTAAAGCTTAAGTATAGGCACAAACATCCTTGCTTCGAGGACATGAGTATATTGCCCACTTCCTCTCGGCGGGTGATAGTGTCGGTTGATGCATTACCATATCCTCATTCTTATGTAATCCCAAAACTCGCAAGAAGACAAAATAGATATGCTTACATGCAACGTAAGACTTTCCTCTAGATTCTCTTTGCATGAAATCAGGACATGTACACCAAGGTTGTACCTTGATGTGTATAAAATAGTCCTCTCCACTCTCACATGCCAAATGAAAAATAGAGTAGGGGGACGGCTGCATTGCACTCTCATTAAGGACTGTCACTGTCATGGCCTAGGCACTACCAATCCTCTTTTCTGCTTCTTTGGAAATCCAATGCCGCCACTTGGTTGATCTCTTTGTATTCTGTGTAGCATCATGTGGCCTCTTGTCACTTTCTTTGTTGCTCGCTGCTTGTGTGGACGTTTCTCCCACCCCTGACACAAAAGGTTCTTCATGAGTAACATCTAACTTGAACCCTGCCTTTACTAATTTCTCTACCTCTTGGCTGGTTATCCCAACATCCACTTTCCACATATCTGGGTATGATGGCTTGTGTATTATGTTTGGATCTACATGCCATGTGTGTGAAACATCTGAAGGACAAAACCACATCATTTGAGCCTTTGGCCCTCCCGGACCAGGATGTTGTTGCTCTGAGTAGAAGCTAGGGGCAACAACTCCAATAGAGCTTCCCTGTATGTATGAGTTGCACTTAAGTCTTCCATCAATACCTCCCAAACATTTGACTTTTGAGTTCAATGGGGTTCGTCTAATGGCCCACATTGTGCGTCCAACGGCCTCTTCCTTTACATGCATTTGTCCTCTGCTCATTGTGCCATAATGTTGTTAGGCTCTTCATGTCCGACATCTTTGTTTCCTCCAATCATTGGACTTTTTGGTCCTCCCCCTGAAGCGTGACTTGCTGCACTATTTATTCTAGATCTATCTCCAAAACTTACTCTTCTTGCTGTTCCCCGGTTTTGATGATGTCTACTCTGCATGATGACATAACCTGGACGATGTGAGCATTGGTCTACTTCCGTTGTCCTCACCCTCTTCCATTGAATAGTCTCCTTATCTCCATGTAGAGGCCTTGATTCCTCATACATAGGAGTATTAGCTATTGTTTCATGGACCATGCGAGCCACTTGTGGTGGTGTTGGTCTTGACCTTGCTGCCACCCTGTCCAGCAACTTACTCAAGCTTGGTCCCTCACCTTTGTGCTTCCCCATTTGATACGCATATTGCTTTGCACTTTGTAGTAAAGCATTTGCCATATCTGAAATACACGCATCATACAAGCTAACCTTTTCCTTGTATCCTTCACCAGCAAGCCAACTCCCATGTACACTTTCAGATAAGTTTGTTCGAGGGGTTTGTGCTAAATCCACCGAGCTTAAGACCACCTGCACACAAGAGGTTTCATACATGAATTCACAAAATTGACTCCAATGCAAGTACATCCATACAACATATCATTTCTCCATAAAATTTCTCACCCTTGACATGAGGTTGCCCCAATGTACTATTCGTGCTTCCCACCAACTCATCCACGTATCCATTACTGATAGTTTTCCCTCATGAACATGTCCATTTCTCCACCACTCACGAATCTCTTTACTTTTTAAGAAAGCTGACTCCTTATTGGTTGCCAATCTCCATTCTTCACACAAGTCAATATGGTGTTGTCGACTTTCTGCCTTCACGCATTGTTTAGCATGCTTCATCAAACTTTGTTTCTAATGGAATAAGCACATTCGCTCCTTGTCCTCCATAATGTATCCTCCTCCTTCATTTCGCATGTGGCAATTGTCATTTTTCTCGTGCATAAAATAAAGCATGCTTACAGTGTCAGCGAACGGTAGGTCATGAACCAAGCTTGTGATCACCTTTGTTCCAGGAGAAATCGTTCATGTAGAGGGAACTAGAGTCTAAATTGATGTGGAATGGCCCCAGCTCCTCCATCGCTCCAAACGCTAGCGCGAGGAGCACGTGGGACCTGCACACTCACATCGCAAAGCATGCCATAAAACGCCATATTTACTCATCCTAAAGACTAACGATCATTCATCAATTGCACATAATCACCTCCATTGAGCCACATAATGAGAGGTTTTGAGGTCGCATCAGTGGCTGCCTCCGTGAGCCAGTAGAAGAGTGCCCATCCGCCCTCTCCGACAGTGTCTGCATCATCTCAGCGATGCTCACGTAGTCCGCGAACTGCTCGAACTCCACATCTGGCTGGCCTGGCAAACGCACTACGGTGGGCTGGGTTGCAAGCCTTCTGTCCATCGAGTTAATTATCCCTCCAACCACTCTAGGCTCTACCGCCGGGAGCCTGGAGTGGCTGGAGCAACGCGGGGGCAAGGGGGGAGATGTGTAGTCTTTTATATGTGTTTTAAGGCATCATGTGTATAGTTATCAAATTCAATTCAGATACTAAGCTTGCAAGCATGTGTATATTCTTCAAACTCTATGTTTTTTTCTTATTCTCACAAGGTAATCATCTCAATACAACTAATCCCAATGTGCATGTATGGATATAAAATGATTGTAAATCTAAGCTCCATAAAGATTCTATTTTCTACGATCGTAGCACTCTGTGAACTCAAATCATGACAATCCCACTCAACTCAGTGATTCCACTCAGCTTAACAATCCTACTCTTGGACAATTTCACTCAAGACTAATCTGATGAGATCCCGAGGGATTCACTAACAGACCCCTATTTAAGCTTATAAGGATACCTTTAAAAATGAATGTCACCCCCTTCCTTGGTACCCATATTTGACTCTTCCCTTGGTAGTATTCCTCGGCTACTATAGGTGGAGGATGGAGATGAGGCGATGGTGAGGGGGAGGAGGCCTCTTGTCCTAGCCCTTTCTTGGCCTCTTGGATCTCTGTTAGCTACCTTTGTAGGTTTTCCACTTGATTGGCTTATGTTCTCCTCAAGATTGTGCAGTTCTTCCTATAGTGGTTCTTGCTAGCTCCTCAATTCTTCTGTGACTTTGTGCTCTAAGAACACGCCACATTTTTTTTCCCTTATGATTGTTTGTAGTTTGGACATTTATTTGGGGACATTTGTCATGCATTTATTCAAGTAATCTAATACTCCCTACATCTAGTCCAATTCTATGGTTTCCAAAAAACTAGATGGGCCTGGCACTATTGGGGCTGGTTTGGGCATGGTGGATCCAGCACAGTGGGGCCCATTAGTTGATGATGGGTGAATGTTTCTTTCCTAGAGGTTTCTTTGAATAGGGCCTATAGTTACGGCCCGATCTTGGTTTTGGTATCATGCCTTGTGAGTTTACTGATCTACTCTTTGAAGTTGTGTGCTAGCCTCTAGAGCTTTCACCATCCTGAATGTTTTCTTAGACATGTAGTAAGGTTTGTGTGTGAGGTTGATGTTTTCCTATAGACATGAAGTAGGGTTTATGTGTGAGGTTGATCATCTCTATCTGTCATTCAGCTCAAACTATTTGCTACTCATATTCAGGGCAAAAGAGAGACAGTGGCTCCAAGAAAAGTAGGAAAACAACAGGCAAAGACTAAGAAAGGTATATGATGTGAATAGCCAAGATTCTAATGAGATTGTGTTTTAATGTTTTTAGATATGCTTACTTGGGCTTGGTGTGTGTGTCTTACAGACAACAGGGAATACTTAGATCTGGGCATGTTTGTTTGACTCTTAGCGAGGAAGCTCAATCACGAACACCTATGTCCTCACATGTCTCTCCTGTTAGAGAGGAAACAAAAGCGCATAATTCTCTTGTTCATGAGGAAGAAGCGCTTGTGTTGGAGAACGAAATTGGCTCAATGAGCTCACCTTCTCCAACTCACACGGAGATGCCTGAATCTAGTAGAAGGCTTCTTGGAAAATCTGTTGAATTGGGATTGCTTGGTGATGTATTCACTAAGTTTTTGTGCAACGCAATTCCTCTACCCCATTGGTCCCTTTATGCAGGCTGATTCCAAATGAAGCCATCCATACAGTTTTTAGCCAACTTGAGGTGTTTCATGATTCCTTTGACTGCCATGGCTATGTCGAAGCATCTTCTCCTTTTTTAGTTTCACTTACATGTCCGGGAAGCTCTATGTATTTTGCGGTCACACAAATAGACTTGCAAGAATGGGGACCATACTGGGTGGCACAACATGACAAATTTGAGGATGAAATCAGAGGAACTGAGTGGGAGGATCTCGGTGGTAAGAAGTTTCTTGTTTGGGATGGCAATCATCGTGTGAAGGCATGGATGTCTCGAGTGCGCGAAGGTATGTTCTTTTGAATGCCATAGAGTGATTTTATGCAACATTAAAAGTAATATATTGTAATATCTTTATTTTGTTTTCTCTAGCTTGGTCTCATAGCCCCTCATGCCATGTCCGGATCAAATGTCAATTTTTGGTTGTGGACAAGAAGCAAGAAGGAGAATTTCTATTGGCTTTGCGATCTCAAAATGAGTAAGTGATCTCTCTCTACTTAATTACGGTTATTGTGAAGTCATTGTTAAGTTCTTGGCTCATTGTGACTCTTTACAACAGATTGGTGCGCACTAGTGTTACATGAGATCTTCATTGTTAAGTTCTTGGCTCATTGTGACTCTTTACAACAGATTGGTGCGCACTAGTGTTACACCCACATTGTCACATGAGATCTTCATGTTTCAACGATTTGGAATGGCGGACAAATCATCCATATTGGACTACCTTGGTGAAGACGTAAGGAGGTGGGCTTTAATGGAGCTTAGTTTGGAGCGACGAAGTGGAGAGCAATGGTACAATGCTCCAGCTACAATCTTGGCACAGCTTCTGTGGAAGGTAGTGTTTGCATTTCCCATCTTTCATTAATAAACGGATTATCAATGTTTTTTAATCGTGTAAGTGATAATGAGTCCTTTTTGTTATACGTAGACATCGTTTGAAAATGCGGTGAAGCAAGCTATATCATGCATTGATAGACATGCCATGGGGTTGCAAGAATATGAGACAAAATGTGAGAAAGCCAGACGTGGTGTAGAGCAAACATTTCGAGATAGAGCGTACAAAATGCTCATAATTGCAAACCCATCCAATGGTGATGCATTCTTTCAACTCGTATATAACTATGATTGGTCTAAGAAGGGATTGGTTGCTCTGACCAAAGAAAAGCTCTACATAGTCACCATATCTCGGATTTCAACTCAAAGGTATATCACATGCAATAAACCTCCCTTAACATAAACTAACATTAACATCTAATCTCTTATGGCTTTGGTATGATGCTGAGATGAAATAGGAAGACAGAATTACTTCAAATGCTTATGAGACCGAGAGGGCAAAGGACAAGGTAATTTCAGAGATGTTTGGGGATAACAAAAAGATGTTGCTGCATATGAAGAAAGAGTTGTATTGGGAAAAGCTAATAGGGGAGGCGGACTCTATTTTGGAGGGTTTATTGGTATATGATGATGTTATCTACATCCCACCATTTATGCAATGGGTGCAAGAGGAGCAATCAAAACACAAAGATCGCAGTCCCATTGACTGACCAGTTACAGTCAAAAACAAAAAACATTAGTTGGGGGGAAGCCCAACAGAAGAGCTTTGATAAGCTCAAGGTGACCGTAGAGCAGCTGCACCTATTTTGACTATTGTTGATCCAAATGAGCCGTTTGTTTTGGAAACAGACGCTAGTAATGAGGCTATTGGGGCCGTACTTATGTAAAGGGGATGCCCAATTGCATTTGAGAGTAAAAAGTTAGATCGTGCACAACGTAACTACTCGGCTTGTGAGCGAGAGTTACTAGCGATAGTTGATGCACTGAAAAAGTGGAGACACTATTTATATGGTGCTACTTTTGAGGTCTGGACGGACCATGAAAGTCTGAAGTCAAAATGAACTGAAGGGTAGAAAAGCTCTGTGGGTGGAGATTCTACAGGAGTTTGACCTTCAGATACGTTACCAGAAAGGTAAGTATAACGTGGTGGCAGATGCACTTAGTCGCATGCCACAAATTAATGAACTTAGTTTCACAGTCTTCAAGAATGATTTCTTTGAGTCACTACGTGGTTTATGTGAGCACGATCCATCTTTTACAGAGGTTTGGCGCGCTGTACGCGTATGCACTTCTTCACAGATGCGACCACCTCCCTCGTTGGCACATATTGCTAGTCCGGAGAGACTGGCCGAAGGTGCAACGAGAAGGGAAGCGAGAGTTAGTCCGGAGAGACTAGCCGTGTCTTCTAGGTATATTTTGGAGCCGGAGAGCTCTGACGTAGGCCCTTCATCACCTTTGACTGCCACGGCTTCAAAGGGGAGTGATAAACTTTGTCGGGGGGAGAAATATGCTAGTTACTCCATTGACGACGGGTACTTAGTCTACAAGGGTAGAATATGTGTACCAACTATTGGTGACTTTCGGGCCCAAATTCTTAAAGAAAGTCATGATAGTCCAAGTGCGGGTCATCCTGGGATTCAGAAGACCTATGCACTAGTAAAAAGACAGTTTTATTGGCCTAGTTTGTTTAAGGACGTCCAGACTTATGTGCTGAAATGCAATAAGTGCCAGGTCAATAAACATGAACGTCTTAAGGTTGGAGGACTACTCCATCCGTTGCTGGAGATTCCTCAAGGGAAATGGGAAAGCATTTCCATGGATTTCATTACCGGTTTACCCAAGACGAGTCGAGGGAATGACTCGGTGTGGGTGGTAGTGGACATGTTAACTAAAATGGCAAAGTTTATCGCCACAAAGAAAACTGTTAAAACGCCAGAGTTGGCAAAACTCTTTATTAAACATCTCTACAAGCTATATGGCCTGCCCGCAGATATAGTGTCGGATAGAGATAGAAAGTTCAACAGTCATTTTTGGAGGGAAGTCTTCAAAAAGTTGGATACTACTCTGAGTATGAGTACGACAGACCGGAGTCTGATGGTCAAACTGAAAGAGTTAACCAAATTCTAGAAGATATGTTGCGTTCTTATGTTAGTAAGAAGCAATCTAATTGGGAAGAGTACTTGCCCTTATTGGAGTTTGCCTATAACAGCTCCAAACACTCAGCGACTGGATTTACACCATTCATGTTAATGTATGGATTCCAGCCGAGATCTCCGATGGCTGTAGGCCTAGAAGAGGAGAAGATTCAATCTGTCAAGGATTTCCTTGAAGATATGAATGATATGCTCAGAGCCGCACGTGAGAGCATTCGTAGGCGCTCAGGATCGCGCTAAAACTTATGCGGATAAAGGACGTAGAAAGGTGACCTTTGCAGAAGGTGACTTTGTATTCCTCAAGGTTCTTGCGCAGTCAAAAACCATGAAAACGGGAAAGTGTAATAAACTTTCTCTGAGATATTGTGGTCCTTTTAAAATCCTTAAGAAGATTGGGGACGTAGCATATAAACTTGAGTTACCGGAGAGTTCTCAAGTCCATCCTGTCTTCCATGTCAGTAAACTGAAGAGAACGCAGTTTCTCCAGAGATTTTGGTGGACTTGATAGAGCCACCAAAGATACCACATGAACCTGAAAAAATTCTACAGTATCGTGACAGACAAACCTGACATAAAGTGTACCAGGAAGTACTTGTTAAATGGACAGATAGGGATGAGGAGGTGGCAACCTGGGAACGCCGTAGTGCAATTTCCAAAAGGTTTCCCCAGTTTGTTTTTGAGGACAAAAACTCTTCTTAAGGGGGGGGTAATGTCACGTAAGCTGTAATGCCTGTGAACCGACGGCGGCAGATTGGATGGCCATGTCTGGGGTCTAGTGGGAGAGGACGCCCATGCGGAGTCATGGGCGGCCAGGCTAGTGTGGACGGCAGGCCACACACTATATAGCCTGGGGGATGAGGGGCAATCCTCATTCTTCCTCTATGGCTGGGTGGTGAGCCAGAGGCCGTCCCCTCTTGTGGTAACGCTCGTAGCGGCGTCACGGATATCTAACACATACAAAGGAGGTTATGGCAAAATTTTCTAAAAATTGTGTAAAAAAAGTTTTACTTTTTTTATTCAAAAAGAGTAATTCCCATCGTATATGTATTCTTAAAGTGTTATTTTTCATCCTAGGTATAGAAAAAAGCATACTAAAAATATTTTATTAAAAAAGTGTTACTTTCTTTAGAATTAAATTTTATGCATAGAAGGAAGCATATTGAAATTTTTATTTTGATTATAAAAGTGTTATTTTCATCATTAATGGATTTCTATGCATAAAAGATTTCTTTTTATATTAAAAGTGTGATTTTCATCATAAATGATTTTTATGCATAAATGGATGCATAAAAGAAATTCTTTTATATAAAAGAGTGATTTTCATCAATTTTGATTTTATGCATAAAGAATTTTATTTTAAATTCTAAAGTTATTTTCATCAATTTTGATTTTATGCATAAATAGATGCATAAAGAATTTTATCTTTAATTCAAAAGAGTTATTTTCATCAATTTTGACTTTATGCATAAATAGATGCATAAAGAATTTTATCTTTAATTCAAAAGAGTTATTTTCATCAATTTTGATTTTATGCATAAATAGATGCATAAAGAATTTTATCTTTAATTCAAAAGAGTTATTTTCATCAATTTTGACTTTATGCATAAATAGATGCATAAAGAATTTTATCTTTAATTCAAAAGAGTTATTTTCATCAATTTTGATTTTATGCATAGAAAGATGCATAAAAGATTTATTTTTATTTCAAAAGTATTATTTTCATTGAAATTAAATTTATGCATAGATAGATGCATAAAAGATTTATTTTTATTTTGAAAGTGTTATTATCATTAAAATGGAATTTATGCATAGTAAAATGCATAAAAGGTTTATTTTTAATTCAAAAGTGTTATTTTCGTAAAAATTGAATTTATGCCTAAATAGATGCATAAAAGGATTTTTATAAAAGTGTTATTCCTACTAAAGTTATCTTTATGCCTAATTAGATGCGTAAAGAATCTTTATATCAAAAAATTAGAATTCTCTTACATTCTATAAATAGATGCGATGAGATGTGATAGAAATCAGATAGATGTAGATGGATGAATGGATGATGAGGTTTGATGTGTGAATAATGTAGATTAATGTAGATTGATGTATGGATGATGTGGTTTGATGTGTGAATAATGTAGATTAATGTGGATGGATATATGGATGATGTGGTTTGATGTGTGAATGATGTGGATTGATGTAGATGGATGAATGGATGATGAGGTTTAATGTGTGAATGATCTAGATTAATGTAGATTGATGTATGGATGATGTGGTTTGATGTGTGAATGATGTAGATTAACGTGGATGGATGTATGGATGATGTGGTTTGATGTGTGAATGATGTGGATTGATGTAGATGGATGAATGGATGATGTGGTTTGATGTGTGAATGATGTAGATTAATGTAGATTGATGTATGGATGATGTGGTTTGATGTGTGAATGATGTGGGTTGATGTAGATGGATGAATGGATGATGTGGATGTGGATGTATGAATGTGGATGTAGATGTGGATGTGGATGTGGATGTATGGATGTGGATGTGGATGTGGATGTGGAAATGGATGTATGGATGTGGATGTGGATGTGGATGTGGATGTGGATGTGGATATGGATGTGGATGTGGATGTGGATGTGGATATGGATGTATGAATGTGGATGTGAAAATGGATGTATGGATGTGGATGTACGAATG
Organism: Cibotium barometz; assembly: GCF_041138505.1. NCBI lineage: Eukaryota > Viridiplantae > Streptophyta > Polypodiopsida > Cyatheales > Cibotiaceae > Cibotium > Cibotium barometz. The sequence goes on along the minus strand of NC_141057.1, from coordinate 45,157,679 downwards.
TCAATGTGTATATGGAATAATGAATGCGAATGTGTATGTGAAATGATGTGACGTCGATATGAGTGAATGGATGAGATGTGATGACGTGTGAATTGGGATGTGAATAAATGATATGTGATGTGAATGAATCTGATGTGATAAGATGGAAAATGATGTGATTGGATGAGAATGAGTACACATATGAATGGAATGTGGAATAAGTAATGTGGATTGATGAGGGATAATGTGGAAAGACGAGAGTTCATTATAGAAACTGTATTTGTGACTTGTTTGTAAATGACTGTTTTATGTCAAGAATGCTGGGGAAGCATTTTGATCGTCTTGTGATTAAGGTTGTGGAGACCTAACTGATAAAGTTGCAACAGCTGACGGAGAGTCAACGAAGGACGTCTCGCATAGCATGGTCGGACGAGGTCTTGACCAGCCTCGGTTTGATTTAAATGGTGAGCTTCCGATACGGTGGATGAGGGACCAAGGAAGCAGCCTATGAGTGAAGCTCTAGGTGACCTGTGAAGGATCCTAGAGGGTGCTAACCATACGGTGCTCGGGCTCTGGGTCGCCAAAGATACCCACACGTGCATCATGGAAGATATTGGAACAAGGAGAAGAGTTGTTTTCTGAAACCCAGCATGGATCTAGCTGATTGACTTTGCTGGTCCTCAACGGATGAGTCCATGGCTCTTTTATATGGATCTCTTGGTTGATCTTGCTGATCTTCAACGAAGATTCCATCTTGATTTTTATAAGTGATTATATTACCGGGTACTATGAGCTAGGAACTATTGAAAAGGCCCCTGAGTGGATAGGTGGTGAGCGTTCTGGTTTGCCAATGATGCCATAGATACTCCGATGAAGGAATGATTGGAAATTAAGATTCAACCAGATATTTTGGAAGATTGTGATCAGTGATACTATGGTTTCATTAAATGATTGTTTTAAAGATGGCTGAATCTGTGAAAAAGGCAATTTCATATTGGGTGTGTAAGTGGCATGACTAATGTTAAATTTGCATGAATATCCGGCTAGGGGCCTGGGAATTCTTTTCCCTGGTACCTGGGACAAAACCTATCCAAATTCTAAATTGGATCCCATCACTACAGTGGTTGGGCGGTTGGCTAACCCATGGGACTGGATGGGGTAGGCTGCACTGATGGATCCCTAAATTTGAGACTCAATTCTGTTATGGTACGCTAGATAAAGTAAATCCCGGTCAAAAATTGTTCTATGGAAAAGAATCAATGGCTGTGCCTCTCAATGAGGAAAAAAGCGTTGATCTCTATGATCCAAGTGCAAGTTTCTTCCTTGATCTGACCAAGTGACTTTAGGTTCGATTGAATCAATTTGGTCAGTAATGACCAAACTGATCAGTTTGGTCAGTAAATGACTTTAGGTTCAGTCAAATCAGTTTGGTCAGTAACGACCTTGACTACGTTAAAGTAAAGTTTTATCCTGGAGGAATCGCCTGTGCTTTCCGGGCAAGGGAAGTTTTTTAGAGTTCAGTTTTGGAAGAACCGAGGAATTAGTTACCTGTCCGGATATCTGTGGGCGAGGCCCCGAGTGTGGGACCCTGCCCTACGCAAGATGTGCTACTTCTACTGCTAGCACCCCGAATCCATTGCACGGTGGGGACGGGGATCTCACAGCTAGTATCATAGCAATTTGACTAATGAGGATCAACCAAAAAGCCAAAAATGTCAAAAATTTATGAAGTAGCAGTATAAGATCAGAATTGTGTGATGAAATTCATACAAATTGTTATTTGAACTGAAATTCATAAATTAGTAATTGGGTCTTCAGATGGAAGTACCACAATTGCATGGAATCCCTGACTTTCTTGAGGCCTAGACATTGGTCTTTACCTTATAGTTCCAAGGACCATGACTACCCGTATATACCGAGGGTATAACTGCAGCTCTTTACTGGCAGTATATACGAGTAAATCTAAGACTTGAAATTATAAGCATTAATGCTATCCAGATGATGAATTTGAATGATATGATTTTTAAATTCTGGTTGTGAACTGATGAGTTGATTTGGATTCTGATTGAAAAATGATGATTCCTGAAATTTAGTTGAAATGTAATAAGCTGAGCAAAACCACAATGAGGATGAATGGGACGAGTCCCTGTGATAATGTTCATAACTGGAATGACGTTAATGACTTCAGCAAATCACTATGAGATTAGTGGATTATGCTGGCAGATTACTACTGTTAACTTTTGATCAGTGGATCAAGTTAAGGGATGATAAATTAAAAATATAAAAAATTGAAACCCCCATGGAGTACTGTTCATATGGAAAAATTCAGTCTGATGGACCATTATTGTGTTAAAGATATGAATAAGATATTCTGAATGAATTGTTATTTGATAATGCGTTCTATATGAGTATCTTTACCCCATGATTATGCGGGGAGCCGTCCTATTTAAAGAACCCAGAATCAGTTGAATCCAGAATCGGATTGAATCATAAATAAAGAAACTTTACAAGAATTTTCGTATTGATAGGAACATGGATTGAGGTCATCGTGGTAGAAATGTTAACCCCCAACTCGATGAAGAAGAGCTCGACCTGGATGTTTGTAAAACTCTTCATAGTTCGCAGCCTGGTCCCTTCAAGGGTGAAGGGGAACAGTTAGGTGAAGTTGTAGAAAAGTGGATTGAGGCCATGGAGGAATACTTTGATGTAACTAGCTACAATGAGAGAAGCAAGATGGCTCTCGCCAGGTTAAAGATTGTGGAAACGGCCAGGGTTGCATGGAGGAATCACTGCGAGACAAACCGTCTCGACCAAAATACCCAAACCTAGAATGATCTCAAAATTTACCTAAGGACGAGGTTCTATCCTCCCGGATTTTTAGAAACAAAGATGAATGAATTGTTAGAGTTAACCCAGGGGAGTAGAACTATTGAAGCATATCACCAAGCATTCGCCCTCCTCCTCAGTTACTCGCCTCCGCTGGATGAAGAATAGCTGATGTTGGCCAGGTTCATTCGGGGTATGGATGTTGTGGTTTGATGTGTGAATGATGTGGATTGATGTAGATGGATGAATGGATGATGTGGTTTGATGTGTGAATGATGTAGATTAATGTAGATTGATGTATGGATGATGTGGTTTAATGTGTGAATGATGTGGGTTGATGTAGATGGATGAATGGATGATGTGGATGTGGATGTGGATGTGGAAATGGACGTATGGATGTGGATGTGGATGTGGATGTATGAATGTGGATGTGGATATGGATGTATGAATGTGGATGTATTCTTGAGCTTTCAAAACAAAGCTCTGATACTACCCTGCCCCCTTTGCGCATCGAACTCGGGAGTGCTGGCAGCGGAAGTAGCAACCTTGCACGTAGGGCAGAGCTTCCCACTCGGGGCTTCGCCCACGAATGTCCGGACAAGAGACTAATCCGATGGTTCTCCCAAACCCGAACCCGAAAAAAACTTCCCTCGCCCAGAAGCATAGATGATTCCACCAGGAAAAATCTTCTTACGAATATTTTATCTAACGGGTCAAGGCCTTAACTATCCTTTCTATTCTGACCGAACCCGTAGGTAGGTCACATGGCCAAGGAAGGGACTTGCACTTCGTTCATAGAAATCATCGTTTTTCCCCCCTTAAGCGAGGCACAGACATTGATTCTTTCCCATAGAACAAGAATCTTCCTAGGACTTACTCTAACTAGTGTAACTTGAACGTATCTAATTTAATTGTAGGCCCAACCACTGAATTGGTGGGATCCCTTTTTATAAAAATTTGGTTGTGTTTTGTCTCCTGGGTACCATGGAAAAGCCCAGGCTCCCTAGCCGGCACTCAAGCAAAATACAAAATAGACACACCACTTATACACCCAATATGAAATTGCCTTTTTCACAGATTCAGCTGTGAAAAAGAAACCATAATGTCTTTAAAATAGAATTGAATTGAAACCATAATGTTTCCATCATAATCCACAAAATTCTAGTCCATTGTTTTACAATCAAAATGTCATCCGGACTCTCCATTGAAGACCATCTAGTCAACCAGCGAGATCCAATTTCAAGTTCCAGTTCACATAGATAATTCCTTGCCAGTCCATCCATATCTTCCTCGACATACGCATGGGTGTCCTAGTAACTGTGAGCCCGTGCATTGCCTGGTCAGAACCCTCTAGGATCCTCCTTAGGTGTCCTAGCACTTCACTCAGGGACCGCTTCATCGGCCCTCGCCCATCATATCGGCGGAAGTGCACCATTTTAACCATACCAAGGCTGGTCAAGACCTTGGCAGGCTTTGCCGCGCAGGAGACGTCCTTCGATGACTCCCCGCTAACTGTTGCAACATAACTCTCCTTAGATTAAACCATAAGCCCAATGCTTCCTCCCCAGCATTCTGGCGTAAGATAGTCCCTTCGATGACTCCCTGCTAGCTGTTGCAACATAACTCTCCTTAGATTAAACCATAAGCCCAATGCTTCCTCCAGCATTCTGGCGTAAGATAGTCCTTTTTCAAAAACAGAGTTTCTATGCAAATCTTGGATTGGTGGGCCTTCAAATAGTTCTCCATCTCTCTATGGACATAGTAGGCCTAGTCCTTTTCTTTCTCCTCATGTACCGGCTTAGCAATTCTGTTCAAAGGCACCCTGTTATATGTGTCCACGGGCTTGACCTGCATCATTGATGACATGGCCCTACAAGATTTTTCTATAGCCTCATCACTTTATCATTGGAAAATGGAATTTATGCATAGATAAAATTATATCAAAAGTGAAATTTTGAGTATTATCATTTCTTAGAAAATGTGGGAAGCTATGGAAAATTTTATATCATTAGAAAATGAATTTGTGTAAAATAAATTTTATGCTAAAAGTGGAGTTTTGAGCATTATTCATTTGCTTGAAACATAAAGAAGGTTATGCACAAAGTTCTAGATGAATTATGGAAATGATTCATTTAGATAAAAATGATGTGAATGGATGTGAAATGATGTGAATGGATGTGAATGGATGTGAATGGATGTGAAATGATGTGATTAGATGTGGATTGATGTGGGAAGATGTGATTAGATGTGGATTGATGTGGGAAGATGTGAATAGATGTGGGAATGATGTTATTAGATGTGGGAATGAAGTGATTAAATGTGGATTGATGTGGGAATGATGTGATTAGATGTGGATTGATGTGGGAATAATGTGATTAGATGTGGATTGATGTGGGAATGATGTGATTAGATGTGAATTGATGTGGAAATATGTGAATAGACGTGGATTGATGTGGGAATGATGTGATTAGATGTGGATTGATGTGGGAATGATGTGATTAGATAAGGATTGATGTGGAAAGATGTGAATAGATGTGGATTGATGTGGGAATGATGTAATTAGATGTGGATTGATATGGGAAAGATGTGAATAGATGTGGATTGATGTGGGAATGATGTGATTAGATGTGGATTGATGTGGGAAGATGTGAATAGATATGGATTAATGTGGGACTGATGTGATTAGATGTGGATTGATGTGGATTGATGTGAATAGATGTGGAATGATGTGGGAATGATGTGATTAGATATGGATTAATGTGGGATAATGTGATTGGATGTGAATTGATGTGATTAGATGTGAGTTGATGTGGGAATGTTATGACCAGATGTGAATTGATGTGATTGGATGTGAGTTGATGTGGGAATGATGTGATTGGATGTGAATTGATGTGAGATGATGTGAGTTTGGTCAGAATACAAAGGTTAGTTAAGGCCCTTGACTACGTTAGAAGATTTTGCATGGAGGAATCGCCTATGCTTTTCTGGGCGAGGGAAGTTTTTTCCGGGTTCGGTTTTGGAAGAGCCGCTGGATTAGTCTCTTGTCCGAAAATTTGTGGGCGAGGCCTTGAGTGGGACGCCCTGCCCTACGTGCAAGGTTGCTACTTCCGTTGTGCTAGCTCCCCGAATTCCGGTGCACAACTAGTATCAGAGCAAATTGGTTGAAGTTGATCAATCAAGAAGCAAGAATGTCAAAAACTTATGAGTTACTAGTGAAAGATTGTAATTGTGTGTTAAAACTCGTACAAACTGATATCCAGACTGGGAATTCATAAATTGGAAATTGGGCTTTTAGATGAAAATACCACAATTATGTAGAATCCCCGACTTGCTTGAGGCCTAAATATGATGACATTTACCTTATGACACCAAGGACCATGACCACCTATATATACCGTGAGTATAACAGCAGCTCTATATTAACAATATCTACGAGTGAATCTAAGACCTTGAAGTTATAAGCAAAAATTGCTATCCTAGATGATGATTTTGAATGCTGGTTGATATGATTTTAGAATTCTGGTTGATAATTGATGAATTGATTTGGATTCTGATTGAAAGATGATGATTTCTAAATTCGAGATGATGAGCTGAATAAGTCACGATGATGATGAATGGAGAGAATTCCAGTAATGATGTTGGTAGCTGGGAAGATGATCAAGTCTTTTAGTAGATCACTATGAGATTAGTGGATTGTGCTAAACAGATTGTTTGTAGCTTGACCTTTGGTCTAGTGGACCCAAATGTGGAATAACAGATTGAGAACCTGTACAACTGAAATTCCCGTGGGGGAATGTTCAAATGAAATTACTGGTCTAATAGACCATTATTGTGTTAAGGATATGAATGAACTATTTTCTGATAAAATGAGTTATGTAGGTTTCTTCTTATAGAAGAAACATAATGAGTTTTGTATGTTTCTTCTTATAGAAGGGATCTTTATCCCAGGATTCTGAGAGGGTTGACCAAACTTTAAGGAAACCTAGAATCAGTTGGATCTAAAGTTTAACTCCTTTCAGATTGAGGTGATGTTTTCACCTAAGAATCTTGCTTAAGTTGGAAAAAGGGACTTAACAGGGAATTTTCGTATTGATAGGATCATGGATCAAGGTCGTCGTGGTAGAAATGTTAGCCCCCGATGCGATGAGGAAGAGATCGACCCAGATGTTTGCAAAGCTCTTCATAGATCTCAGCCTAGACCTTTCAAAGGTGAAGGGGAGCACTTGGGAGAAATAGTAGAGAGAAGTGGATCAAAGCTATGGAGGAGTACTTCGATATGTCACTGGTTACAATGAAAAAAGTAAGGTGGCTCTTGCCAGGCTAAAGATCATAGTAGAAACAGCAGCGTGGAGGAACCATTGTGAGACAAATCTCTTGGATCGGAACACCCAGACGTGGGATGATCTTAAAGCATACCTCAGAAAGAGATTCTATCCTCTAGGCTTCTTGGAGACAAAGATGAACGAGTTCCTGGAGCTAACCTAGGGAAGCCGAACTATGGAGGAATATCACCAGACATTCGCTCTCCTACTCAAATACTCGCCACCGCTGGATGAAGAACAGTTGATGGCTAGGTTCATTCAGGGAACGAACGAACCCTTGGATACCTTGGTAAAGAATGCTAAGCCAGTTTCTATGGCTGAAGCAGTATGGATGGCGAAGGATTTCGCGAAGGCCTTTGTTGTCAAGGTCCCGTTGATGCCAACACCATCATCTTTCAAAAGATTCCTAACCTCAAAGGTGATTCCAACTTTCGGCCTCCTAAGAGACAACAAGGTCCTAGTCAAATCCAAGATACAGGAAGTTACAGAATGGAAGGAAGGCCTTTTCCTCAGAACACAATTCCCTGGAACTCAACTTCAGAAGTTCCACCCTTGAACAAAGGAATTAAATGCTTTAACTACCAAGGATACAATTATCATAGTATGGATTGCCCGACTCCTTTTGGATCAAGGTTTTCAGGACAAGGAAGTCAAGGACCAAGATTCCAGATGCCAGCTCCTTCCTTCCAGAGTAATCAAGGTCCTTCTTGTCAAAATCAGGGAAACCCTAGAGGAAGACTCCCTAACCAGCCCCTCAGCTTTGATTGCAAAGTAATGCAAGACCTCAGCCTCATAATAGGGAAAGTCAAAGAGAGATATTCCCAAATCGGCCATCTACTTCCAAGGTAGTAACGCTCGAAGTAATAGAAGAAGAAAGAGAACTAAGAGATTATCCTCTAGCCTGTGAGATGAGGACATCTCGCGTTTTTTATGTGGGATAGGATGTAAGATTCCACCCTCCAGCTTTTGAGATTTAAAGGTGTAACAACCTCCCCTTTAGTCTCTGTAATCATCCCCTAATTTTGAATGCAAGGAAATATTGTTTTACCCTGTTTTGGTCTAGAGAGAGAAAATATTCTAGAGAGTGGTAATACAGTTTTGAAATATTTTTAGATAAGAATTTTCTCCTAGTCAATAGGAAGAGTTCCCCTGAAGCAGAATCTTAAAAAGAGTTTTTCAATGTGCATTAAAAATTAATCTGTTTTAAAAATAGTTGAATCAGAGAAAAGGCAATTTCATATTGGGTGTGTAAGTGGTCTGTCTATTTAATTTTTGCATGAGAGCCGGCTAGGGAGCCTAGGAACTCTTTTCCCGGATACCTGGGACAAAACATAACTAAATTTTCATAATGGATCCTACCAATACAGTGGTTGGGTGGTTGGCTAACCCATGGGCCTGGATGGGGTTAGGCTAGACTGATGGATTCCTATAATAAATTCAATTCTGTTCAAGTTACGATAGTTGAAGTAAGTCACAGGATAATCCTTGTTCTATGGAAAAGAATCAACGGTTGTGCCTCTTTGATGGGGAAAAAAGCGTTGGTCTCTATGAACCAAGTGCAAGTTCCTCCTTTGATTCGGCCATGTGACTAGCGGGTTTGGTCAGAATACAAAGGTTAGTTAAGGCCCTTGACTACGTTAGAAGATTTTTCATGGAGGAATTGCCTCTTTCTGGGCGAGGGAAGTTTTTTCCGGGTTCGGTTTTGGAAGAGCCACCGGATTAGTCTCTTGTCCGGACATTCGTGGTGGGTAGACCCCGAGTGGGAAGCTCTGCCCTGCACGCAAGGTTGCTACTTCCGCTGCTAGCTCCCCGAATTTCAATGCGCGGAGGGGGCAGGGGTCTCACAGGAAGGCTTGGGCATAAGGGCCCAAAAAGTTCAACTTCGGGACCCACACTGGTTTCTTTTTCTTACTTGCTGGGGATTGAGTGGCACTGGCTTGAGTGATAGCTGGGGTCTCGATAGCTTCTGACTTCAAAGCTGACATCTGTACATGAACAGCACATGAGTCTTCCGACTGGTGGGGTTGATACCATTTCCTCTTCCTCTTTTTTTTTTGTTAATGGGTAACCGGTTAGTTGAATTGAGAAGTGTGTTAGTGTAGGAGTAATCACAAGTGTGTTAATAGACAGGTGAAAGCTATGGCGTAAAGGTGCAGGGTCTGAGTGGTTTCATGAACTTGCAGGCCATGAAGTGGGTTTTGTGAACTAGTGAGGTTCCGTGAGACGATGAGGTTTCGTGAACCAGGTAGGTTCCGTGAAACACGGTTTCGTGAGCCAGTGAGGTTCTGTGAAATGATGAGGTTTCGTGAACCAGTGAGGTTCTGTGAAATGATGAGGTTTCATGAACTAGTGAGGTTTCGTGAAACACAGTTTCGTGAACCGGTGAGGTTCCGTGAAACACGGTTTCATGAAGTTAGGTTTCGTGAAACGCTGAGGTTCCGTGAAACACTGAGGTTTCGTGAAGTTAGGTTTCGTGAAACAGTGAGGTTCCGTGAAGTTAGGTTTCGTGAACTAGTGAGATTCCATGAAACACGATTTCGTGAACCGGTGAGGTTCCGTCAAACTACAGTTTCACGAACCTGAGGTTATGTGAAAAATGGTTTCCGTGAACCGGTGAGGTTCCGTGAAACTACAGTTTCACGAACCTGAGGTTCTGTGAAACTACAAGGTGATACTATCATGAAACTTTAGTGAAGGTGCCATTTGTTATGTTATTGGTTTTCCATTTTTTCTTTCGTTGTTAAGGTGCCGACTGTGCTTAATGCATGTGAGAATACCGTGGTTGAAAAATTATTATTCGGTAATTTATGTACAGCAAGTATTGCCGATAAGGTATTGATCAATCATGAAGATCAAAAAATAAAAAGGAAAAAGAAAACGAAAAGGGAATGGATCAAGCTCCCACCTCGATACAAGATAGTCGATTATAGCACAAAATTTGGGATGAAAGATGCACAATGATCAGCAGCGGAAGCGCAATCGAAAAGCAAAGGTCACACAATCCAAAATGACAAGAAAGGAAAGAAATTTGATTTTATAACATAGCTGTCGAACAGGACGGCTGCCTTAATGAAGAAAACCACATGGCGTTGTTTGATTGGCCCATGAGAAATGATCGTTTCATGGCATGAACCTCTATGAACCAGTTCATGGCGTGAACATTTTTAAACTGGTTCACGGCGTGAACTCTTTTTGAGCTGGTTCAAAGCATGAACTCTTTTTGAACTTGTTCACGGCGTGTATATTTTTGGATCAGGAATGCACAAGATTGATACTACCTTCTACTTTTTTCTGCATGCTCAAGCATTCAAACATGCACATATTGAGTGAATGAGACCTTGCTTACCTTGTACCCAGGTAACCATTGGATACCTTCATTTTTTATTGCCATGAAAACCAAGGTGACACTTGGGCACTTCTGGGTATTTGTTGATGCAGTCGTTCTAGTTCTATGTGGGAGTTTTTAATTCTTCCTTCCATCCAACTGAACAATGTTGTTACTGGGTCCTGTGGTGGAGGGCTTCTATCTTTGTCCCTTTGTTGAACTTCGTTGTTTATACCTTTAGGTTCCCTGTTCAGTTCTGTGACCGAAGTGACTACTGTCATTGTTTTGGCAATTCCCAACCCATTTCGTTGAGTTGTTTTTTTCCTCCATACAAAGGTTGGTGAGATTCCCACATGGGTTGGGAGTTGATGTTGTATGCTTTTACTACTCTCTCTTTTGAGACTTTAATTGCTTGTGGTGTTGACCACCGAGTGGGGTTTGGGTACCCATATTGTCGTATTTCCTTGGTAGTATCCTTGTGCTCGCAGCAGTAAGTCTTTTCGGACCCATTGCTTATGGAACCCTCATGGGCTATTGGGATGCTTGGAGTCCTGCCAATTTGTTTGTGTAAGTAAGGTCTGACTTTTGATTTCTTTGTAGATTTTTCATGCTGTCCCCATATTATTCATGGTTTCCTTCTTGTGGGGTTGGTTTTTAAGTTGAATCTTGGGCACCCACTTCTATGTACCCTTAGATTTTGGGTATTGTTTGTGCGAGTTTCATGGGACTGATGCTTGTTCTGTTTTATGAGGTGATGTCACTGCATTCTGTGTCGTTTTTTCATCAATCATGATATGTTTCCCTCTGTTTGTCAAGCTCCATAAAGGTATGGACATGACCTTATCGCCCTCGCTCAACAATGATGTCCTCTCTTCCCATTGGATATTACATTTGTTGGCGCGTAGATCCAAGATTTTCCTAGAATCATTTCCTCTTCCATGGAACCTGCAGGCATGACAAATATCTTCCCGACACTAAGGAATTATTTCTGATGGAAATGTTAACACTTAAAAATCCCTCAGCTCTCGTAGTTATTAAGTGCACACTATGTACTTGCGCATCAGTGGGTTCAAGGCGTGGTCTATCTAATGCTACCCAAGTTTCATATACGAGATCAAGTTATGACTTGATCTCGTACTATTAGTGCAATGCTTGTTGCATGGCCTTTAGCTGTAGTAAGTCCCACCTTGAGTCATGCTAGCTCAATGTTTAGTTCCTCTTCATCCAAGAGAGTCAAGGAAGCCATGTTGTCTCTTCTAGAGTAATTGTTTAGCTTTGTCCTCCCTTGCCTTAGCCTCTTCTTGAGCTTGCTGGATTTTTTCCTTTGCGAGCTATTTCTGTTGTTTTAAGAGATGTTCTTGCAAGAGAATGTCTTGGGTCAGTAGTCCAAAATATTTTTTGAGTTTACTTCCATTGACGTAACCCTCCATCTATATGTTGTCAATCGTCTTAATTCGAAATGACCCCTGAGGTGTGATCTCAGACACTCGAAATGGTCCCAAGCCTCGGTATTTGAGTTTCTTTTTCCTAGTGCTTCCTACACCATACATGAGGACAAGGTCTCCCATTTCTAGTTCTTTTTGTTTCAGATTTTTGTCGAACCAATGTTTCCTACATAGTTTCTCGACCATGAGTCCATGTGATACTATTAGCCCGGTCTCATCAAGCTTCTCTCTAAATCAATTAGCCTTTCACCTAATGCATTCTCTGTCAGACGTTCTTGTACTACAATCCTTAAGCTCGGGACTGGGTATTCCATAGGCATTACTGCCTCAACACCATAAGCTAGATGGAAGGAAGTGTATCCCATTGCTACCTTGTATGATGATCAATATGCCCATAGGGCTGTTGTCAGCTTATGTTCCCAGTCTGTTCGACTTGCTTCCAAGGTTTTTGTCAAGATAGTACACAAAATTTTGTTTGTACTCTTTGCTTGACCATTGGCCTGTGGATAATAAGGTGATGATTTCCAATGGACCACTAAGAATCCCGCAAGTAAATGATCAATCACCTCATTAATAAAATGTGAGCCGTGAGATCACTAACTAATTCTAATGGGCAGTCGAACCTTGAGATAATTTGCTCATATAAGAATTTTGTTGTTGTTCGTGCATCAACTCTCTTTTTGAGACTTTGGCTTTTGCCCATTTTGTGAAATATTACGTGGCCATGATCACATATCGGGCTTGGGATAGATGTGTAGCTGGACTAATAGGTCCAACAAAATCTACTCCCCATTTTTCGAATGGGGAGTAGATTTTTGGGGTGAGAGGCATCTTGTCCTTTTGTTGTGGGATAGCGAAATGCTGACATTCTTCACATATTTTGATAAATTCTATGGCATCTCCAAATACATAGGCCACCATAGTCCTGCTTTTGAAGCACTTTACGAGCCGTGATCTCTCTAGCAAAATGCCTGCCTGCTATCCCTGAATGAGCTTCATCCAATATCGTGTGATGAACTCATCTTCTCTCACACATCTTCTTAGCACATTATCTTTTCCTAGCTTATATAGTTCTCCCACAATCAGTTGATAAGGTGCAGCAAGCTTGATAAGCCATCGCATTTTATCTTTGTTTAAAGGTATTTCCCGGCGGGGCGAAAAATCATGAGCTAGATACTCTGAGATTTCCTTGCTCCATTCAGGTACCATGTCCAATTTGAACAAACAAGAATCCGCGAGATCATTTTTAACACCAGTTTGCTGGTTTCCCATTTGGAATTCTTGACATATGATCGACTAACGCATGTGTTCCTTTTCTTACCGCCATGACTGTAAAGTCAAATTCCAACAATAATAGCAACCATTCAATAAGTCGCTTTGTGTGAGGAAAAATTAAAGTGGACACAACTGGTTAGTAAAGACTAGAGTGGACACAGTAATTGGTTTCATGTGAAGATAACTTAAAGTGGACACAATTGGTTGTGGTAAGACCAGAGTGGACACAGTAAGTGGCTTTCGTGTGAGGATAACTTAAAGTGGACGTAACTAGTTGGTAAAGACCAGAGTGGACACAATAAGTGGCTTTCTCTCATGATAACTTCAAGTGGATACAACTGGTTTCTAAAGAGCACAGTGGACACAGTAAGTGGCTTCCTACATACTGAACTTAAATTGGACACAACTGGTCGATAAAGACCAAAGTGGAAATAGTAAGCTTAAATAACTATTAGTATTTAACTAGAGTGGTCAAAACTACCCCATACGGGTGCTATAGTGAACACCACAATGGGCTTCTATTATTTCATGGGAAAGTGTATTTAGTTACCAACTCCTCATAGAAGGAAAAAGTGTTGCAAGAGATGTATTCTTCTCTCATTTTGTGAGCATATTGGTCTTTTCAAAAACTATGATAAGGTGAGGCAAGACTTCTATTCAAAGGGCTTATAGAGGGATGTGTATGAACATATTTTCTAATGCATACTTTATCAACAACAAAGCAAAGATCCCACTCATAATCCAAGTGGTTTACTTCAGACCTTGCCTATTCCATAAGACAAGTGGACTCACATATCTATGGACTTCATCACATATCTATTCCATAAGACATATCTGTGGACTTACAAAGCAAGGGTTGAATTTTATTTATGTGGTGGTGGATAAGCTTACAAAGTTGCTCATTTCATTCCAAAGACCCAGGCTTCTTAAACTCATGGAGTATTTTTTTAAGCTACATGGGATGCCTCAACAAATTGTAAGTGATAGAGATCATAAATTCATGGGTTCTCTTGGAAAGAGTTTGTTTAAAGCTATGAGCACTAAGCTTACCCCAAGCACTGCTTATCACCCTCAAACCGATGCAAATTGAGAGGGTTAATAAGTGGTTGGAGATATACTCAAGGCATTATTGCCATGATACTCAAATAACTTGAGACAAATGGCTTTATTTGGCTACATTTTGATATTGTAATAGCTCTCCCTCAAGCATTGGTATGTCGTCTTTTGAGACTCTTTATGGATATAAAGTGCATGTGCTATCAATGGTCTTCAAAGAGGATGATGTCAACCTTCATGCAAAAACTCTGCAAAAGAGGAGTGGGAAGGAATGCAAGGTTTGATGCAACAATGTAAGAACAACATGAAGAAGGCATAAGAGAAGATGAAGTCTTATTTAGGCATCTCCCATGCTTTCATGAAGTCTTTGCAATAATTTCTTACTTTCCTAAAGCATTTGTGAGGTTTTTTCATCATTTTCTTGCAAATATACATGGCTATGATGTATACAAAGAAGGCATAAGGAGTTCAAGGAGGGAGATTATGTTTTCTTGAGGCTACAAAAGTCACGACATTCTTTCTCTCAAGGCTAGACTCAACAACAAATTGGCACATAGATTTTATCGGCCTTTCATGTTGCTCATCAATAAAGTGGAAGAAGTAGCTTATCAACTTTAATTTCCCAACAATAAAAGAATGCATAATGTGTTTCATACATTTAATCTCAAAAGGTATGTGGGAAAAGATCTTCAAGTGGTGGATGAGTTCCCTCCTATGGATGAGAAGGGAGCGATCCAATACATACTGAAAAATGTAGTGGGAAGAACAAATAAGGTTTGAGGGGCTGTATAGAGAAATTCCTCATTAAGTGGAAAGGGTAACCCGAAGATGAGTCTACATCAAAGCCTTTATCTTATTTGCAAGAGCATGGGCTTATTTTTTTATGATATGGTAAATTTAGGCATTTATAGGAAAGTATAGGTTTCTAGAATTTTTGAGATTCCACTTTTTGGTGGTTGTCAAATGTATATCCAGGATGATTGGGTGGGATGGTTGGGTATGATGGATAGTGAGTAGACATGCAATTTTCAGCCTTTTCTATACTCATATAGACTGTTTATATGTGGATCTCCAACCATGTTTTGGAGTTTGTACGTATGGATATTGTGAGTATGTTCTATGGCTTCTACTTGGGTGTTCTTTTGGCATTATGTGTAGGAAATTACAACCAATGAAGAGTTTATGGATGATTACATTTGAAGCTTGGGAAGACATGCTCATGGATTTTGAAGTGAAGTGGTTGACTGCTACAGTGGTGGTTGTCATAGCATTTGGAATATGGTTATGGTGTATATGGTGATTTTGGGGGACAAATCTTTATGTGGGAAGGGATGGATTATAATGAAGGCTTATTTTAATACCTAAAGTTATAAAAATTAGAATAAAAGGAAGTATTAGATAGCACATATAAATAGGGTAAGGGCTCATGGAAGAGAACTTTTGGGATCCATTTGGACTTTTATGGGAGTCAGCTCATGATCCTTCATGTGTGGATTATCACGCGGCTTCTTTGAGTATGTCATTTTACTTGTTTCTATCATCTCTGTCATTTTACGTGTTTCTATCATCTCTATCGTGATGAATGCTCATGCCATGGCTTCTTTGATTATGTCATTTTACTTGTTTCTATCATCTCTATCTCGAATGAATGCTCATGCCATGGCTGCTTTGAGTATGCCATTTTACTTGTTTCTATCATCTTTATCTTGATGAATGCTCATGTCATGGGCTATGGAGTTCTTACATGTTTCCTATCATGAGTATTTTTTGCATTTTCTTTAATTTATGTTTTTTTAAAATAATTTTCATGATTACCTTGTTTACACTTTAGAACATTGGGTGAAATTCCAAGACCATTATCGAGGAGATGTGTCCATATTAAGAAAACCCATAAGTGAGCATTAATGCCCGTTGAAGTGAGCGTAAATTATTCACATTACGATATCCTAAGGTTTAACACTTTAGAATGGGCATTGCGTAAGGCCCCCGCCCGACCCGTAGGGCGGGGGAATCCTTTTGATAGGTGGTCAAGTCTCGTGTTATTTTCCGATTGAGGACACCTCGATCTCGTAGAAATACGAGGTTACGAGCAAACGGACGGACCTAGCTCTATCTCGCAGGGGAAACGTAGTCATCCTAAAGGAAATTCTAATCCCCAGCATGAAATGTGCGTGGAGATGGAACAAGACCCACACTTGGTTCAAGGAAGACAACGCCTTTTTCCCCCGTATTCATGAGGCACGGCCGCTGGCTTGGTCCCCTAAAACAAGTCTTGTTCGTGACTCTACTATTCCCTAAGTATCGTAGGTTACGACTAGTAGAAAGCTACCCGACTGATCGGGTCCACCCATCCTTAGAATGGTACCGTCAGGGCATCCATTCTCCCACTTTCCACACACTCACCCGTTCAATTGTTTCCTAATTAAGTCCTACCACACTATGAAACACTTCAAAACAAATTCCTTTGTTAATTAATTACACTTGATTCCTTAAAGAAAATCTTCCTTAGCACAACATTGAAATCAACGAGCATACTTACAGTGAAAAATATTTACAAAAGACCCTGAAACCGGGCCGATATCCCAATCCAAACTTCATGTCCAAACCATAACCATAACCACAATCCAATCACAGTCACAACCACAACCACAACCACATCGATGATCTAGAATTCGATCTTCCAGCCTCAACCAGCTGGGTAAACCTCACGGACCGTCTCCCCTCGTCGTCAGCCAACTGACGAGGGCCAAGCCGTCCTGTCACCCCCTCAGGTACTGACGCTTGTACCAAACCCTCTCGCTCTTCGGAGGGGACGTCTCCTCATGAGGTGGGGGTTAAGTCACTGCACTAGCCTGGACCCACAGAACTAGGCAGCATATATACATCACCCTGGTGGTGAAAACCAATTCCCAGTGGCATAGGAGGGGATTGCCCTGGGCCGACTCCCGGCCTCGCTATATCCTCCGCCCGTCTACACAGGCAAGCACGGAGTTAGCTAAGGGGGGGAGAAGCTGTACCTACATGTTAGCAATAAACCAGCAGTATATCCAATAGAAAAAAAGACATAGCCTTTATTCAATGAATTCACACATTAACAAAAACCATTGTTTTGGAAAGAAAATGATTCAAAAGCAAGATTATTTTCCTATAACTTTACTTAAGAGTAACCATAAGGTACTTTAGGCCATCTATACTAGGGGTTTAACCTTGGTTTCTTTCCTATTATTTCGAATCTTTGCATTAAGCTTCATAAGAGAGAATTTTTACTTAAACTTGTTAAATGACCAACCTGGTTATCGTTTTCATGCCTATTCACTTCAAGAGGGGCGAAGTCGATTGCAGGGACGCGATTTGCTTCATTCCCTCCTTGGGCAGCGCGTGGTTCTTCAATTCGACGGCGTTTCGGCGCCATAGGAGCACTAGAGTTTTAAGAGGATAGAGAGAAAACGAGGTGAATATAAGAGGTTGGGAGCGTGGAGAGAAAAGAGAGAATTCTACTGGTTCAAACAGATTCGAAAACGGAGTCCGTTTGGGGTAGGAAAAGCTTGTTGGGCTTATGGGCAGGAACGACCTCTTAGCCTAAGTTTAAGTCGCCGCATATGGGGGGGGGAATTGAGAGGGTGTCCTTAACTTGAAGAGCTCTTGAGAAGAGTGTACGTCTAGGGAGGCCTAGGGAAGAGTAAGGCAAGGGGTAGAGGAGAAGCACACTTTAAGTCTATTCACACGGGGGGAGAAGAGTGTAGGACATGTCCTAGAGCTTGAGAGAGGGCTTGCGCGTAGGGGCTTGCTGGGGGCTTGTTTGGAGAAGGGGGCTAGGAGGGTCCTTTTATAGGTGCTGGAGGGTGGACGTCCGGGTGCGGGAAGGTGACACCTGGGTGGTGTAGGTGTCCGGGAGAGAGTGTGGGCGTGAGACACCTAGGGGTGGAGGTGTCTCGAGGAGAGAGAAAGTGTGACACATGGGGGTGGAGGTGTCCCCAAGAGAGAGAGAGCGCGACACCTGTGGATAGAGGGTTCTGGGGGGAGGGGGTACGTGTAGGGGTGTGCTGGAGGGTGCGTCTAGGTCGTGTACACACTTGGGTGCCCCGGGCGGATTGTCGGTTTTTTTCACGGGCGGCGCCCGTGGTGGGGCCCACGCCGGCCGCCCGCCGTCGTCCGGGGGGGGTCAAAAAGCCGTCGTCCCGGGGGGGTCAAAAAATATTTTTTGACGGAAATGTCCGGCCTTGCCCCGTGACCATGGGGGCGTATTCCGTTCGTTGATTAGACGCCTGGATAGTTACTATTTTTGGTCGGAAGTCCGCAGATTAAAGGCTTAAAAGCTTAATTAAACCCATTCCGGGTGCCCGTTTTTAGTTCAGAAAAAACTATTTTAAGCGTAAAATTACGCGTAGATTTCAAATTTGGATTCAAAATTACAAATTTCTAAGTAAAAATGGCTTATTTTCCAAAAATAGAAGTTTTTTGATCGTAAAAATGACAAACTAAGTTATATTTTTCAACTCTGAAGCAAGTACATTGTTATTTACAATGGGTATGTTACATCCTTCCCTACTAAAAGAACTCGAGATGTCCTCATCTCGGCACGAACTCTGGGTAATTCTTTTGGAGGGTTGACTCTTCCTCCCACATGGCATCCTCCTCAGGGTATAATCTTTCCATTCCACTAAATGTTCCCTAAGGATTCTATTGCGAAGCACTCTTTCTCTAGAGTCGATGATTCTATTTGGTCTCATTTCAAGGACTCCCTGAGTTGGCATTACAATTTGTTCATCATCAAGAACATGATCAGGATGAGGCACATATGGCTTTAGTAAGCTTACATGGAATACATCATGGATTTTGAGGTGGGTTGGGAGGCGAAGTTTGTAGGCATGTTTTCCCAAACATTTGATGACTTCATAAGGCCCACAATACCTTGGACTCAGTTTCCTAAATTTTCCAAGAGATAAAGAACTTCTCTTTGGCCGCACTCGAAGAAAAACTTTGTCTCCTTGCTGAAAAATTCTTTCAGATCTTTTGGTATCAGCATAATGCTTCTGTCGATCCTGGGCGGCTTTAATATCCTTACGAATAGCTTTGGTTTGTTCTTCCATTTCTTCAAGCATCATCCTAGAGGCTTCAACCTTTAGTGTGGGGTCAGAGAAATTTAAGGGAGAAACATTCCTGACCATAAAGAGCTTTGAATGGTGACATCCCTATGCTTTGGTGATAGGATGTATTGTAAGAGAATTCCACTAGAGGAAGATACTGAATCCACTTCTTTGGTTCACGCCCACAATAGGCTCTCAGGATGTCTTCTATAATCTGATTAACTCTCTCAGTTTGACCATCTGTTTCTGGGTGGTAAGCTGTACTGAAACAAAGTTGTGTTCCAATAGCCTGGAATAATGATGTCCAGAACTTTGAAGTGAAGTCAGAGTCCCGGTCACTGACTATTCTTTTTGGCAATCCATGAAGCCTAAAGATTTCCTTGATGAAAAGGCGGGCAATATCAGAAGATTTAAATGTCTTCTTTACTGGGATAATATGGGTGACTTTGGTAAGCATATCCACAACTACTAAAATAGAATCATACCCTCCTTGTGTTGTGGGAAGACTTGTGACAAAATCCATACTGATACATTCCCACTTCATCTGAGGAATGTCCAGAGGTTGGAGTTTCCCGGGCATTTTGATTCTCTCAGCTTTAATCCTTTGACATGAAAGGCATTGTCTGATGTATTGAAGGATATCTCTCTTCATTCCAGGCCAAAAGTAACTTCTCCTTAAGGCATTCAAGGTTTTTCCATAACCTGGGTGTCCTGCTACGGGGCTATCATGAGCTTCATACAAGATCATCTTCTTCAGTGCAAGATCTTTGGGAATACATAACCTATGCATGAAGTAGAGGCATTCATCATCGAGGGTGTATCCCTTGATCAATATATTTTCCTTTTCTGTGGGTGCCTCCTTGTGAACTAGGCTTACTAACTTTTGGTAATCAGGGTCATGAAGTGAAACCTGCTTTACCTTCTCTAGGACGGGATTATTTGGTATAGAGATTGCACTTAGAAAGGACTTGCGACTACGGGCATCTGCTACAACATTATCCTTTCCAGGACGAAATTTGATATCAAAATCAAACTCTTGCAGAATCTCAATCCACCTTCTTTGCCTCATGTTGAGATTGGGCTGGGTGAAGATCCACTTTAAACTCTGGTGGTCAGTTACAAGCAGAAACTTACGGCCTAGGAGATAGTGTCTCCATAACTTGAAACAATGAACAACTGCAAGGAGTTCCAAATCATGGGTGGCATAATTGACTTCATAGGATTTAAGCTTACGAGAAGTGTAAGCCACAGGCCTTCCTTCTTGAATTAAGACACCACCAAGTGCAAGGCCGCTAGCATCAGTGACAACCTCAAACTCTTTGGTGAAGTCAGGGAGCTTCAGAACTGGTGCTGAGGTGAGGATAGCTTTAAGTTGGCTAAAATTGATTTGGTGGATTGGTAACCATACTATCTTACATTCCTTCTTGAGGAGATCAGTTAAGGGTGCGGCTATCTTGGCATAATCCTTGATGAAGATCCTATACCATCCTGTGATGCCTAGAAACCCATGGATTTCTTTGACTGTCCTAGGGGGTGGCCATTCCAATATATCCTTGACTTTGGCAGGGTCTACTGAGATGCCCCTTGAGGAGACAATGAACCCTAGATATTCAATTTGGGAAGTGAAGAAGGTACATTTGCTTTTCTTGGCATAGAGCTTATGTTCGTGCAGTATTTGCAATACTTTGCGTACATGCTCCTCATGTTCCTCTTTTGACTGAGAATAGACCAAGATGTCATCGAAGAAGACAAGGACAAATTCATCCAAGTAGGGTCGGAAGATATCCTGCATCAGGCGGTTGAAGGTGGCGGGAGCATTGGTTAATCCGAATGGCATGACTGTAAATTAATAGTGGCCATAGCGGGTATTGAAAGCGGTTTTGGAGATATCTGATTCCTTGATCCTAATTTGATAGTAGCCAGACCTTAAATCCATCTTGGAGAAAACTTTGGATCCATAAAGTCTGTCAAGAAGTTCGTCGATGCGAGGAATGGGGTATTTGTTTTTGACAGTGACCTTGTTTAGGCCTCGGTAGTCAATACAAAGACGAAGCGTGCCATCCTTCTTTCTCTGGAAAAGAACAGGCGCTCCCCATGGAGAATTACTAGGGCGAATGAATCCTTGCTCAATGAGCTGCCTAAGTTGTTCTTTGAGCTCTATGGCTTCGAGAAGAGACATTTTGTAAGGTCTCCTTGAAACTGATTCAGCACCAGGGATTAACTCAATCCCATGATCTACTTCTCGAGATGGGGGTAGTTTTGTAAGTTCCTCTGGAAAGATATCTGAAAACTCCTGGAGCCAAGAGGGTTCTAAATCTGGGTTGCTTTCTTCTACCTTGTTGAGTTTGACAAGGAAGATCTGTTGGCCCTTGCGCACTCCCTTAAGAAGGCGATTAGCTTTGACCAAATGAAATTTGGGTTTACCTGTTTTTCCCTGGGCTGATACTATCTGTCCTTGACTATTCTTAAAGGTGATGCCTCCTTCAGCACAGTGAATGTCAGCATTGTTTGCAATTAACCAATCCATACCAAGGATTCCATCATAAATCCCTAATGGTAAGCTTCTGAAATACCCATGGGTTGATTCACCATCCAATTCAAATTCAAGATCTCCCACACAATGTCGGGATACTTCTTCTTTTCCACTAGCTAACTCGACAATCATTGCTTGGGTTGGTTTTTGATCTAACTGTAACTTACGCAAGCATTTTGGAGAAAGAAATGAATGCGTACTACCACAATCAATCAAGAGCTGGAAAGATCTACCTTGATAAGTAGCCGGAGCTTGGATAACAGAAAACTGCTGATTAGGTCCTTGATGTTCTATAGCTGCATGAATGGTGGCTTGCTCTTCTTCTTCCATCTCTAAAGTCGGTTCACCAATCATAGAGCAGACACGGGCAGTCACTCCACGACCTCTACCACGTCCACCACCACCTCGTCCAGCCTGGCGGTTATTAGGAATCCCACGACCTTGAACTACCCGGCCGCCTTGTGGAGCAGCAGTGACACTAGGATTGAGAGAGGGTCTTGCAAGTTTGGGGCATTCATTCCGGAAGTGGCCAACTTCATTGCAATAAAAGCACCTTTGGTCCCCATAGGATTCTGAAGTGGAATTAGCATAACTGCGGGGGACAAAATTATTGGGGTACTGACCAATAGTGTTGTGGCGGAAATTCGATTGGTAATTCCTCTGGGTTAGACTCAGGATAGACTCTCTTCTTTGCTTGACCACTCTTTACTTCTTTAGCCAGAGGTTTGGCTCGGGTAAGAGCATCTTGCAAGGTAGTTGGCCTCATTGCTTCAAGGCGAGAATCCAAAGGTTCATTCAGCCCTTGGCAAAATCGGGCCACTTGTTGAGTGATCGACATAGGTGGAGCATATTTGCCAAGTGTGACAAATTTTGAGTAGTATTCCTCCAAGGTTAAGCTAAGCTGCTTGAGGCTGAAGAACTCGTTCATCTTAATAGATTCATGAGATGGGGGAAGATAACGGCCCTTCACAGCTTGCTTAATGTCATTCCAGGTTTGGGTATCTTCAGTGACGCCCTTATCTCGGCACCATTGCTTCCACCAAAGTTTGGCGTCCCCAGTAAGACGGAATCTGGCAAGCATGGATTGATTCCCAATTCCTGTACCAGCAGCCGAAAAGTAATCGTCCATGGCTTCTATCCAAACTTCTGCATCCCTTTCAATCTTTGAACCTGCCCCATTAAATGAGGGAGGTTGCATTTGTTTGAGGAGAAGCTTCTTCTCCTGTGTATCTGTATATAATGCATTGGGAGCAAGAAGTTGACGATCCTGGTTATCAATATGAAGCTAAATTTAGAATCATGTCACTTAGGCGGTTTAATACACATAAGACAATGAGTGTGAAAATCAAAACCTTTTATTCCAAGCTTTAATATTTACAAGTAAACCAAGCCATTTACAAGGATTGGACTAAATCCAATCTTATTTATTTACATGGTAGTCCTCTAGGGAACCTAATAAAGATCTGCGGTGGTAGCATTGAAAAAGTAGGGGGGT
This sequence comes from Cibotium barometz, assembly GCF_041138505.1. Taxonomy (NCBI): domain Eukaryota; kingdom Viridiplantae; phylum Streptophyta; class Polypodiopsida; order Cyatheales; family Cibotiaceae; genus Cibotium; species Cibotium barometz. The sequence goes on along the minus strand of NC_141057.1, from coordinate 45,134,336 downwards.
TCTCCCATGGTTTCAAGAACTCGATAAGTCTCTGGTAGGGGAGGTAAACCTCGTCTAGAAAGACGGGTAACGGCTACTCTATCAGGGGATACAACTTGAGTCACCTTATCATAAACCCAACGATTCTGCAGCATGCGATTCCCATCGATAGTGACATAGGTGTTACGAGGAGTGCCAATAAACCAGAACAGGCGAACCATCCGCAACATCTCGGTATATCGGATCCGCCTCAAGTCGTTGGTGAGATTGCCGACGTGCTCAGCTCGAATGATGAAATAGGTAGATCGACGATGCCAATACTCAGTTCTGTTCCATCCCCTTTCGATGCGAGTGTAAAGAGGAAGGGTTAGCTTGTCTACAATGTGCATCATAGTGTCACGGAACTCGAATTCGGAAGAGCGACAAGCAGTCATGAACATGCATTGGAATACCAGGAAGCGAGAATAGGGATCCATCTCGTCCTCCTGCATCCAGCCGTAACTAGATTAGTTTAACAAGAATTCCTAGAGTAACAAGAGAATACAATATAAAATCTCCCAAGTCTAAACGCGCTCTGATACCACGTGTAAGGCCCCCGACCCGTAGGGCGGGGGAATCCTTTTGATAGGCGGTCAAGTCTCGTGTTATTTTCCGATTGACGACACCTCGATCTCGTAGAAATACGAGGTTACGAGCAAACGGACGGACCTAACTCTATCTCGCAGGGGAAACGTAGTCATCCTAAAGGAAATTCTAATCCCCAGCACGAAATGTGCGTGGAGATGGAACAAGACCCACACTTGGTTCAAGGAAGCCAACGCCATTTTCCCCCGTATTCATGAGGCACGGCCGCTGGCTCGGTCCCCTAAAACAAGTCTTGTTCGTGACTCTACTATTCCCTAAGTATCGTAGGTTACGACTAGTAGAAAGCTACCCGACTGATCGGGTCCACCCATCCTTAGAATGGTACCGTCAGGGCATCCATTCTCCCACTTTCCACACACTCACCCGTTCAATTGTTTCCTAATTAAGTCCTACCACACTGTGAAACACTTCAAAACAAATTCCTTTGTTAATTAATTACACTTGATTCCTTAAAGAAAATCTTCCTTAGCACAACATTGAAATCAACGAGCATACTTACAATGAAAAATATTTACAAAAGACCCTGAAACCGGGCCGATATCCCAATCCAAACTTCATGTCCAAACCATAACCATAACCACAATCCAATCACAGTCACAACCACAACCACAACCACATCGATGATCTAGAATTCGATCTTCCAGCCTTAACCAGCTGGGTAAACCTCACGGACCGTCTCCCCTCGTCGTCAGCCAACCGACGAGGGCCAAGCCGTCCTGTCACCCCCTCAGGTACTGACGCTTGTACCAAACCCTCTCGCTCTTCGGAGGGGACGTCTCCTCATGAGGTGGGGGTTAAGTCACCGCACTAGCCTGGACCCACAGAACTAGGCAGCATATATACATCACCCTGGTGGTGAAAACCAATTCCCAGTGGCATAGGAGGGGATTGCCCTGGGCCGACTCCCGGCCTCGCTATATCCTCCGCCCGTCTACACAGGCAAGCACGGAGTTAGCTAAGGGGAGGAGAAGCTGTACCTGCATGTTAGCAATAAACCAGCAGTATATCCAATAGAAAAAAAGACATAGCCTTTATTCAATGAATTCACACATTAACAAAAACCATCGTTTTGGAAAGACAATGATTCAAAAGCAAGATTATTTTCCTATAACTTTACTTAAGAGTAACCATAAGGTACTTTAGGCTATCTATACTAGGGGTTTAACCTTGGTTTCTTTCCTATTATTTCGAATCTTTGCATTAAGCTTCATAAGAGAGAATTTTTACTTAAACTTGTTAAATGACCAACCTGGTTATCGTTTTCATGCCTATTCACTTCAAGAGGGGCGAAGTCGATTGCAGGGATGCGATTTGCTTCATTCCCTCCTTGGGCAGCGCGTGGTTCTTCAATTCGACGGCGTTTCGGTGCCATAGGAGCACTAGAGTTTTAAGAGGATAGAGAGAAAACGAGGTGAATATAAGAGGTTGGGAGCGTGGAGAGAAAAGAGAGAATTCTACTGGTTCAAACGGATTCGAAAACGGAGTCCGTTTGGGGTAGGAAAAGCTTGTTGGGCTTATGGGCAGGAACGACCTCTTAGCCTAAGTTTAAGTCGCCGCATATGGGGGGGGATTGAGAGGGTGTCCTTAACTTGGAGAGCTCTTGAGAAGAGTGTACGTCTAGGGAGGCCTAGGGAAGAGTAAGGCAAGGGGTAGAGGAGAAGCACACTTTAAGTCTATTCACCCGCGGCGGGGGGGGGGGGGGGGGGGGGGGGAGGGAGAAGAGTGTAGGACATGTCCTAGAGCTTGAGAGAGGGCTTGCGCGTAGGGGCTTGCTGGGGGCTTGTCTGGAGAAGGGGGCTGGGAGGGTCCTTTTATAGGTGCTGGAGGGTGGACGTCCGGGTGCGTGAAGGTGACACCTGGGTGGTGTAGGTGTCTGGGAGAGAGTGTGGGCGTGAGACACCTGGGGGTGGAGGTGTCTCGAGGAGAGAGAAAGTGTGACACATGGGGGTGGAGGTGTCCCCAAGAGAGAGAGAGCGCGACACCTGTGGATAGAGGGTTCTGGGAGGAGGGGGTACGTGTAGGGGTGTGCTGGAGGGTGCGTCTAGGTCGTGTACATGCTTGGGTGTCCCGAGCGGATTGTCGGTTTTTTTCCCGGGCGGCGCCCGTGGTGGGGCCCACGCTGGCCGCCCGCCGTCGTCCGGGGGGG
>NC_141057.1:44961566-45124066 GCF_041138505.1 Cibotium barometz | reverse complement strand
CTCTATGGTCATCTTGGTGGCATTGTGAGAGCAATTGAGCAGAAGGCACCCATTTACAAAAAGAGCTTCAAGACCATGCTTATAGCCATTTTGCATTGAAAGTACATTTAAATACTCTTTGACGTTCAAAGTACTCGTAAGTATGTAAGTACTACGACACTAGGGCCTTAAAGTACCTCAAGAGTACTCAAGTGGTACTTTAAAAGTTTGTCCAAGTACTCTCATTTGTTTCAAGTATTCACAAGTTCTTTTAAGTACCGTCATTTGTTTTAAGTACTTTGAAAATACTTTCAAGAGCTTCAAGACCCTGCTTATAGCCATTTTGCATTGAAAGTACATTTAAATACTCTTTGACGTTCAAAGTACTCGTAAGTATGTAAGTACTACGACACTACCTCAAAAGTACTCAAGTGGTACTTTAGAATTTTGTCCAAGTACTCTCATTTGTTTCAAGTATTCACAAGTTCTTTTAAGTACCGTCGTTTGTTTTAAGTACTTTGAAAGTTCTTTCAAGTACTCTCATTTGATAGTACTAAAAGGAAGTACATTAAAAATATGAAGTACTTTGAAAGTTCTTTCAAGTACTCTCATTTGATAGTACTAAAAGGAAGTACATTGAAAATATGAAGTACTTTTAAATGTATTAAAAGTTCTTTCATGTACTTTCTACTACCCCACAAGCACTTTAACAAGTTTAAAGTACTTGAAACTACATGAAAGTACTTCCAAAGTACTTGAAGTATTCAAAGAACTTGCGGAAGTATTCAAAGTTTTTGCAGAAGTACTCAAAGTACTTGTAAAAAAACTAAAAGTACTCGAGGAAGTACTCAAAGTACTTGCAAAAGTACTCAAAGTACTTGAAAAAGTACTCAAAGTGTTTGCAGAAGTACTCAAAAGACTTGCAGAGGTACTCAAAGTACTTATAAAGCAACACAAAGCTCTTGCATAAGTACTTATAAAGCAACACAAAGCTCTTGCATAAGTACAAGACATACTTGCATAGGTACTTAAATTTGTAGAAGTACACAAAATACATCCACTCAAAGTACTTACAAAAACTCAAAGTACTTTCTAATGTACTTACAGTACTTGCTAAAGTTTTTAAAAATCTTGCGAAAGTATTTAAAGAACTTGAAGTACTCAAAGAAGTCAACCCACAAAAACCATTTGAGACAACCCCAAAAAAAAAAAGAATAGTGGTACCACTAACCCATGCTTTCACCCTCATCAAATAACAAAAATATGTCCCCCTATTGTTTTTTCCTCATTGATATGGCCCTCTATTGTTTTTGCCTCAGTGATTATGGATAAACTTTAGGAAAATTAAAATAATAACCTTATGAGAATTGAGTGAAAATTAGCGCATGGTAAAAAAATCTTCTCTGCCTCATTTGGAAAACTTTGATGTCTGGCATGCCTTCTCAATTTCTCTGCCTTATTTGGAAAAAATCAGAGGGTGCTAAAAAATTCTTCCAGCTGTCTCATTTGGAGAATTTTAAAATCGAGCATGCCTTCATGATTTCTTTGCATGCCATATGTCTCTCTCTCTTTGAATAGCCATGTTGGGAGGGACTCTCAAGATCTCCTTGCATGATAACTCTCTCTCTCTCTCTCTCTCTCTCTTTATGTATTGTGCACCATGACTCTCCAATTTCTTGCTCTCTTTGGCGCCATGCCCCATGAGAGGCCAAGAAACTATCCTCAGAGGCTTACCTTAGTGTCTCTCTCTCTCTCTTCTACAAGGGTGATCTCCTAACAAGACAGATGGTATGGGAGTACAGGGTGAGCTTTGTAGCATAACTCACAGAGTATGGGTGACCCTATCTCTCTCATACAAGAAGGGATGAAGAGGAAGAGTAAGCAAACTATGTTGCTTTAGTGGCACTATAGGGTAGTGGTGGTCCATCAAGGCGAATGCAGTAAGCCGAGTACGAGAAGGGAAGTTGTGTAGGAGGTAGTACACAATGCCCATTGTAAAGTGTTAAACATTAGGATGTTCTAATTTGAATAATTAATTCTCACTTCAATTAATGCTCACTTATAGGTTTTCTTAATATGGAGGCATTACCTTGTTATGGGCTACCACACCTCCAAGAGGGAACTCTACACATTCACCTAAAGGATGAGCAATAGATCACAACTGTCGTAGGGCACTTACCAATGCTTCGAACTTGAGTCCCTTGAGGCCTCCAAGCTCGCTTGTTAATCTCCAACCTCTAAGCTCCACCTCCACGCTGTCACCGTACAGTCGCTCGCACCATTGCATAAGGTAATCACTCCCTCTCTCACTCTCTCACACAAGCATGAATCACACAAGCATAAAAGAGGAACAATGCTAGAATGCTCTCTCTTTCCTTCAATCTCTCTCAAGACACAAGGGAGAGCTCTCTATAGCACAAAGGGGATTGTGTCTTTTCATTATGAGAAAATGCCTTATATACATTTGGTCCTTATTCACACTTGGGCGCCCAAAACTTACTTACTAGGCCTTGGGTGGCCAATATCTCATAATGTATAACTTTTATAGTGCCGTTTCATGACACTTATTAATGTCCTCAATTGGAGGATCATGTTTGTTAATCCAAAATGGGATTAACATTTTCCCCTTCCTAATGTAGGTTCTGTCTGCAAAACTTGTTACCAAGGTCTTAAGACCTGGTCACCAAACTCATGTCGGTAGAAGTTCCTCCTGGATTGGAGCTTCTTGAGTGTGCATCGGAATGCTGAATGTGATCTCCAGAATCTTATATCCACCATGTCTTCAATAGCGGGGTTTGGAATTCTGCGTCATGCCCTGATCCATGAACATATAAATTGTCTTTGTTCCTGAATGTTTGCAAATGTTGCTGGTATAAAAATGGGGAAGTTGTAGCACACATGCGAGTTGCATCTCTTGGCTTTCTGAAATTCTAACGGTGTCCATCTTCTTTTAACTGGCATGTATAATGGATTACCCCATAGTGTTGGTGGCGCGCTCATATACACTAGGCTGTATTCCGGAATCGCTAGGTACTCCTTCCTCCAATCTGGCTGTATTTCAAAATCTTGCAGTTGTGGATTCTCTTCATTGGGTGATTATGGTGGCATAGCCACCTCTAGGGGGTGCACAGGATTTGCTTTCCTCCATCTTCTAAAACAGTAGCTAATCATGAATGTAACAATCCGTATCTCGATTAAATCAGCTAAGTGAGGATTTGCCAGCTTCGTATGCTTTGCCACATTCGCCCATAATGTACCCTCTCCGGCCAATGGAAGTAGTTCTTCTAAGTCAAGGCATGGGGCGCGGAGAGGGTATGGTACATTATGCTATTTTGTTGGAGTGATTTCTGAATATGCTTTTGGCATGATTCGGCATGTGGGCTCAAATGGAATGATCTGCATGAGTACCTTGAACGTTAACTTTAGCTTCAAAAGAGGATTGCCCGCAACAATGAATGAACCCCTCGTACTCTCTTGAGAGTGCCATGTTGGAGGTGGGTGAGGTGCCAGTAACTCCTCGCGGGGCCAAGAGTGTTAGTGGGAAAATCTATCTCAGGAGGATAGAAAGATGAGAAAATGCAATCAGCGTGAGAGGTGTTAGTAGGTGGCGTGTTAGGATATGGGTTAAGTAGCTTACTAGTAGCGACATTAGAATAGACAGGGTTAGTTGATTTTGAAAATGAAGAAGAAGATTCTTCTTGACCCTGACCTATGCTAGGGGCTGGGTGGCTAGGCTTATGAGACTTAATAAAGTCTTGTAAGTCTGGAATTTCTTTGGCATTGATAGTAGGATATTATATGTGAGTAGCATCAAATTTGTATTGCACATTGGTTAGCATGGCTTCTAAATGTTTGTAGATATTAGTGTAGAGTTTTATAATGCCAAAAGGATGATATAGAGTGGACTCACATAGATTTAGATGTTGGTGAGTGTTATATACCTCTAGCCACCCATGACTTATAACCCATTGGTAACTATGTGCTACTACCTCATAGTTGGCGGGTATCTTTGGAATGTCATTTGGGATAAACAGGTCTAATTTTTTGACAGTGTTGTCCAGAATTTCTGAGTTTTGGAGAACGCGACACCAACTACGAAGGTTTAGCACGATAGGATGTAGAGGGTAGAAAAAGATGTCATGGGGATTAGTTAATACTAAGTCTCCCCTCAAAATTCCCATGATTGCAATAGGATCAGCGTCTCTTTCAGTATTTTGTTTGATTAATGTTAGTTCTCCTAGGCCTGTACCTTTAGATAGATTAATATCATACTGAAGTAGAGAGAGTGTTAGTGTAGACAAAAACAAAGAAAGAGTTTGAGGAGGGGCCTGATGAGGTACTGGCAGTTGTCCCAACGCAGAGACGCACTCAAGGAGGAGACGAAGATCATCACTAGGCTCCGGCCCCGCTGAGTTCTTTCTTAGATTACTAGCTCACGCTCTAATGCTTGTAGGCGGAAGTTTGTGTTGCTAAGGAGGTTTGAAATTGACATTTCTCTAACCATCCTTGTAGCATCTAATTCTTCGAATCTTCTTGGGCCCGTCGGGCCATTGCTTCCCTGTCTTGAGCTTGGGTAATTTATTGGAGCCTTTGGGCAGCCAGCCTTTGAGTGTCGTGTAGTTGTTGAGTAAGCTGCGTCATTACCTCTTGGTGTGCCAACTATTTTCTTTGTGCTTTGGCCTGGCTTGCACTTATTGTTTCATTAAGTGCTCGGATCTTCTCTGCATGAGCCTTGTTTGTTTGTTTTCTTTCATGTTGTAAATTGTTTGCCCTTTCCTCCTCTGCCTTTAGCTGTGCTGTTAGCTATTGGATTTGGCATTGCATACCTGGTATTTGCTTGGAATTCCTGTATTTGTTGTGCATGAAGTGTATTGAGCTCCTTTGTGTGAGTGACTTCTTTTTGGAGCTGCTCCTTTGCTTATTCTAATTTGGCATTGAGGTCAATATATTCTCCTTCATTCTTTGCACTATTGTTTGGCTTAAGACCATGTTATTATTTTCCAAGGCGTTGTACCTTTTCTCCAGCTCATTCGTAGCTTTTAACCTCTCTACCTGTGTGGATGCATCTTTTACATGCTTCCAGAGGAGGGCAGTGTTACGGTCGTGGAGCATATGCATTGTCAAGAGGTGACATCGCCAAACCTTTTGTTCTTGTTTCCATATTGCATTTGTGCTTGATTCTGCCTCCAGCCCAGTCTATGGTTGGTTGAGCAGCTCGTCAAGTCCTTCCATGGTCTCCTACAAGAATTGTTGATAGTCGATGTTCGGCAGGGAGGCCAGCTGGGGCAGTCTTTCTTCATCTTCCAATCTTCTCCTCTTGCTTGGACTTGATGGCTCTGGAGTTCTTTGTCTTTTACTTGCTCCATGGGAGCCTTTGGTTCCTGTACTGGGGGCTGTGGCCGCCTCCACATCTTGTCTTTCCTTAGCTTGTATTAGCATTGTTTGTTCTGGAGTTGTCTCTGTTGGCGTGTCTGCCAGACTTGATTCTTTGAAAGGAGATAGGTCTGTAAATATGAGTTGTACTAGGCTTGTTGGAGGAGTGATTTGTTGCCGGGGTTCTTGTGTGGTATGGCTAAGAATATTATCTTGAAGTGCCTCTTGGTAAGTGCCTCTTGTACTAGGGCTGTGGTCACCTCCACATCTTGTCTTTCCTTAGCTTGTATTAGCGTTGCTTGTTGTGGAGCTGTCTCTGTTGGCGCGTCTGCCAGAGTTGATTCTTTGAGAGGAGATAGGTCTGTACATATGAGTTGTGCTAGGCTTGTTGTTGGAGGAGTGATTTGTTTCCGGGGTTCCTATGTGGTATGGCTGAGAATATTCTCTTGAAGTGCCTCCAAGGTAAGTGCGGATTTCTATGGCCACTTTCTCCTCTAGTCTTTGTGACTTAGGAGCAACATCTGTAAGCACTGATAGGATGTGAGGATATGTGAAAGGATGTGATGTGATGTAAATGGATGTGGATGTGGATGTGATAAGAGGTAATGTGATGTAAATGGATGAGAATAAGATGTGAAGTGATAGATGTGAATGTGAATGAATGGATAGATGTGATTGGATGAGAATGGATGTGATGTGAATCGGGATAGATGTGAATGGATGAGATGTGATGAAAATGGATGTGATGTGATGTGATGTGAATCGAGATAGATGTGAATGGATGAGATTGGATGAGAATGGATGTGATGTGATGTGATGTGAATCGGATAGATGTGAATGGATGAGATGTGATGAGAATGGATGTGATATGAATCGGGATAGATGTGAATGGATGTGATGTGAATCTGGATATATGTGAATGAATCGGGATATATGTGAATGAATGCGATGTGATGTGATATGAATTGGGATAGATGTGAATGGATGTGATGTGATGTGATGTGGATCGGGGTAGATGTGAATGGATGTGATGTGATGTGATGTGGATATGGGTAGATGAGAATGGATGAGATGTGATGAGGATAGCTGTGGATAAATGTGATGGGATGTAATATAATGTGATTGGAATACATATGATTGCATGTGGATTAAGCAATGTGAATTGATGTAGAAGAATGAGGAATAACGAGAAATGATGTGGAACAATGTGGAAAGATGAGAGTTCATTAGAAACTGTATTTATGACCTGTTTTTAAATGACTATTTTATATCAAGAATGCTGGGAAAGCATTTTGACCATTGTGTGAATGAGGTCGTGGAGACCTAAGTGATAAAGTTGCAACAGCTGACGGAGAGTCAACGGAGGACATCTCACGTGTAGCAAGGTTGGTCGAGGTCTTGACCAGCCTCCGTTCGATTTAAATGGTGAGCTTCCGGTACGGTGGATGAGAGACCAAGGAAGCGGCCTATGAGTGAAGCGCTAGGTGACATGCGACGAAGGATCCTAGAGGGTGCTGACCATACGGTGCTCGGGCTCTCGGTCTCGCTGAAGATACCCACGCATGCCTCGAGAGGAAGAAAATGGAATAAGGTGTTAGAGTTGTTTTCTGAACTCGGGCATGGATTTGGTTGATTGGCCTTGCTGGTCCTCAAAACGGATGAGTCCATGGCTCTTAGGCTCTTGACTATGTTAGAATAAAAATATCATGGAGAAATCACCTGTGCTTTCTGGGCGAGGGAAGTTTTTCCGGGTTCGATTTTGGAAGAACCAAGGGATTAGTCTCTTGTCTAGATATCGCTGGGCAAGGCCCCGAGTGAGAGGCTTTGCCCCGAAGTGCCACTTCTGCTGCTAGCACCCCCAATTTCATTGAGCGGAGGGGGCAGAGATCTTTCAGCTGGTATCAGAGCAAATTGGCTGAAGTGGATCAACCGAGAAGCAAGAAATGCTAAGAATTTATGAAGTACGAGTAAAAGATTATAATTGTGTGATGAAATTCATACAAATTGATATTCAAAATAAAAATTCATAAATTAGTAATTGGGTCTTCAGATGGAAGTACCGCAATTATATGGAATCCTTGACTTGCTTGAGGCCTAGATATGATGGTATTTACCTTATAATTCCAAGGACAGTGACTACCCATATATACTATGGGTATATCAGCAGCTCTTTACTAACAATATATACAAGTAAATCTACGACCTTGAAATTATAAGAAAAAATGCTATCCAGATGATGAATTCAAATGCTGGTTGATATGATTTTAGATTTCTGGTTGAGAATTGATGAGTTGATTTAGATTTTGATTGAAAGATAATGATTCCTGAATTCTAGTTGAAAGAAGATAAGTTTAACAAAGCCACAATGAGGATGAATGGGACGAATCCCAGTGATGATGATAGTAACTGGAATGATGATTGTGACTTCAGCAAATCACTATGAGATTAGTGGATTGTGCTGACAGATTGCTGTTGTTTGATCTTGACCCAGTGACTCTAATTAAGGGATGACAAATTGAGAACCTGCATAACTGAAATTCCCATGGAAGAATGTTCAGATGGAATTTTTGGTTTGATGGACCATTACTGTGTTAAGAATATGAATGAATTATTCTCTGATAATGAGTTCTGTATGTTCTTCTATTTAGAAGACATCTTTATCCCATGATTTTGTGGGGGGCTGACCAATCTAAAGAACCCCAGAATCAGTTGGATCTAAAGTTGGATTTGAACTATAAATAAAGGGACTTAACAATAACTTTTATATTGATAGGATCATGGATCGAGGTCGTCGTTGTAGGAATAATAACCCCCAACTCGATGAGGAAGAGCTCGACTTGGATGTTCATAAAACTCTTCATAGATCGCAGCCTGGACCATTCAAGGGTGAAGGGAAAAACTTGGGCGAGGCTGTGGAAAAGTGGATCGAAGCAATGGAAGAATACTTCAATGTCACCAGGTATAATGACAAAAGTAAAATGGCTCTTACAAGGCTGAAGATGGTAGAAACAGCTAGAGTGGCATGGAGAAACCACTACGAGACAAACCGTCTGGATCAAACCGTCTGGATCGGAACACCCAGACATGGAATGATCTCAAAATTTACCTAAGGAAGAGATTTTGTCCTCCCGGCTTTTTGGGAAACCAAGATGAACGAATTCTTAGAGTTAATCCAGGGGAGCAGACTATTGAAGTGTATCACCAAGCATTCGCTTTCCTCCTCAAATACTCCCCACCGCCGCCGCTGGATGAAGAACGGCTGATGTGGCCAGGTTCATTCGGGGACTGAACGGACCTTTGAATATCTTAGTGAAGAATGCCAAGCCAGTTTCCATGGTCGAAGTAGTGCGGATGGCAAAGGATTTCGCCAAGGCCTTCGATGTTAAGGTCCCGCCAAAGCCAGCACCATCATCTTTCAAAAGATTTCTAACTCCAGAAGGTGATTCTAACATTCCACCACGTAAGAGACAACGAGGTCAAGCTCAGAGTCTGGAAAGTTCTAGAATGGAACAAAGGTCCTTTTCCCGGAGCTCAATCCCCTGGAATTCAACTTCAGAAGTTTCACTCTTGAACAAGGAAGTGAAATGCTATAACTGTCAATGATTTGGACATCGCAGTATGGATTGCCCAACTCCTTTTGGATCAAGGTTTTCGGGGTGGAAAAATTAGGGACCAAGATTCCAGACTCCAGCTCCTTTCTTCCAGAGTAATCAAGTTCCTTTCTGTCAAAATCAGGGAAATCCCAAAGGTAGACCCTCTAACCAACTCTCAGTTTCAATCCAAAGTAATGCAAGACCTTCGCCTTAGAATAGGGGAAGTCAAAGAGAGATGTTCCCAAATCGGCCATCCACTTCCAAGGCAGTAACGTTGGAAGTGATTGAAGAAGAAGAAGATGAAAGAGATTATACTCCACCTGTGAGATGAGGACATCTCACGTTTTTTAAGTGGGGTAGGATGTAAGATTTCTCCCTCCATCTTTTGAGGTGTAAAGGTGTACAAACCTCCCCTTCTGTTCTTGTAATTATTCCCCCCTCTCAAACAGAAGAAAGATCTTGTTTTACCTTGTTTTGGCCTAGAGAGAGAAAATATCTAGAGAGAGGTAATCCAAATTTGAGATATCTTTAGATATGAAAATCCTCCTAGTGTCTGAAATGGTTTTCCCTGAAACAGAAGTTCAAAATAAACTTTCCAATGTGCATTAGGAATCAATTAAAAATGATATTAGCCTAAGGGTCTAGATTTTCAAAAATTTCTGGATTATGGTCCAATTAAGGTTCCTATGGACCAATATGATTAATCCAAGTGTTGGGATGAGATAAATCCAAAGAATAAAAGAAAATACCCAAAAATGAGAAAATACTCACATAAGATGAAGAGTTGACTGAGTACAAGGTTTATTAGTTAAAAATTAAGAGATATTACTAAAAAAAGAAGATATTTTGGAGAAATGATGAATTTTTGACACCTTGGTAAGGAGGGGGAGACCTTTGAGGTAGGCGCCTATTTCACACATGTGGATGAGTTTTTAATTCAAAAAAATTGTGATATTTTTATCTCTCCTCTCTCCTGGATCAAACCAAATAAAAAAGAGAGCCAAACTGATTCAAATCTTGTCTAAATTCAACCAAACTGAAGCTGGAAAATTCTAGAACTTAGTTAGACTCAGTTAGTGGCCTCTCTCACCTATAAATAGACCCTCATTCTTTTGTATTCTCATTTATGAACTATACCATGCCGGTATTACATTAAAATAATGATATTTTCTATTATCCCTTAAAAATCCTCTACTTTTGGAGAACTTGGAGCTTCTCTCTCTCTTCAACAATCCTTGGAGCTTTCTTCTCAACATACTAAACCAATTGATTGGTTGGGGGCTTCCTTCTAAGATAAAGAAGTAAGCCAAATCTAGAGGTAAGAAGTAATTTCATGGTTTTCATAAATATTCACTTCTCAAACCCTCTCAAGCTTGAGAAGTTTCTATTTAGTTGTTTTTAATGCAAATCAAGCTTTCTCTAAGATTTTTAATAATTAATCATGAAAAAGTTAATCTTTATGCTTAATTAGGATGCTTTTTATGTATATCTCTCTCTCCCCAAAAGAATAGTCATTCTTATGACTAATTCTTAAGCAAATGAATGCTTCTCATTGATAAATTCTTAATTCAAAATCAATCTCTAAGCTTGTTAAGCTAGAGGTTAAGAAAATGGTTTTTTATGTTTTTATGCTAATAAAATTATGGTAAACTTATGATTTAATTCCATAAATTGGATTTAAGTCTAAGGATAGTTATTCTATCATAATTGTATTACAAAGTCTTATTCTTTCTAGAAATATTAAAAATTATCAGTAAGTGAAGCTATGGCAAAATTTTTAATACATAACTCACTTTTATGCATAATGTGAAAAGAGGACTTCCTACCATATTATAGGATTGGACATCCTATGCTAAAAGAATGATTTTCATCAAATTCATGAGAAACTAATTTTTAGTATTTATGCATAAATAATCAATTAAAGAAAATATAAATTTTTGGTAATTTTATTTTTATGTAAAAAGAGAAATTTTCATGATAATAGAGATTCGTGTAATTAAATAGAAAAAGAGAAATTTTGGTATATTAAAATAATAAATATTTTTATTTAAAGAGAAATTTTAGATAAATTTATTTTATATATGAGAAAATTTAAATGATAAAAGAGGAATTCCCATGACATTTGGAATTCAATTATTTAAATGGTAAAAGTGAAATTCTTGGCATATTTGAATTAATGGATATTTTTATTTAAATTTAAAGAAGAATTTTAGATAAATTTATTTTATGCATGAGAAAATTTAAATGATAAAATAGGAATTCCCATGACAATTGGAATTCAATCATTTAAATGGTAAAAGTGGAATTCTTGGCATATTTGAAATAATGGATATTTTTATTAAAGAAAAGAGAAATTTTAGATAAATTTATTTTATGATAAAAGAGGAACTCCCATGGCATTTGGAATTCAATCATTTAAATGCAAAAAGAGGAATTCCCATGATATTTGATATCCAAGAAATTAAATGAAAAAAGAGGAATTTTTAGCATAATTTAAATTATGAGTATTTATCAAATGTGAAATTTTGAGCGTTATTAATATTATTGGAAAATATGGGTAGAATTGATTTTTGTAAATCCCATGAATCTTTTATTCAAAAGAAGAATATTGAATATATTTCACTTGAGAAATTTGAGAAAGAATCTAAAAATATCCGTCGAGAAAAAGTACCTTTAACTAGGCCGACAGAAATTTGGAAAAGTCCCATCGGTATCAAAAATAGAAAATGTTACTAAATGTGAATAGATGTGAATAAGATGTGATAAGATGTTAGTGGATGTGATAAGATGTGGTGTGATGTAAATGAATGTGGATGGGATGTGAGGTGATGTAAATGGATGTGGATGTGAATGAAGAGATGAGAATGAGATGTGAGGATATGTGAAAGGATGTGATGTGATGTAAATGGATATGGATATGGATGTGATAAGATGTGGTGTGATGTAAATGAATGTGGATGTGGATGTGATAAGATGTGATGTGATGTGATGTAAATGGATGTGGATGTGGATGTGATAAGAGGTGATCTGATGTAAATGGATGAGAATAAGATGTGAAGTGATAGATGTGAATGTGAATGAAGTGATAGATGTGAATGTGAATGAATGGATAGATTTGACTGGATGAGAATGGATGTGATGTGAATCGGGATAGATGTGAATGGATGAGATGTTATGAGAATGGATGTGATGTGATGTGATGTGAATCGAGATAGATGTGAATGGATGAGATTGGATGAGAATGGATGTGATGTGATGTGAATCAGGATAGATGTGAATGGATGAGATGTGATAAGAATGGATGTGATGTGAATCTGGATAGATGTGAATGGATGTGATGTGAATCGGGATATATGTGAATGAAGGAGATGTGAATCGGGATAGATGTGAATGGATGTGAATAGATGTGAATGAGATGTGAATCAGGATAGATGTGAATGGATGTGATGTGGATTGGGGTAGATGTGAATGGATGTGATGTGATGTGGATATGGGTAGATGAGAATGGATGAGATGTGGAGGATAGCTATGGATAGATGTGATGGGATGTAATATAATGCGATTGGATGAGAATGGATGAAGGACGATGGAAATACATATGATTGGATGTGGATTAAGCAATGTGAATTGATATAGAAGAATGTGGAATAACGAGAAATGATGTGGAACAATGTGGAAAGATAAGAGTTCATTAGAAACTGTATTTATGACCTGTTTTAAATGACTGTTTTATGTCAAGAATGCTGGGAAAGCATTTTGACCATCTTGTGAATGAGGTCGTGTGGAGACCTCATTCACAAGACCTAAGTGTGGAGACCTAAGTGATAAAGTTGCAACAGTTGACGGAGAGTCAACAGAGGACGTCTCACGTAGTAAGGTCGACCGAGTAGCCTCTGTTCGATTTAAATGGTGAGCTTCCGGTACGGTGGATGAGGGACCAAGGAAGCGGCCTATGAGTGAAGCGTTAGGTGACCTGCGAAGGATCCTAGAGGGTGCTGACCATACGATGCTCGGGCTCTGGGTCGCTGAAGATACCCACGCATGCATTGAGGAAGAAAAAGGAACAAGGTGTTAGAGTTGTTTTCTGAACTCGGGCATGGATCTAGTTGATTGGCCTTGTTGGTCCTCAACGGATGAGTCCATAGCTCTTTTATATGGATATGTTGGTTGATTGGCCTTGTTGGTCCTCAACGGATGAGTCCATGGCTCTTTTATATGGATATGTTGGTTGATCTTGCTGATCTTCAACAGAGAGTTCATCCGGATTTTTATAAGTGAATATATTTCCAGGTACTATGAGCTAGGGACTATTGAAAAGGCCCCTGAGTGGACAGGTGGTGAGCGTTCTGATTTGCCATAAGTACACCGATGAAGGAATGATTGGAAATTAGAATTCAACCGGATATTTTAGAGAATTATGATCTGTGATACTATGGTTTCATTAAAAGATTGTTTTAAAGACAGCTATAAATCTGTGAAACAGGCAATTTCATATTGGGTGTGTAAGTGGTGTGACTATCTTGAAGTTTGCTTGAAGCGCTGGCTAGGGGGCTGGGGAACTCTTTTCCCTGGTACTCAGGGCAAAATATAACCAAATTCCTAAATGGATCCTATCACTACAGTGGTTGGGCGATTGGCTAACCCATGGGACTGGATGGGGTTAGGCTGAATTGATGGATCCCTAAAATTGAGACTCAATTCTATTATGGTACGATAGATGAAGTAAATCCCAGATAGTCTTTGTTCCATGGAAAAGAATCAACAGCTGTGCCTCTTGATGAGGAAAAAAGCATTGGTCTCTATGATCCAAGTGCAAGTCTCTTCCTTGATCTGACCATGTGACTTACGAGTTCGGTCGGATCAATTTGGTTAGTTAAGGCTCTTGGAATACATTAGAATAAAAATATCATGGAGGAATCGCCGTGCTTTCTGAGCGAGGGAAGTTTTTTCGGGTTTGGTTTTGGAAGAACCGAGGGATTAGTCTCTTGTCCGGATATCCATGGGCGAGGCCCCGAGTGAGAGGCTCTGCCCTACGCACGAAGTGCTACTTCCGCTGCTAGCACCCCCAATTTTGTTGCACGGAGGGGGCAAGGATCTTTCACTCCTCTTCTATGGTTGTAAACCCTTCCTCCGTTCTGTATTCCTTGTTTATGGGTTCCAAGTTTAGAATTTCTCCCTCACTTATTCCCATAACTATTTCTGGTTCCTTCCCTCGTGACTAGAGAGTGGGTTAAAACTTCCCGTTTCCTTTTACTCAGCTCTCGCCCTTCGAGTGTAGAGCTCTTGTTTACTTAAGCTCAATTCTCATAGCTGTCGTTCCACCTCGCTCCATTTGAGGTCTAACTCTACTTCCTCAGCGGTGGGGAAGAATATTTGACCCGTCTTGGCCACACTTTCTATCTCCCGTCTTTTTCGGGGACGTTTGGATGGCCACTTCTTGTCGTGGACCGAGTCCAGCACTAGTTGACAAACCCATGCCCGCAGATTGTGCTTCTTCATCATCATGACTGGTTTGGAGACCAAAAAATCCTCAGGCGATATCAGTGATACCACTAGACCTGGTTGGGGAGGGTGGTTTCTCCAGTGATACCACTAGACCTGGTTGGGGAGGGTGGTTTCTCCTCTTCCCCAAACCTAGTGTCCATGGACTCTTCGCTACTAGTTTTAGCGGTGGTGCATATCCACTGCATGTTGTAAATCTAGATCTGGTCTACATGATTGCACCTCAATAACCTGTAAATCATACTTATCTAGTAAGCTCATGTTAGATAACCATAGTTAGTAATCATGCTCCGATTCTTTGTGACTAGGTTGATTTTCCACCTCACTTGGGTGTGCTCCATGTATATATGCATCCTTTGGTCTACTAGGTAATGGTCTGAGTGCATCCTCACTGTGATATGGCATGGGTATTATAGGTAAGTTAGCTAAGTAGCTATCGTGAGCTAAGCGTTCTAGGAAATCACCAACCATACTCGAAAAGGGACAAGGAAGTGGAAACATATATGTCATAATTGATGGTGTAAGTTGTTGAAATTTGAGCAAAATGATAAGCTATGGTGGATCAAACACTAGAATCAGCATAATTAACAAAGTGATTAGCAAGTGATTAAGACGTAATTAGTGAATAATTAGCACATAGATTAATGTAGGCATGGATACTCAAAAACCAGCAAATTCTCATTAGGGCTATGCCTCAATTTATAGTGTTTACATCAAGCATCAAATCCCCTTGATTTCTCCATGATTCACTCCCTGAATATCTCCACCTCTTGCCTGATTCTCTCCACCTCTTCTCTTTTCCCTGAATATCTCCCAGAATATCTCCACACTCCTAAATTCCCTCATGCTACCCATTATTCTCTCCCAGTAGATTCTCCTAACCTTTTCACAGGTTCTTTCACAATTACATCTCATCTTTTACAGCCTCTATCCAAGAGCTTGTTCCCACACACACCCTATTCACTTGTATATTTCAACACCTCCCCTCAAGTGAATAATCCTAACACACCTGGACCCTGTATCAAGTTTCCCTCTTACTTGATAGCCCGCGACCAGTGCCTCAAGTCCCTAAACTCCATAGTCCTTGACACTCTCTCTCTCTATGTGTCCAAGGCTACTATAAGTGCCCGCGACCTTGACTAAAGTGCTCACACATACAACTACCACTTGGCCTACATCATCGGTGGCTCAGAGGTGGTTTTACTTTATTGGGGCAGGTTACATTGGGTTGTGGGTTCTCTCTCTCTCTCTCTCAGAAAAGATGATCCGACTCCACTTCTCTTGGAGCCTCCATGAAGTTTGCCGATGTCGTTCCTTCTTCACTGGGTTTGCTGTAGCAGTCTCTCGCCATGTGTCCTGGCTTTCCACATTTGTGGCAAGTGAAGGTCCTCCCTCCTACTCTGCCTCTTCCTCGTCCTCGTCCTCGAGAGAATCCTCCTCGGGTGAAGAATGCTTTTTCCTCTCCTGCTGTTGAGTCGAGCTCTTTCTTCTCTTTGCCTCTGCTCTCTTGCTCCAGTAGAGCTGCTTCTATCTCGTGTATCTTCAGTTCAGGCACATTCTTTAGTGTTGCTACAATGTTTTCATAATCTCCTTTATCCACACTCTTCAAAAGTACAGCTAATGCTTCATCATCTTCTACCTTTTTGCCAATAGCTGCCAGCTATTGCTTAATGCTTTTATATTTGTTCAAGTGTGTGATTAAGGGTTCACTTTCCTTCATGTCCAATTTGTAAAACTGCATTAATAGATTTATCTTGGAATTTTTTGCTTGTGTACCAAATAATTTATTGAGTTCATCCCATGCATCTTTTGCCCACTGTATCCCTGTGATATGGTGAATGATCTCATCATTTAAACTGAGTGCAATAAGCCCCAATGCTTTTTCATTCCTACACTTCCACTCATTTTCCCCTCTCTCTGGGCATTCATCTCTCCCTTCAACTAATCCCCACAGATTTTTCCTCATCAGCAAATACATGGTTTTTGTTTGCCATGTATAAAACTGTTCTCCATTAAATTTGGTTATTTCCTGTGCTGAATTCATGGTGATGTGAAGGGGGTCTTACCTCTTGATCCAAATTCAAGATTCAAGGGCAGTGTCTACCCTTTTACAACTCAATCTGGTGTTTAATAGATGATTACAACAATTTTATCAGCATAAAATCACCAGAAATTACATTAAATTGAGAGTAACCAATTTGTACGGGATGGTTGGAGTATCAAACCAACTCCGATTTGCAATCTGAAGCTTTAGGGATCTGTATCAGATACCTAATGGTTAATTTGAACCCTCAATTGCACCAAAGTACAGTGATTAGCACTGATTAATCACTGATTAGCAAATTAATGCTCTGTTTTGTGTGCAGAAAACAGAGTATGCGGGGAGTCCAGATCTGGTGCCTTCCACTTCAAATCAGCTCAAATGCTTTGAAAGGCATCAATAGCAATGAGTCTAGTAGAGGATTAAGCCAAGAAACACAAGATTTGACCAAATAATGAAAGCTTAATCTCTGTTTTACCAAAGTCACCTGCAGATTTGATGAAGAGCTTGGATCTCTCTGTAGACTTGATGAAATTGATTTCTGTCTTCACCAGCTTGTAGAGCATGCTTGATTACCCCTTGGTCTAGGAGGAATTAGCTCAATTTGATTGGAGGAGCTCAAGATCTGCAGAATACCCAGAAAATGCAGCGCTGAAAAAAACGCGTAGATCTCCTGAATGCGCCGGCGGTTTGCTACGATTTCTTGATAGGCTTGAAGCCAAAGACCTTAGCTAGCTTGTGTAAGAATCTTATGCCCTAATTTTGAGTGTGCTAGATGCTAGAGACCCTCCACTGGCTGGGGGTGAAGGGGAAGAGTGAAAACTCACTAAAAACTGATTTTTTTGCTAATTATCTTACTAATCCTGATTAATTCACTAATGGGCTCATAAATCTAGTTGATTCTAAGCATGGCTCTGATACCATGTTGAAATTTGAGCAAAATGATAAGCTATGGTGGATCAAACACTAGAATCAGCATAATTAACAAAGTGATTAGCAAGTGATTAAGACGTAATTAGTGAATAATTAGCACATAGATTAATGTAGGCATGGATACTCAAAAACCAGCAAATTCTCATTAGGGCTATGCCTCAATTTATAGTGTTTACATCAAGCATCAAATCCCCTTGATTTCTCCATGATTCACTCCCTGAATATCTCCACCTCTTGCCTGATTCTCTCCACCTCTTCTCTTTTCCCTGAATATCTCCCAGAATATCTCCACACTCCTAAATTCCCTCATGCTACCCATTATTCTCTCCCAGTAGATTCTCCTAACCTTTTCACAGGTTCTTTCACAATTACATCTCATCTTTTACAGCCTCTATCCAAGAGCTTGTTCCCACACACACCCTATTCACTTGTATATTTCAACATAAGTTCATCAGTTCTTACCCTCCTCCACTGCTCTACAAGTTGTTCATGTGTAGTTCTATCTTGCTGGGGTTCTCCCACTGGGTAACGTACACTCATGTGATCTCGTCGTTGTGGTGTCTCTCCTACCATAGACTACGATAGTCCTATCCCATAGGCCTAAAATAAGTTCTACACTGCCAACATAAGTAGGATATTGTATACAACATGCGATGCCTACAGGTAAGGCATGGTGCAAGGGGATGGAATTGTAGGTAAAACAGGTCCACAAAGGTGGCTCCACAACATCTCTCCCCTAGTGGTGCATAAAAGTAGCATGAGTGGGTTTGGAAAGGAGGAATACTTAACTACCCTCGATAGTACCATTCTTGCCAATCTAGGTCCAAGATAGTGTCACTCATGTTGGTTTACATGAAAAGTCCATGCTCACGGTCTATAGTCACAGCAGAGTCGTACTTCATTCTTCTATTTGATATATGCTCCTTCTCATCATCTTTTTTTCTTTTAAAATTTTTAACAAATTTGTATGGTTAGTTGGAATTTTATTATGTGTATTGTTACTATATTGATGTACATTGTTGGTTCAAGCTATGTTGTCAAGCTATGTTGTCACGGGTTAGCTTTTTTCCAACAGGCTCCCACTTGATATGGACATGAACTTTGTTGGTGAGAAAAACGTGGAGAGTAAAAGTAATGATATTAGCATAAGTCCCCCCTTCCTGATTTCTATCATACCTTGATCTCGCGGAAGGTATTGTAGGTTTTTTGTAACCATCCCTTCCAACTTTACTCCGTCAATGTTTGCTGGCTGGGAGTGCTCTTTGTTCCTTATTGTGGCAAGTCAACTTTTAGCTGAAGGAGCTCTCATAAGACCAGATGGAGCTTATGGATTCACCCTTAGATGAGTAATGACGTTGACACTGGCATAGTGGGACGCTCTAGGGAGACCAATGGGGTTGGGGCTTGGATAGCCAACAATGGTTTTGTAACCTTTAGCGATGTAGAGGCTTCACCATCAATCACCTTGTCTCGTGTGATAGGGTTTCTCTCTGGGATTCACCCTTATAGATGAGTAATGACGTTGACACTGGCATAGTGGGATGCTCTAGGGAGACCAATGGGGTTGGGGCTTGGATAGCCAACAATGGTTTTGTAACCTTTAGCGATGTAGAGGCTTCACCACCATCAATCACCTTGTCTCGTGTGATAGGGTTTCTCTTTGGAATCCAGACTTTTCTGGGCATTGGTTGTGAAGGTTCTTTTTCAATAGCTTTTCCTTTGTTGGCATTTGAGCTATCAAAGCTTTTATCCATCATTGATGAGGAGATTTAGGAATTTGTAAGTAGTGAGACTAGTGGTTGTTAACCACATATTGATTAACACATTCCTATGACAACTATGTCCCCACACTTATGTAATGGGCGCTCGTGCTATATTGTAAATCCTGTCATTTGATAAGGGAAACGCCCTAAAGGCGCTCAGAAGTATTGAGATTCTTGCTTCCATCCCCTTCCACACGATCTTCGTAAGAGAGCTTACATCACCCGTTGGAGTAGAGCAAATGTCTCAGGTTTGAGTAAAAAACCTTGTGATTTGGGTGATTAGAGAGCCTAATCAAGAGGATTTTTCTTAAACCTAGACTCTTTTTATTAATTTTTAGCTTAATTCTTTTTCTTTTGCTTAATCCATTTGCATAGGTAGGTTAGCATTACTAGATAGAACACTAATCAAACAAAAAAAATAAAAAAACCATAAACTATCTCTTAATTTTTACTAATTATCTAACCTATTGGTTAATGTCATTAGTGAACTTAACGAGAGCAAAAAACTAAAAATTAAGCCTAATTGCTTACGATTAGACTAATTGGAGTGGCATTATTATTCTAAACACTTGCCTTGACTCAAATCTATGCTTAGTTCACTCCAAGTAGGCCTTATTAGCAAGAATTAGCACTAATTTGGTCTCTTTTGAGTAGATTAATTAGTGAAATTATTTTGGGATAATCACATATTTGGATTACCATAAATATTGCTAATCCACCTATCAAATCCCTATGCTCAAACTCCTCACCAATTAGAAGTAATTTGAGGGCAAAAAAGAGGGTTAAGGAGTGATTAACATTGGGATTAAGAGAATTAATCTTTAGTTAAGCTAGAGTACCTCTAAATTAGTTGAAATCCACTAATCTAGAGGTAGCCTCTAACTTTAGCCCTTTCCCACCCACAAGGGGGTCTTAATTGTCTCCCACTCACAAGGGGGTAGCCTCTAACTTTAGCCCTTTCCCACCCACAAGGGGGTCTTAATTGTCTCCCACTCACTTCCCTCTTATACGCATAAAACACCTCAAAGACCACTTTTAACCTTAAGGGTGCGTTCATGCGTAAGGCAAAAGTGAGCTAAAACTCCTATTTCGGGCCTGCATGCGCATCGTTGAAGCTTTTTTAAGCATCTCCACACACCATGGATATCTTTTGGTCATGGTTGCATGCCCCCAATGCCTTCATTCCATTCGGCGACACCCTGACCTCAATTGCACATTCACATGTGGTCGACGCCAAACATGTTTGGTCGGGAGGGCAAAACGATCTTTAAAGAGCCCTCATCTAGTGGGGCCCCTCCATACATACACCCCGGTGTGGATAGATGTCCTGAGAACGTTCATGTACCCTCTTCTCTATCCACCACCACGGATTTATTCCCACTCCCCATCCTTGTACCACCTCCCCTTGCGCCACAACTGGACATTCCGAACTTAGCACAAGCTCTAAGAAGGGGAGTGTCACAATACTTGCACCCACAAACATCACATACAAAACCTATGTGGGCAAAAATTTTCAAACCTCCTAAAATTCCATGGAATTGGAGACCCCGTATACCACATCGAGGTCTTTAACCAAATTTGTCGGGCATTTGAAATTTTTGACGATGTAACCAAAGTTCTCTCAATCCTTGAACCCTTGACACAAAAGTGCTTTCAAAGCGGTGAGAGAGGCCTTCATTCTCGGATTTGCACCCTACGGGACCAAATGGAGCCCCATCATCCAACTGTTTCAATTGGAACAAAAACCAGAGGAAACATTACGCGACTACATTACACACATCAAGTACCTTGATTCGCATTGTTTGCGAAGAGAGGGAAAAATTGAGTGATAAGCAATTAATGGACCATTTCCTCTTGGGCTTGCACAATCCGAGGCTTCAATCGGAGGCTTCACGACCACCTGTTGGTCAAGGATCCCTCCACCTTTGATCAGGCCTGCAAATGGGCGATCTTTCTCAATGACAACATGCGCGAAAGCTATTCCATGCAATTGGCCACCATGCCAATAACAACCCAAAGCTCATTTGCAACGTCACCTTCCTCTCCTCTTGGGCCCTAAGCCTTACTAGTGGCACCACCCCAAACTAACTACTCATACAACGTGCCACCACAACCTTCTCCTCCAACCAGTACCAATCTTTCCATCCCAACTGTTGCCTCTCCAAGCACACCTTATTGCTCATGGAAATATTCCAACTAGGTACATTTCTAAACATGTGGAGCCCATGCGCTCCGCCATTCTCGAGGCACCCTAACACCTCATCTCTCTTTGTCGGTGCCTCACATGGACCCTAAACCACTTGTGCACACTATAGGTGCACCCGCAGAGGGAAACCACCTCTTCTGTGTTTCCTCTACCACCATGGACCCCATAGAGTGGCAGAATGCCCTCAAAAGAAATGTATGCCAATGCAACCCCAATGTTATGGTGGCTGTGGAATTGACCATTACTATAAGGATTTCCCTTTGCAATCAGTTTCTCATTCCACAGTCGAAGGCATGCCATCCCTTAACGTGTTGAGTGTTCAACATGGGAAGATATCCATTGTCCCATTAAATGTCGTCACACAGTTGCAAGCCAAGCTAAAGAAGGCCACATCCCAAAAGAAACAACACTCTAAGCACATTGGCCACAGAGACGACTAGGTTAGCATCCGCACGGGCTTAACAAAGACCACATCATCATCCTCCTCCGAGAGGAGCGATGATCGTGCCGAACTGTCACTTCCCCCTGCAGCCCACCAAAAACTCACCGAACAAGAAAAATGACTGGCCACATATCCCAATGCCATCCTTGAGAAGCAACGTCTTCAGGAGGCCCACGCACAGGTAGAGCAGTACCAAGCTCAACTTGAACCGCCACCTATTTTTGTGACGTTTGACCCAGTGCCTGAGTACGTGTCATCCCCCATTGAACCTGAACTTTCGCACCATGTAAGGCAGGAGCCCCCATAAACACTCAAGGCCGAGGACAATCCATTCGCGCTACTAACATGATGTTGATAAACGATGATTTTGCCCCTCCTGCGTCTCCTCGTCCTCCAATGCCTATTACACAAATAAAAAAGCCCAAATCCCACGTTCACATCAAACAACTCGATGTGAACACTGACACAAAGTCCGATAGCGATCCATACACCAAATTTGCTGAGGTATTTTATCCTCCTACCGCAACCGCCCCTCGACCTCCACACATGTCAAATAAGGACCAAATTGAACTTTCATATACTATTTTTGGTCCACCTTATGATCAAGGCCCCACCCCACAAGAAGCCCCTACTCATCAACGCGACCTAGCCGGACTCTCTGCCTTCCTTTCCTCCCAAATCCACTTGCCTATAGGAACCTTGTTAAAAGGTAGTCTAAATTTATGGAATGACCTTCGGGATTGGATGGAACACAAACTATAGGCTTCTATGGTGAAGGAAGGTACCTCAAATTCCTTGGACGAATCTGAGCCCTATCATGCATACTTACTCTATCACGACAACCCACAACCCAAAGGTTCTTGTCATGAGAAGAATGTAAGGATTCTTTGGTAAGAGGTCCATAGTATTTTTTAACTTACTACCATTAAGGAAACCAACAGTTTCAACTCTTTCAAGAGTCTCAACACTTATAGTACCTAGTGGAGTAACTTCACAAACCCTAAATGGTCCTTTCTAGTATATTTAAGCTTTTTATTTTCACTGCGGACCCCATATACATAAGCACAAGATCTCCTACCTCAATCTCCTTATCCTTGAGATTTCGGTCAAACCACTTCTAGCTAGGTCACTTCGTTTGAATTATGATTAATGAACATCATAGCCGTGCTACCACACTTTGTGGTGGTGTTTCTCTACCTCAATAGCTATACAAGTGACCTATAAATTTTCTTCCAATACCTTTAGTTGCATTTGTCTGGCCATTTTATAGGCAACTCCAAAGTTTGGGTCTTTATTAGGATTTCCCACTCTAGCCAAATCCTAAATTAAATAAAAAAGGTAGCACGGCCTCTAGGAGAGTGGTTCTTGGGCACTTAGAGAACCAACTTACACTTTTTTTATGCTCTCAAATTACCTGTTGGACAATATGCAAATGAGAGGAGACAGTGCAAGATTTGGTAATAGGCTAACATGGTGTCAATTACCTCATTGAGAAGAAGTGCTTACCCCTATCTCACCGATGACCAAATCTATAGGGCGTCCAAACCGAGTGAAGATGTGCTTGTATAAGAACTTGGCTTGTATCCAAACCAAGTGAGGGCAGTGTTATCCCTTGTAGCACTGGTGTTTACCCAATTTCTTACATGATCTGTTACCAATAAGATGTACTCACAACCTCCCCAATATGATTTAGGTATGAGGGAGCCCACAAAATCAATGCCCCAATGCTCAAAGGGCTTCCAACAAGGGGGTGATGTGTGTAGGGGAATATAATTTTTGGTAGTCTTTTTGGACTTGTCGGTTGACAAACATTGTTGCTTACAATTTGAGAAGAGAGAGGGCAACATAGTCTATTTGGGCCTAGCCCTTTGACAAACACTTTTGCTTACAATTTGAGAAGAGAGAGGGCACCATAGATTACATAATTTTTCAAGCTATGATGCGCCCAAATATGTGTCCACTACCTAGTACTGAGTGGGTATCTTCCTTAATCAAGGGGACCTCATGCACAGGTTAACACACTGCCTAATTACTTTATGTTTACCCATTTTGTAGAGCTGGCTTGATATGGTCTTCTCTTATAAGAAGCCTCCTCTTAGCCCTGGCATCTACTCTATAGAGGGAGGGAATTGGGTAATAATCAACATGACAATATCCTCATACAAGTTGAGCGTGGCATCTATTGCAAACAACATGCTGTCGTCGACGAGAGGGACCTAGGTAGTACTCAACAACATGACAATATCCTCATACAAGTTGAGTGTAGCATCTCTTGTAAAAAAGGCATTACACCAGCCAAAAGCCATCATAACATAGCATAGGTACTCCACTATGTGACAAAATCTCTTTTGAGCATATCTAACTAGTTGAGATTACTACCTAGTTGTAGCCACTAAATCCATCCATGAATGAATAGAGCACATGGCCTACTACATCTTCTAGGACTCTCTCAATAAAGGGAGGAGGGAAACCATCCTGTATAGTGTAGAGTGGTTTGAAGTGTACATAGATGCGGATCTTGCTAGTCTTCTTTTTGGGAATGATAATTCCGAATACTCTATGAGCACAAAGATCCCAACTTCTTACATATTTTTTAGCTCCTTCTCTTGACCACTTATGGGGATTACAATGATTGGATATCCATTCCAAATGCTATGGGCACAAATACTCCAACTCTTTTTCCATCTTTTAAAACTCCTTCTTGACCATTTTTGAGTACTTGGAGTTCATTGTGTAGATACCCTTTCATACACCAGGTGGCTTCCTTTCCTTGAGAGGATCCTTGTGTGTGAGATGGTTGGGTCCATGCAAACACATCTTGGTGTTCCTTGAAAAAGGTGATAGCCCTATGCCTAATGGCTAGGTCCTCTCCCAGACCCATGTAACCACTAGGATATTATGGGGATCCTCCATTATGACAAGGTTAAGCTCCTTCACATCCTCTTGATACATGGTGAGGGAAAGAGTAGCACTTGCCACCACTTTTGTAGAGATAGGGGTTCATGGGATTGCAACCTAGCATCTAAGGGAAAATCACTAACACATTCTTCATGGTAGCTCCTCCATAGGCAAGGTGGTGGTGTTGGAAAGGGAACTAGCTAAGAGAAATCCTATTCAGCTTGGTTGACCTTATCGGCCACATGAGCCTCTTGTGATGATGAAAGTTAGCTCCTCATGCTACATCTACTCCCTTCTCTAGGGGCAGAGTCACTGTACCCTCCACCATAGGCACCTTCAATATATCTTGGCCCCAATCATGTACTCAATTATGACCTACCATGATGAGTATACTATAGGTGCATTTGGCAAGAGGTAGGTCTAGTAGTATGACAAAATTCATTTCCATGGTGAGGCCTCAGTTGGATACTGGCACATGCCTTACCATTCCCAAGCATAGAACATCCCGTTGGTTGGACACCCTGATGGTAAAGAGGGCTGATGTCTCTAGCATGATGTTGATGCCTGTTGATCTGTCGTCCACACAATGATACCTGAGACATAAGTATTGCTGATTGTGATGGACACCTATGGGTGGCTACTCCAGGCAACATGAAACACACATAATCCTAGGTTCCCACCACTACCATTGGGATCCACCCTCTTTTTAATTGAGTTTTGAAGATGCTCGATAGCCTCCTCAAAGCTCAATCCAACATAGATAGGAGAGGGAAGTCTCCACCTTCACACCAAACAATATTTCTTCCAATCCCATTGAGGATGGAGAGGATCTTGGAGGTGGGATAATGGCTTCGAAGGAGAGGGAAGTCTCCAAGCTCCTCTCCATTGAGGATGGAGAGGAGCTTAGAGGTGGGATAATGGCTTCCAAGGTGGTAAGGAGGTGCTTAGGAGAGGGGACGTGATGGGCTATAAAACTCCATGGGGGGAGGGTGCCTGAATGTCTCCACTACTTCCTTAAACATTTATTCGACCACGCTCAATAAATCACTCTCATCCATGATAGCTCATGCCGCCATCAATGCATAATAACACTCATCCACATTAGCTCATGCCATTGTGGAGTAGTAGTGGTCCCTATGCAGGTGTCTTCAACAATCACATGCTTTGGTCTAGTTAAGTGTGGTCTACAAAGCTCGAGGTGCTCCACGACCATCAATTGCTCTAGCACAACCACCACTAGTCAAGGCATCCAAAGAGAGGTTAGATTCTAATTGTTGCAACCGTATTAAAAAAATCAGAGAAGGGAAAATAAATGAAAAAGAACTTTATCCATCTAAGCACGGAGTCACATGCAACAAAGTTTTTTTCTCCTCTTCATTTAAGCATATGCCAAAAGCTCTTATTTGTGGATGCTTTAGCATCACCATGAAGACTCCCAACAACTCACTAAGAAGACACTTAGCTAAAGCGAGTGCTCCATGTACCTACTTAAATGAATCAACAAGCTACGAGAGAAAAATGCCACGCTTAAGGGACATCTTCATAATCTACAAGCACGTTTATGCCAATCAAAATAAAATGTTTACACAACCTAGCTTTATCATGTTATACACACACACATGCGTATTAAATTACACACACACACACGTATTAAATTTCGATCTTTAAGAAGGTACTAGTCTATCAAGAACTTTGAAGTGAACAAAGCTTGGTTTGAAGAGATGGAAAGTAAGGCTCTACTATGGGTATGACCTTAGTGTGAGGAGAGTTTCTTCTCGTGCTAAGTGGAGATATAACCATTTTCTTTTAAGTGGGTAGATGATCGATGATGAGCCACGTCATCATTGGGGGGGTAGGAAATGTAGAGTTAGTCTAGAGGGTTTAAATTTTATGAGGCCCCAATGCTATGTGATTGTGTTCGCTCTACTACCCGTCCTCTGCTCCTCAGGGTTTGTCTTGCAACTATTAGAGAAACAAAGACACACACAACTTCCCTACGATTCATGCTTGAGCATGCTTGCGACCTTGAAGAGAGAGGGAGGGAGGTTTAGACAGAAACATAGCACGCATATGCACACATGCCAAGCAAATTCCTAAGATCTGATATGATTATTTTAACTACTTCAAATTTTGCTAAGGGTGTAATAGATTATATCGTTTCTCTTTGTTGGTGTGATGATGCCGTTATGATGATTATACTAGAGAGGGAAGTGTTTCATAAAAATGATGATTGTATGAGAGAGGGAAGTGTGTTGTAAAAACTAGAGAGGGTTCTCTCTCCCCATCTACCCCTCCTCTCCCTATGATCGCCATCCCCCTTGCTTTTTTTTGTGTAAAAGTGATGAACTACCAACTATGCACGGTGATTCTTAAAATCATTATCATTTTATTTGTCTTTGTCTCTCTCACTCACACTCGTGCTCTTGAACGCACATACCATTGCAGTTACTTTATGTGTCTAAAAACACATAAATTGAATGCAATATATATGCCATTCCAAACAAATGTCACAACATCACATAGGTCCCATACTAGTATGTATATATATATACACACCTATATATAGTTTGAGCAGTTTGCAAAGAGGAAAGCAGAAAATCTACTCTATGAGGGCGAATTTCTCCTTGAAGAATTTCATAAAAACCCAAAGCAAAATCCCACGACTTGAGTTGTGGTGAAAATATTTAATGCCTAACATATTTATATATACATATATGTGTGTGTGTATATACATACATACATACATGCATACATATATACATATATACATACATATATACATATATATATATATATATATATTTATAGTTTTATTAAAGATTTTTTATCGTGAGGGGAAAGTTCTAATAAATATTTTTGTAAACCCAAACCAAAATCCTACTCGACTTGAGTTTAGGTGAAAAGCATTGTAGTGCTTAGATATTTGTTGTAAGACCTTCATGGTCTTTATATTGTGTACTTGGTCTCATAGGCCATTTTGGCCTTCTATAGATGTTAATATAGCTTTTTTCCTTTCTTCTCCCTTTCTCTCTCTCTCTCTCTCTCTCTCTCTCTCTCTCTCTCTCACACACACACACACACACACACACACAAAAGGTCAGCCTTTTCAACTTCTATGCCTCATCAAATTGAACATAAGATATTTTTCATCATTGCTAAAATGATGATAGTGTATTTGTTATGGCTGTGTGAGCAATACAACAAGCCTTAATGAGGGTGTGGATGCAACATAATATAAAATCTTGGATCTAAGGAGGATCAAAGAACAAGATAATCTTCTTAATTAATTAAAAATATGATAATATGTTCTTTACAATTAAATATTTTCAATTACAAGCATTAAAAAAAGAACAAGATAATCTTCTTAATTAATTAAAAATATGATAATATGTTCTTTACAATTAAATATTTTCAATTACAAGCATAAATTCCAATGATGTACTAACCCCATATATAATGCTTAAATATGCTCTTATTCTTATTGTTAGAGGTACAAATCTTGATCTCACATGGATAGTGGTGGGGATTGCATAATGGGAAAGGGATACCAGGTAATCCCACATGCAAAGACAATGTGGAAGATGTGAAAGGTAGTAGTCCAAAGGGAACCCTCCTATCTTGAATTCCCCTAAGCTTATCTTTTAAGGGTTGTTTAGGCACAATGATATTGAGATGTCAAGCTCAACATGAGTTAACACTCATCACGAGGTGCTTGCATGACCGTTCGACATTTATATCACTAGCAGGTTAGATAGCTGGCACCGACATATCTTCGCCAGAGATTCTACAGCTGGACTAACCGACTAGTCGCATCTACTCACTCCTCTTAGCATGTTCACATTATGGACCGCTTGTATTTACTCTATTATGTGTGTTAGTCACTTTATCTTATTTGTAGACCTCTTTTGTTGTGTGAAGAAGAAGAAGAATTTTCAGCCTCTCACCTTGTGTATTCTCTTCTAGGGTTTATGTGAGTGTGTGTGTGCTTGCAAGAGCTCAAGCTCTCTTCTCCCCTGCATCTTTTCATGGTATCAGAGCCTGGTTCATGCTACGGGCCGAGCAACAAGCAAGAGAAGCACATGAAGTGGTACGAGGGTAAGAGCTTCATCTACTCTTTCCCCTTTGTGTTGGCTACTACACCCTTGTCGTCGGGAGCTCTTCGGGAGGCACCAACAAATGAACTCTAATTGAGGAGCTTTCTTCACGAGAGGAAAGCTACAAGGCAACTATTCTATCCTATTGGACAGACATCGTTTTTCGGGCCAAAAACGCATTTCGGGCACATCTGAACCTCTATTTTTTATTTTGCAGGCGTTCACAAGAATTCTCTACAGAACTCTATTTTTGGAACTACAGAAAGGGCGATTGGTTGTGCAGACACTGTGTGTGCTGCAAAGAGTTCTCAAAGTTGCCATTGGGTGTATGTATGTAAAGTAAGGTCACTAGTTGTGATAGTTTGAGTGTAGCACAGAGAATACAACAGTTTGTGCAGGTCAAGCAAGAGTGCTGTTGTTGGTAAATTTGTGTTGTAGAAAAGATATCGAATGATGGAATAAACCAGATTGTTGTAGAGAAGCTTGACAAGAACAACTTCCATTCTTGGAGGTTTAGATTGACCAATTTTCTGATGGGAAAAGGTTATTGGGACTACATTGAAGGTGAACATGAGGAGGCACCGGAGATACCGAAGAATAATCCAACTGCTGTAGATATAAAAGAGTTCAAGGACTGGAATCAAGGACCAAGGAAAGTCATGTATTGGCTTTCTATCAACATACATGACACTATGATTACGCATATATAGGATGCCAAGTCACCTAAGCAGGCTTGGGACACCTTGGTGAAGCTGTATGAAACCAACACCAAGGCACAAAAAATTCAGTTGAAGAATAAGCTTCATAATGTGGAGAAGAAGAATATATCCGTGAATGATTATACTTTGAAGATCAAGGGCATTGTGGAATCCCTTGCATCAATTTATTGAGCAGGGTTTGCAGGTTCGGTTTAACCCTGTAGTTGTTATGTAGAAGACTTCAAAGATAAGTACAGGTTGGTTGCAAAAGGCAACAGAGTGAGCAGAATGTTTACATTGAATGTGAATATGCCTGAAGTGAGTGCTACAATGTTTTTAAATGGTTCAGGAGTTGTTGCAGATATAAACATTTAGCATAAGAGAATTGGGCATGTGTCAATGTGCAAAGAATGAAGTCTATGCAAACTAAAGAAATTGTGAGAGGGCTGCCTAAGTTTAAAGTTGAAGGTATGCAGAAAGTTTGTGAAGCATGTCAATTTGGAAAGCAAACAAAACATGTATTTCCACATGACAAAAATGTGAGTAGGAATGTGCTAGATGTTGTGCATATTCCGATGTATGGGGTCCTACAAAGACTATGTCTATGGGTGGCTGTAGGTACTACGTAACATTCATTGATGACCACACAAGGAAAGTGTGGGTGTACTTCATGAAGGAGAAGAGTGAAGTGTTCACTCATTTTCAGAATTTCAGAGTTATGGTGGCTGAAAAACAGACAGGAAAGTATTTGAAGTGCCTACGGTCAGATAGAGGGGGAGAATACTTCTCCAATGAGTTCTCTGAATTCTTGTGAAAGAATGGCATTCAGAGACAATTTACATGTAGATACACTCCGCAACAAAATGGAGTTGCTGAGCGAAAAAACAGGCACATTGCAGAGATAGCACGAGCATTGATGGCTGAGAAGAATATGCCACATAGCTATTGGGCTGAGGCTATGTCTATATAGCAGTTTATATCATGAACAGGACTCCTATTGTTGTAGCCATACATGATGTAATTCCAGAGGAGAATTTTACTGGCAAGAAACCTGATTTGTCTCACTTTAAAGTTTTTGGACGTATTGCATATGTGCATGTGCTAGATGAGTTATGTACCAAGCTAGATCCAAAAGCAGAAAAATGTGTGTTTATTGGGTATTCCCTTGAGCAAAAGGGATATAGATGTTATAATCCTGCTACATGTGAATTGAGGGTAAGCAGGGATGTTGTATTTGATGAGATGAGTAGCTGGTATGCTATTGTTGAAAAGGATGCTGTTGGGGCTGATGTAAGTGGAAATGTGGTTGCACAGAATGTAGGTCAGCAATCACAGTCATTGAGTGGACCAAAAGAGTCTTCATCCAGTGATTCTGTTGATAGACCATGGAGTGGCAGGCTGCGTCATAATACCAATCCTGAAAATGTAGTTGTTGGTACATCACATAAAGGCAAAGAGAAAGTGGTTGAGCCCCTTGGTACATCACATAAAGGCAAAGAGAAAGTGGTTGAGCCCCTTGGTACATCACATAAAGGCAAAGAGAAGGTGGTTGAGCCCCTTGGTATGCCTGACATTTCTGTAGAGCATTCTCTTGTTGATGGAGATTCTAGTGGCTCGGAGATGAGCCTTGATGAGGAGCTTAGGATTCCAGCAATGAGGACACACTGATGATGGTTATGTGGCAGATCACTATGTGTATATGGCAAAAGTTGTGCAGGTTTTGTAGAACCCACATGCTTTGATGAGGCTATTGGAAATGTGTGTTGGGAGAAACCTATGGATGACGAGATGGATACATTGTATGGAAATGAGACTTGGGATTTGGTGCCATTGCCTGAAGGCAAGAAAGCTATTGGATGTAAGTGGGTGTATAAGGTGAAACATAATAGTGATGGTAGCATAAGCACGTACAAGGCTAGATTGGTAGTAGCCAAAGGATATGCACAGACATATGGGATTGATTATGAGGAGACATTTGCCCTAGTTGCAAAGATGGCAACTGTGAGAGTTGTGATTGCGGTGGTGCAGCTAAAGGCTAGTTTTTACATCAGATGGATGTAAAAAATATGTTCTTGCATGGTGACTTGCAAGAAAAGGTGTATATGGATCAGCCACCAGGTTTTGAGGATAGAGGTCACCCAAAGTATGTATGTAAGCTTCATAAGGCCTTGTATGGGCTGAAGCAAGCTCCACAAGCATGGCATGACAAGATTAATGAGTGTCTTGTCACTATTGGTTTTCATATGGCATATGCAGATCACTCTTTGTATGTGCGCAAGAGTGAGGGTATTGTGATCATCACCATATATGTAGATGATCTTATTGTTGGGGGTGACAACTTGGAAGAGATTGAGCATGTGAAAAGTCTTCTCAAAAGAAAGTTTGAGATGAAGGATTTGGGAGATCTGCGTTACTTTTTGGGAATTGAGGTCATTCGTACACTTGAGGGTATTTGGCTGTCAAGAGACAATATGCATTGGACATGTTGTCCAAGTATGGGATGGCTGATTGTAAGCTAATCTCGGTGCCATGATCCCACTATGTATACGAAGATTTTGGGGAGTCTGATCTATGTCACGATCAGTAGGCTTGATTTGAGCTACACTGTTGGCTTAGAGAGCCAGTTTATGCAGGTTTTGCACAATCCACATCTTGGACAATGTGCGAAACGCACTTTGATATTTAAGGACCACTGTTGATTATGCATTGTTTTATGCAGCAGGTGTACCAATGGAGCTATATGGGTACACAAATGCACAGATTGAGCAGGTAGCATCGCAGACAAGAGATCTACTAGTGGATTTATGTTTTCATTGGGGAGTGCTGCTGTGACATGGAACAGCAAGAAGCAGCCCACAGTTGCCTTGTTGAGCATAGAGGCAGAGTATAGAGAAGCTGCGGTGGCAGCATATGAGGTAGCTTGGTTACGTAAGCTACTTGTTGATTTAGGGTTGCATGTGGAGAGAAAGGTTGTCATATATTGTGATAATCTTAGCAGTATATAGTTGGCCAGGAACCCAGTTTTCCATGCGCGCATGAAACACATTGAGGTGCATTACCACGTCATCAGAGAGAGAGTCTTGGCAGGTGACATCGACTTGGCCTACGTCAGCACACATGATTAGGTTTACTGACATCTTCACGAAGACCTTGGGAGATGAGAAGCTCCGCAGATTTCGAGATATGCTTGGAGTTCATGAGCTAGAGTTGAGCTTGAGGGGGAGTGTTGAGATGTCAAGCTCAACATGAGCTGACACTCGCGAGGCGCCTGCATGACCGTTCAACATTTATATCACTAGCAGGTTTGATAGCTGGCACCGACATATCTTCGCCAGAGATTCTACAGCTGGACTACACCAACTAGTCCACATCTACTCACTCCTCTTAGCATGTTCACATTATGGGCTGCTTGTATATACTCTATTATGTGTGTTAGTCACTTTATCTTCTTTGTAGACCTCTTTTGTTGTGTAAAGAAGAAGAAGAATTTTCAACCTCTCACCTTGTGTGTTCTCTTCTAGGGTTTGTGTGAGTGTGTGTGTGCTTTTTGCAAGAGCTCAAGCTCTCTTCTCCCTTGCATCTTTTCAAATGAGGGGACCTACCTTATTATGCTAGAGCCTTTGCAAGCCCATGCAAATTTATGTGCTTCTAGGGATGCTAGAAGCGGCCCTTGCATGGAGGGAGCACACTAGGCACATTTATCGGCCATCTATTGGCCATGGGCAGTATGATAACTCTTGGTTTCCAAGATGGTAATCAAACCCCCAATTCATGTGGTTTGGGTCACTTTCCTCTGTGCTCAATTGGAGGGGGTATTGGAGATTTAAATCTCACATGGGTAGTCATGATCGTAAGATGAAAAAAGGAATACCAACAAGTAACTTCACATGCAAAGACAATGTGGAAGATGAAAGGGTACATACATAGTCCAAGGGGACACCTGCTATCTTCAAATCCCATAAGCTTCTCTTTTGTGCAAGATTTAAAGGCTTGTCAGGTAGAGAAGGAAATTTCCTTAGCATGCCAGAGTTCCCATAGGCCCATGTAGATGTGTGTGCCTCCAGGGGTGTAGTCCTATGGTCGGAGGGCACCCTGGCACATATGTTCGGCATTAACCATGGATGGCATGGAAAATCTAGTTTCCATGCCTTATCTCCCACTTTAACCTTCATCACTCTAATCCTTATCATTCCTAGTCATCATCCATAACTTGCCAACCTATGTGGCTCTTAGAATCTACCCTTTTACTTTCTACTTTATCGATTTACATGAAACAAAATAGTATTAATCACACACTATTTAATTTGGCATCACTAATTAAACCCAAATTTGAACACTACTCTTCAAATGATCTTCATTGTGTTCACCCATAGGTATTTCAAATGCCTTTCACCCAAGACCTAAAAAACAAGGAGCTCCATTTAGCACTCCCCCTTGCCCATGATAACAATGATAAGACCATGTGAATGGGGGCTTATCAAAGCCACTTCACACCACAAATGTTTGGGCCTAGGGCCTATAACCTTAGGAGAACTCCTTGTCAACAAAGATTTACAAGCCACCTTGATAGTTCTCTGTCTCTTCTTTGCTTAAGACAAGGGCCAATCTATAGACTATATAGTAGGCCCCACCATCAAGATTGTGTTAGAACTTTGGGGTAATGGTCCCTTACAAATTCCACCTATGTTGTTAGGACTTTGGGGTAATGGTCCCTTACAAATTCCACCTATGTTGTTAGGACTTCGGGGTGATGGTCCCTTACAAATTCCACCTGTGCATAGCGTGGCTATGCAAGGGCCTCAAAAGGATCCAATTCTACCATGTGCTTAAATGCTACTTTGTAGCTCTCTTTCTTTCCCCCGCTCCCCCCCCCCTCCTCTTGTTATTATTAGTTAGGATGGATATAGGCTTTTATTAATCCCAAAAAGAAAATGCTACCTTATTTTGCTTTGCTAATGTTGTGTAAAACTACTTTCAAAGCACTTTAAAATACTATGTGATTAGTTTACAAGCACTTGGAACATTAAATATTATTTGAATGTACTTTAAGTGAACTATCAAACTACTTTAAGTGAACTATCAAACTACTTTTAAAGCTCTTTAAAATACTATGTGATTGATTTGAGAGCACTTGGAACATTCGAGAGAACTTGAAAGCACTTTCCAGTGATTTATTGGATACTCTTTAAATATTTCAAGGCTAGATCTAGTAAAGTAGTACTAATAATTTAAAAAGTAGCAAGTATTGTCAATCACTTGGGGCTCCATCAAGCAAATGTACTGGATGCTTCGCATGTGCTTTTTACCCTATCCTCTTTCGATAGACATTTTTTTTGTTAGGGGAGCCACGTGTCTCCTGTGTGATGATAGTACTTCGTGTTGGTTGTCTTTGGCATGTATGCAGGGGTAACACTTCATCCTCTTCAAAGTGCAGGCGAGAGTTTGCTGCACTAAGGTTTCTTCTATGGACACCCAGAAACTTAGCTGCTTTTCTAAAACTTATCGGTTCTATATCACCATTGAGAAACATCATTACCACAGCTGCTCTCTTAAAATAGATGATCGGGGCACCTTTAACTGTGTTAACGTGTTGCGAATGCTGGATAAAATAGCTCTTTCTACACCAAAAGCTTTCGGTTGTATATCCCTTAAATTGGGATGGAGTAAGAGCTCCTAGTACATAAGTCTATCCCTTCTATCTGTTCGCACCAAGACTTTGCATGTTTTTTTCATGTCCTTCTCATCAACTCATCTATTCTCTTGGGGCCTTTTGGCGCCTTGATTTTCTCGCTTTGCTTCAAAACCCAATACTTTCACAGTTTCTGGGTACCTTTGGATCCAAGGTCGATAGTCTAAGCACCCGGATTTTGCATAGGATCTCCTTCTCCCATCTCATGTCCATATAGAATAATGCTCTATTCACCTTGATTCTACATACCTTGACCTCCTCCCATAGCTGACCTCCTTCCATAGTCTGAACTCCTCTTCCTATAAGTTGACTTTCTCCCATGACTTACTCCATGTTCTCACTTGGAGTTACAAAATAGCTAGTAATTAAACCTGAGTATGGCGATGTGTTCTCGTGTGAGAGAGAGAGAGAGAGAGAGAGAAGTAGTCACTACTCGGTAGCTCACCTTGGCTTTCCATAGCTAAGCAAGTTTTGCAAGAGAGCTAAAGATAGAATGAAAGAGGGAGGATGGAGGGAAGAATGAAGGGAGCAAGGCATGGAGGGGAGATTGGCATGTGGAGGGGAGATTGGCATGTGCATGTGTTGAAGCATTTACAAGAATAATACATGAGTAGTGTTAGTGGGGATAAAAGCCTCACTTCAAACTGAACTCGTTTTTTATGTGGTAGTGACGTTCTCTTTGTTACCAAACAGTTTTCCACCACTGCTTTCACCAGTTCAAAAGGAGTGTTACACCCCTTTTTGGACCACTAAACCATGCTTGCACCCATGAACACTTACTCCATTATTGAGTATATTAAATAATGCCCTATGGCATGAGCATTAATTAAATCTAAGGTTTAAACCTCAACCCTACTCCCCAACCTCCATGGATGCCCTCCTATCATCCTACTCCCCCTAGCCTCTCTACCGAACAGCCTCTACCAATTCTACTGTCTCGTGAGAGTTTCTGCACCTAGGCATGAAGCCTAGTTCAAAAGGGGGGCTTACTTCTCAGTTCATCAAAGGTCCTTCATTGTGTGTGTATGCACAGAGAGAGAGAGAGAGAGAGAGAGAGAGAGAGAGAGAGAGAGAGAGAGAGAGAGAGAGAGAGAGAGAGAGAGAGAGGCTTACTTGCTGAAATCATGAAGAAGAGAGGGCATGTTCATTTCATGATGATTTTGATGAGGAGATTGAGGAGAGATTGAGGCCCTTCCATAGCTATGTTGATAGCATGAGAAAGAGGGGTTGGGGACTCCCCCCTTCCTCCTTGCCATTGTGAGTATGAGAGATAGTCATTCTTGCCGCTTGAGTGTTCTTTGTCTATGTTTTCTAAGGTCTAGTTCCCTTGTTAAATTAAGCAGTAGGGGACATATTTAGAAGACATTTATCCTTGGTATATCATATGGTCCATCATAAGAAGGTGCTTTGGCCAAAGATAGATCCAAAGATATTCAAAAATCTTTGGATAGAAAATTCCAAGAATTTCTCTCGGGTGCAAAAGAGTGCGTGAAAAAAAAATGATCTTTCATTGGTTGGAATTCAAAAATTTGGCTAAACTTTGACAGTGTCTTGAGGAGAACACATGAAATTTTAACATTTTTAATTGTAAAAGCAACCCCAATCATGGGATTTTGACTTTGACTCCAGCCTTGTCTTTTTTTTTGGGAAAAGTTTTTTTTTTCCATTGTAAAGTTATATCCCAAGGTTTGTGCCACCTGGTTGCGTATAGTTGTGAAATTTGAAGGCCTATGTAATGGTCAATTTGAAGGCCATAAAACTAGGTCGACTTTCAAAATATATATATGTTTCTCTAAAATTTAGAGAAATTTTCCGAATTAATCGACCCGACGTGGGTAACGTGCAGCAGAATTAATTGACAAATTCAAAGGGAACCGCTACCATAAAGTCCGTTCGACTAGTAGTAGTCGGCACTCGGGATCTCTGAGATGGTGAGGATTCTAGTGGAAGCCATCGAGCTGCGTGGTGCGTTGCCGCAAAGTCAAGCGTTTTGTGGTGTGGTGGTGGGGGTGTGCGCGATATTGGCCATGGTGTCGCTGCTTGTTGGTCTGTGCGCGGGTGGGTCGCCTGTCACGAAACCGAGGACTCGAGGCGGCATCGGAAGCGGGGGGGCTCCCATGGCTACTTCTCCTTCCTTTCTTTGGTGGGGTGGTGCCGGTGGAGGTGGTTCGGGTGGCGGAGCTTGTGGTGGCGGCGGTGGTGGTACAGGAGGAGGGGGTTGTGGTGGTGGAGGAGGAGCAGGAGGAGGTGGCGGTGGCGGTTGTGGCGGTGGCGGAGGAGGAGGAGGTGGTGGTGGTGGTTGTGGCGGCGGAGGAGGTGGGTGTTAGCACTCAACCCTATTGTATTTTGTGTGCTCAATAATCTAATTAAACAATACATGTACATGGTTACATAGACGATATCATGTGAAAGCTATATCTTATATTTTTGAAAATAACATGTATGAGACTAGATCTATACATATTTTGAGAGAGGTTTGTTTCTTTAATCACACACCTTATGGCATGAGAGGGGGGTTGAGTCAAGGTTATCTCACACCCGTATAAATAGAGTCGCAACTCTACTATTAGGCTACTCCCCCACCATTAGATATCTTTTGTTTAAAACTAATATAAAATCACAAATTCTATCTTGACATGGGGTTCAAACACATGAATCTTAATCGAGTCTTTTTGTGAAGCTTTAAAATGCTCCACGTTTTAAAAGTATTTAAAAGCTGAATCAGGGGAATCAAGCCTTCGATGATTTTTATGTTGTTTGATCTCTTTGACTTTTGTTCGACACCTTTAATTGCAAGCTTGAGCCCCTTGCGTGACCAAACTCTTAATGCTCAGATCTAGAAGTAACCTCAAAACCCCCTTGCAACTATATCATTCGTCCCTCAAATTCTTTGTTTCCTCATAAAATTATGCTTCACTATATGACCCACTTCATTCGTTTATCGTTCATTTATCTTTCTGTAATGTGCTTTTTAATGGCTTGTATCTTCCATGCTTTTTTTTTTAAAATAATCAGAGGAGTTCCATTGCTAAGTTTGCATGCTCACCAACACCTCATTCTTCCATGCTTTTTTTTAAAGCAATTAGAAGAGTTCCATTGCTGAGTTTGCATGCTCGCTCACTAGTGCCTCATTCTTGTGACTAATAGCATCTCTCTCTCTTAGCCTCCGCACATGTCTCCGACCAGTGGGCTCCATCCGGCAAAAGAGTGACTGATCGGACCTCGCCCGACAGAGTGGCATCTCGCACATGATCTCCAAAAAGTTCGATCAGTGGCAAAGAACCTACCGGATATCACCCTTGTCATTTGTCTTTGCATCTCCCTTCTCAATCGCAAACAAAAATGATGAAACAAGGCGGCAAGCAGCTTCCGTCCAAGTACCCGTTGTCTCCCCATGCCAACCCTATTGCAACCACCACCATTTGGATGAGGATCATGTTGTTCCTGTGGTTCTACCTCGCCACACATCTACACAAAATTATGTGACACACAATAAGCACCAACCACTTTTGGGGCAAAATGCAATACGACATTCAACTCTCTCAATATGCGCCACCTGTTCTTTAAAATTCCAAACGTGTTTTCAACTTTCACTCTACCTTTGGACAAATGCCTATCAAACTCTATTTTGGCCTCAAGAATTTGTCCTGCAGCTTGCCTAAATGGCTTCACAAGGAAACTAGTGGGCTTATACACCAAGTCAGCAACAATATAAGGTCATATAGTTTGGCCATACAAGTTTACTGTTGGAGTGTCCCAATACCTCACCCCTCTTCAAACTTTTGTAAAGTGAGCACCCCTTAAAATGTGTAGAGTCGTGCATACCACCATGAGCACTACACACAACACTCCAAAACATCTTACAGGCATCTACAATCCCTTGAAGCACAATGCTTGGAAAACCATGTCGACTCCCGTACTGAGCTGGAAAACACTCTTGTGGTGGCTTTCGTTGCAACCTGATGTGTGTCCCATCTAAGGCACCACACATATTTGGAAAAGGCGTGATTTCCTCAAACTTAGAAATAATTTTGACCAAGTGATCTCCCGTAGGCACCACTATTCCATGTCTTGCAAACATTATCGGCGGCAAGCATAAAATATGGATGATGATGCCCATATATTTACGAATAGTGGACTCCCCAATCCCAAATAAATGTGAAATTGATGTACTAGAATGACCATGCGCTAGTCTCCAAAGAACAGTTGCTAATGCAAGGTCAGGAGGTATAGGATCACACACTATGTTCTCACTATGTGTGAATGGCAAATGGGGCTCAATCATTTCATGCAAAACATGGAATGAGTCATATAACATTCGACATGCGTAAAAAAACCTATGTTGATTTTCAAGTCATCCTTCGAACCAAAGACTAGAGTGAATGCGTCTCCAAAAAGTCACCTGGCGTGGGAAACACCACCATTCTCGAGGACCGTACCTCCACCCCTCCTTTTCTAGGAATTCAATGATCACACTTTGCATCATAAAGGCACATAGAATAAGCATTAAAATGCCTACTGAAATACAATTACGTTGCATTTCTGACAAAGGAGAAAAATTAAGCATCGACAACAATAAACCAAAAATCACAAGAGGATGCATGGATTGATGCGTACCTTTGATCAATCTACTATGTTACCTTGGGGTGAGTGGTTCCAAATGTCTGCACACAAGTCGTAAAGATTTCTCAAATACCTAAGACATAGAACAAGAATACAAAAGTAACACATCAATACCATGATTAAATCCTTACCATTCTTTGCCTAATTTGCTAAGAGGGTCTAAGCATGGTATGGTGGAATACTATATGAGTTATATAGCCCAAATTTATAGCATAGGTTTAGTTGGCACATAACAATTTTAAACTATTTTGTGAAAGAGCTATAT
The DNA here is from genome assembly GCF_041138505.1 of Cibotium barometz. NCBI lineage: Eukaryota > Viridiplantae > Streptophyta > Polypodiopsida > Cyatheales > Cibotiaceae > Cibotium > Cibotium barometz. Next base: position 45,083,967 of record NC_141057.1, on the reverse strand, counting down.
AGCAGAGGCTGTTACTATAAGAAGGGCTGCCAACTTCCCCACTACTAACAATAATGAGCCCACAGTCATTTCAAACTCGTTTGGACTATGGTGTATCCTAGGGCATTATCTTCCTTGTCGCATTTTCCCGCTCTGTGTTTGTTCTATTGTCTGTGTATTCCCACTCTATGTGTTCACTGGACAAGTTCTCTTGTTTACCTATTTCACACATGCAATACATACACACACACAAAGAGAGTTTGCACGTTGCCAAAATATTGCAGGTCTCTCTCTCTCTCTCTCTCTCTCTCTCTCTCTCTCTCTCTCTCTCTCTCTCTCTCTCTCTCTCTCTCTCTCTCTCACACACACACACACACACACACACAAAAGCTTGCATGCATTTCATTAATCTCTCTCTCTCTCTCTCTCTCTCTCTCTCTCTCTCTCTCTCTCTCTCTCTCTCTCTCTCTCTTTTGATTCCTCTTGTGTTAGTTCTAGCCTAGGTGGGATAGGTAAAGTTGTTGATGTTATATGCTCTATTACTTTCTCAATCCCAAACTTAGGGAGGTCTTCATCCCCCTCGTCCTCATCCTCATCCTCATCCTCATCTTCATCGTCCCTTTCCTCATGCAATTTAGATGACGTTCGTCTGTCTGTATGTGCAGTCATCATCATGCCAATATGGTTGCTATCCTCAAGCAAGGAGGAGACTGTGCTTTCAATAATTTGTTAACCTCAAGGATTCACATGCATAATTTGCCACCATGGACTACCATCTAGGTTCTTGAAAAAGAATGCTTATTGTTGATAGTGCATTGGAAGAAAGTAAGGTTCTTTGGTTTCTTGTACCCACTTGGAGGAGCCCATAGACCAAAAACCTGTGAGCTCCCTTTTCATGGTAGAATCTTTACCTCTATATTTTGCAATGAACTTTCAAAATGACCTGTAATGGACATGCTCTCAAATTAGCACCAAATACACCAACATGTTAGAGACTGATTCAATTACTAGTTGATCTATGCCTGCTTCATAACACGATAGTTAATTTTGTATATTCTCTCTAGATTCCCCATGTAACCTAGCTTGTCACATCAATAAAGCTTGTGTCACGGGAACTTGTATGGGACAATTGTTGGAATGATGCAATAATACAGGAGTCTTGAGTAAGTCGTATATCATCAATCCTTTTGATTCAAAGATGTCGTCCATAGGCCCACATGTTATTATATGTCCGATCCTAAAATCACAAAAGTGAAGAATGTTTAGATCACACAAGCATGCACATGCTGAAAGTGTTTCATGTTATATGTTACCTCCTTGTCACACCCAAGGCTCGGCTTGAACTCATCATGTGTGACTTGATGACCTTCTTGTATGTTGTATAGTTTCTCTTGTATCCATGCCATTGATATTGGTGGTGGTAGTCACTTGCCTCTTGGATGTTCTTCGTATATTTTGTTGCCATTCTTTGTCATGCTCTTGAATCCATTTATGCATACATTCTGAATTATATATCATGAAAGTACTTAAATTCTGTCGCTCATCATGTGACAAACTTATTGGGAGTCCCTTCCCAAATAAGACCTCTTCTGATAATGTGGTTGATTCATCCGCCGTCCAAACAAGGGGAGCCTCCTCATCCATAAGCTGCAAGTACTGAGAGAGATAATACATACACTCATGATGAAACCATCCCTCTGCCACCATAGATCCTTTAGGCCTTACCCTTTGATACACAAATCCCTTCAAGATTCCCATGAATCTTTTAACCCAAAACTTCCATCATGTGCTTACACCTATAGCAATCTCTACCTCCTCCAATAAGGTGGATAAGTACCTTGTTAGTGATCCCAAACAGTATATGACATCTCGAATGCCCTCGACTAAATTCCTTTTTTGAAGGAATAGTACCTTGTAAGTGATCCCAAACAGTATATGACATCTCGAATGCCCTCGACTAAACATCCATCAATGAAAAGTGGCAAGATTTGCAACAAATAGTCCACCTTTGACCTTTGTATATCCACATAAATTATCAAATGTCAAGAATGAGATTTATAGACATGACCTACCTTTAGGAAGTTATGTCAATCATGCATTTTTAATCCAGAAAGGGACTTATTGTCCATAGAAAACATGTTTTCTAGAAATAAGCCATATCCCGTAGGTGTACATATCAATCTCCTCCTATTATTACTTGTTTTTATCTCGTCTTTTATAAGCACCCATGGTGCTGGTGGGGGATGATAAGTCATCTTTCTATTTGAGGGTTTTAAAGATGGTTTATAGTTTTGCTCCTTTAAATCTTCTCTCGCAATCTTTGTATCTTTAATACCCATAATATGTTTCCAAAGTGAGTGTCAAACATTTTTAAAAATGTGTATGGGATTAAGAAGATGTGTGATTTTAAAAATGTGTATGGGATTAAGAAGATGTGTGATTTTAAAAATGTGTATGGGATTAAGAAGATGTGTGATTTTAAAAATGTGTATGGGATTAAGAAGATGTGTGATTTTTAAATCTTTCCAATATTCCAAACTATACCATATTGAAATCTTGGGTGCCATTGATCTTTTTTCTCGATGTCTTCTACGAGACATTCTTGATCTTCCTTATCACTTGTGAGCTCTAAATTTGGATCTATAATAGGCCCAATTTTCCATTTTCTATACCATTCCATAGGAGTCATACGTAGAGGAGGGCACACTCCACTTAATCCTTCCATTAAAATGACTTGCTTGATCTTTTGAAATGACTTGCTTGTTCTTTTTTTCGTAATATGTGTCCATGCAAAAATATTCTATGATGGAGATATGTATTCTTGTTAAGAATCTTGTTATAGTTGGACATAGACACATGCCTTGTAACCCTTTGTTAATAGACCTATGAACATAGACACATGCCTTGTAACCCTTTGTTAATAGACCTATGAACATTCAAAGTCTTAGTGTAATTATTATTCCACATCACTCAAACCCAAACACAGTAGTTCTAATCATCTATCTGAAGAATAACCGTAGGCAGGACAGTCATGTCCATGTTAGAATGTCGTGACCCTTAAAGATTCGTTCGCCTAGGCATGTCAAGCACCTTTATCTCTTTTCGTAGTTGTTGTAGATCTTTGATGAGCGGTGCCAAGTACACATTGATATCTTTCACTTGTTGTTTTCCTATATTTATGTGAGGGATCAATTAGAGTTTTCAAGAAGTAGAAACATATTGAGTGGATGCTATTTCATGCCATATTACTTGTGCACGTATTTAGAATTAGTAAACTTAATATTTAGTGCTCCTTCTTTATAGACATAAATGGTGTTAGGTTGTAATTGCTGAGCACTACTAGCCAAGTTGACCATCTACTTGATTGATGTGAAAAGGGGTTGATCCCATCAAGACCAACACCAAGTTTTAAATGACGAGGCTCTTGACTAAACTCATGTGTTAGAAGGCTTCACAGTCACACAGAATTTGTAGGATCCAAACTGTGTTTGCATTCTTTGCAGCCCAATCCATAAGCTTTGCTAACTTCAGGCTCCAAAATCATGGTTCTCTATCCATGTTTGTAATGGAAAATGTCTTAGAATCTTATAAGAAACAAGTGTTACTTCCTTCCTAAATCGTGACGCACTGCATTTGGGAAAAACAAAATTGTTTTCATGCCCTCCTCGTGATAAAAATACAATCATTGATACATGCATGGATTGTTTCATAGTCAAGTCCAAGGCTGGTCATCATCTTTCTTGCCTCGTCCCTCATTTTTGGAATGGTTTTATTAGGCAGTAGAATCTTTCTAGAAAGCAACTTGGTATTCAGAAACAGTTGCTTAGGCAAATCAACATACGCTATCACTTAGCATCCATGTATATGACACACTTACGTTTAGTAATGCTGAAATTAATGCATTACTCTAGGAGTAACAAGCTTGTAGGTTCAGAATAAGCAATGTCATAGATAATCTCGTCAAAGAATCACCCTCATAAATGGGTGTGAGTTCTTCTTCTCGAAGATATTTCTCATGAGGATCACGATCATGTGTATTACTTTGAAACCACTCATCATGAAATTCAATCATGCCATCAGCTCCATGCTCTACATCATCAGGTTTCTCTATTTGAGAGAAATATTGCTCTCTCAACCTTTGAAAAGTAGTAAGATCATATGCTCAAAAGCACCCTCATACATTGTACTGACAATCGAGAGTGACCCTAACAATATAAGGGCACATCCTCCACAATATCATAATCTAGAACCTGTGATCCAATATGAACCATGCAATCATAAACACAAAATAATTCACAATAAGACAAGTGACAACAAAGCATGACATAGCCTTATGCAAAGTACATTGACGAAAATGCATAAATGGTTTCAAATTTTTTATTCTACCATCTAAATACATTTGTAAAGTCTTAAATGTTATTTCAAATTTACTTTTATTAATAGGGCATAAGTGCCACAAGACATGATGACTAGAAAATATAAATATACTATTAGAATGTCATAGACCAAATCCCTTCACAAAATGATTATTTGCTACAAATACATGTACTCCCTCTAGGGAGCTGGTGGTCGCCTATGCCAACCATAATTCACCAGTAACTCCTCACCATCACTATTCAATAGTCTAATAGCATTGAGAACAATGTATCTAAACACATCTCTACTCATGTGCCACTGGCTCACGACCATTCTCACACTCCACAAAAGTATAATTAGTTCTTTCATGCATTAGCCCTAATATATTTCCATCAATATATAGTTGCTCTCCCTCGTTTTATGGGTAGCCTCTTTCAACAAGAGAGGCAGCGTTAACAGATAGCCCATATGTAGTCATACTCTTGATGTAGCAAGCAAGATGATGCCATGGACCCCATGAATAAATAGGTCCACAAAATGTCATAAGAGTGACCTCATAGTAAACTGGCACATGCAAATCTTGTGCAATACAAAGACCTCATCCCCCATCAGTAATCTTGTAAATGGTGCGATCACATAGTGAGCACCCCAAAATCTAAAAACATCTCCATCGGCAGCCAGTAGTGATGCTCCCAACTAACCTCCATAATGTATGTGATCATATGTTCATATGAGAGGCAGTAGGCGCTAGACGTCTCAGACTGCTGAGGAGACCAGGAGGCGATTGCACATGCCTCCATCTGTAATACTGAAAAACAACTTGATCGTGTTGCGTGCAAGGAAGCATAGATGGATCAAGCCCATGAAAGCCATCTACTTGAGAGGTAGATGTCCAACTGGCAGCGGCCATGATCGTGTTGCGTGCAAGGAAGCATAGATGGATCAAGCCCATGAAAGCCATCTACATTGAGAGGTGGGTGTCCAATTGGTAGCGGCCATGACAATCACACCTACATGCATGTTATATATCACTTGCCTAACAACATCATATAAAACTTGAATGTGTCAATGTACAATGCTTATAAAAAATAAACATCACTTACCATAGGTTGATCATGTCACTCAAGTGCTGCTGCATCATGACATCTTCCAAAATTGAGCTCATGTGTACGGCATTACCTCCGTGTCTATTGGTGAGTGCCTCGACAATCTACACACCAACATGGAACTCTTTCCTTGTAATATGCATGTGTCTCATTATTTGTGTAGTGCACAGATCTAGAGGATGTTGTAGAAGACATCAATGAAGAGGAGGACACACCTCCTTTCCCTACAATAGGAGCTCGTTGGCATGCCGAAGGAAGCGGTTACCAAAGGATGAGGCAGAACCTAATTGCCATAGGTACAAGAAGAAAATTACAACTACTCGCTCGTTAAAATGAAGATGATGTGATGATTTAGATAACATCTTTGATTTTCCTTCTTATATGCAACTCAGAAATGTGCAAGCGTTATTCTTATGTGTTGTAAATTGACCGCCCCACTTCTATGCATTCCCACTCATGGAGGGCCTTTCGATTTAATTCTCTTGCATGTGTATAGACATCCATGGTAGACTCCAGGAAGGCATGCCTCTTAATAGCCATCAAGAGGCTATTACGCACACTGGGCCTATCAAGGGAGAAGATTTAGGAGGACATAGCAGAGTACTAGGCCTTGAATGGTGCTGACGAGTTGGAGGCTATAGTGGGTCACCTTTGCTCCATCCTTGTAGAAGATGCAAGGAACATCTAGGTCTGGAGGAGGATGAGGGTCCAGAGGCACATCAAGAGCCAGAGGCACACAAGTTCTTGGTGCCATCACCCAGGAGGGGGGAGGAGGAGGTTCAAGAGAGTTAGGAGGAGTAGGAGGGTCTAAAGGCACATCAAGAGCCAGAGGCACAGAAGCGCTTGGTGCCATCACCCAGGAGGGGGGAGGAGGAGGTTCAAGAGAGTTAGGAGGAGTAGGAGGTGCCATGCAGCCAGGGGGAGGTACACAAGGGTCTCTTGTCAATTACCCAGGAGGGGGGTGCTTCTCAACAGAGGCATCATAGACAGAGGTATGAAGCTTGCTTTTGTATGTTGGACTCAAGTTAAAATAGGATCAACAGAAGGTATGTAATAGTCACTCTCTAGCTACTTACTAGACATTGTCTTAAATTCTAAATTTATATATACATGTTTTTTATTTTGGGTGGTTATATTCTTGACTGTAGGAGGTAGCACAAGCTAGGCTGTAGGTTGGGCATATGATGTCACACCTCACCAAGATGGGCAAGAAGGGCTTCATTGCCATTTTTGTAAGTTAATAAAATGTTTACATTTGGTCCTCTACATGCATTTAAGTGTGCATCTGATGTTCTTATCAATCTACAATTACTTTTTTTTAATAATAGGTGAAGGACTATGATCGGGAACCCAACTCTTAGGAGATAGAGATGGCCACGTACTAGTGCTATAGGCATCTGAAGACCCAACTACCTCTATCAATTCCTTTTGTAAGTAGTTTTGATTAAGTAGCATTTTAGTTCTAATTACATTATTCAAACATTGACTAATTTATGTAAAAGAAAAAATTGACTAATTTATGTAAAACATAGAAATTACACGCTGAGGAGGACATGGAGGAGGTAGCTCTATAGCCTTCTGGTCGAGAAAGGGAGAGTGGAGTGCATTGATCGGGATCAGGACCATGATAGGGATAGGGATAGGGAGGATGATTATGACTAGATCTTCATCCTCCCTGCTTTAGAGCTTCGTTCTCCTTGCCATTTTGGTTTAGCCCCATTTTGTATATGTTTATGTGGGCTTTGTATATGTTTATATTACCCATAGCTTTTGTATAGCCCTAGCTACATTGTATATCTTTTGGTTGACCTCAGATTGTACCATTTATACCCATGATCACTTCTACTTTTGTATTGTATGCTTACATGTATATTTGTATGCATTTATTTTTTTTGACATCGTGCACAAATGGTTTTTGATTTTGAAGTTTGAATTGCACAAATTGACGCTCATGGAAGCATATGTTAGAAAATGGCATGAAGGGATTGACTAGCTAGAGTGGACGCTGGGACTAATAGGATTGTGGGGGGATGCCTCACTTGATGAACCTTTATGGCATAGCTGGGTACGATCTATCAAGGTGGAGGGACCCAAGGAGAAAAGAATGCGGGAAAGGCTGACTACTAAAGGCATCAAGAAATGGGGAGATTTGTGGAACTCAGACAAGCTAGCTCCTTTGGGGATACATAACCAAGTGCAATGGATTGTGGAAAAAACTAGGAAAATGTGGTCCCTAGTTCATGAGTATTTTGCTCAAGACCATAGTGGAATATGTGGTTGCAACAATGAATATAATGTGTTGAAGTATTCGATACTTATCGGATGCACAATCTTCCATGCTTATGTGATTTTTGTCTGCTTATGTGCTTAGCTTCAATTTGATTCGATAGAGAGATCCCTTTGTGTGTGTGCTCAGCTTCAAATCAATACACAAGAGGGCCCTTTGTATGTCCCCACACGTGAGAGAGAGAGAGAGAGAGAGAGAGAGATAGAGATAGAGACAGAGACAGAGAGAGACAGAGAGAGAGAGTACTTTGTGTATGTGTGTGTTTGCGTGTGTGTGTGTGTGTGTGTGTGTGTGTGTGTGTGTGTGTGAGAGAGAGAGAGAGAGAGAGAGAGAGAGAGAGAGAGAGAGAGAGAGTACTTTGTGTGTAAGAGATGGAGATGGAGTCCCTTAACATTGACTTTAGAGGGTTATACACCCAATCGACGGAGAGACTTGAACCCAGGTGGGTTCATGTCATCCCAAGGGCAATTCCACTAGCCAATCTCCCACACTTGGGTGATAGAAAGGTAGTGAGAAATGTCCTCTTTATACACACACACACACACACACACACACACCAGGAGACTGAGTCGCTTAACGTCGACTTTAAAGGGTTATACACCCAATCAACGAAGAGACTTGAACCCAGGTAAGTTCATGTCATCCCAAGGGCAATTCCGCTAGCCAATCTACCACACTTGGGTGGTATAAAGGTAGTGAGAAATGTCCTCTTTATACACAAACACACACCCAAAGATGGAGTCGCTTAACGTTGACTTTAGAGGGTTATACACCCAATCGACAGAGAGACTTATCCCAAGGGAAATTCCACTAGCCAATCTACCACACTTGGGTGATAGAAAGGTAGTGAGAAATGTCCTCTTTATACACACACACACACACACACACACCCAGAGACAGTCACTTAACGTCGACTTTAGAGGGTTATACACCCAATCAACGGAGAGACTTGAACCCAGGTGGGTCACATGTCATCCCAAGGGCAATTCCACTAGCCAATCTACCACACTTGGGTGATAGAAAGGTAGAGAGAGAGAGAGAGTGTGTGTGTGTGTGTGTGTGTGAGAGAGAGAGAGAGAGAGACGACTTTTTATATTGGCATGCCCAACATTGAAAAAAAAGAGACGTCACGGGCGTTGCTTAAACGACGCGTGGCATCGTATAAACGATGTTTATTTCTTAAAATTTCTTTGCCGCATTTAAACGATGACTCATCACCTATACGACGTAATTTTAGTAGCTTATACAATGCATGTATGTTGCTTAAGTGACATTCAATAACGATGTTATTTTTGGAAGCTTTAGTTCCTTATAACCCCCACCAAGTATTTGTTTACTTAAATTCGGTGGAGTAGTAGGAAAATAGAGGATCTGCATATAAGATGGAGATGTGAATATGCATAGCTGAACATATAGAGGATTCATGAATACGCATAGTTCGAAGATGGATGTGAGGGCCCTTGGCAGTTTGATGATCTCAATTCGCGAGCCAAAATAAAAGCTAAAAATTCAAAGAATTCAAGCATCCAAGTAGGGGTGGAGTTTCAACTTCCAAGCATTGCCAAAGTTGGCAAGTTGCAATGCATTGAACCTTGATGTAGGATTCTAGAAAGACTTGAAATGATGGGCATTCTATAAGTGAGCTATTGGATTGATAAGATAAAATGCCAAAGAGGTGGTGGGGGTAGAGACTCAAGTTGTCGACCTTCACGAATCACATGGAGCCGGCTCCCTATTAGAGAGCGGTGGGTGGTCACGAGCCGCCCACATGCAAGACGGGGTCCATGCAAAACACATCGATCGCGGTTGGCCACCCTGGATGTCCAAATGATTTTTGTAGCGTTTGATTAGGCTTTGGGACCTTTGGGTTTGGCCCATGCTTTTGTTTGTTTTTTAGTTTCACCCAATTAACCTTAGGTTCACCCAATTAACCTTAGGAGGCCACCCAATTGATCTTACTTTACTTTGCTAGATTATAGCTCAGCAATTCTGAATTATTTTACCACCTTTGATCATCACAATCCAATGCAACATAAACGTAGCTCTCTACTATAATTTTATGTAAAAGTGGTTTACCTTCTTCCTTGTCTTTGTTCTTAGAGAATCATTCTAGTTTATAAAACTAATTTAATTCTTCTAAGGGTATTTTTGAGTTGACTGCCTTGGGAATTTCTTTCCAAGCCTCAGTTGTTACCCCATTTCCTCCTTTTTTGTGAAACAATCATTATGGCACTCTTAGCCTTATATGATTATCATACTCTCGATTTGTCCATATTCTCATTTTTCCCACCTTATAAGCCTTATCCTCTATGCTTATCCTACTATGCTATCTCCCTTCTCTACTACAAAAATCATATTGCCCCTATTTGAGTGTCTTATCTTTTTTTTATTTGATAAAACTAAATGGGTATCATATCTAGAAGAAAAACTACATGCAACATTTTTACCCGAGATTTACAAAAATAGTGATTTACCTAAACAAGATTTATTTTATACAAGACCTTTGCCTAACATGACTTATGACTTACATACTCTTGATTAGGACTACTTATTTACATACTTTATTATACTTTACCGTGTTTTATTTCCTTCTTGTTTGTACCCTTGAATATCCATTATCAAGAAGGTTTTTTGTTGTTTACTTTTATTGATTAGGTTACTTGTTGCTATAATAGTGAAGGAAATGCAAAGTGAAAGGGCGTAAGGTATAATCTAAACATATTTGCTGTTGCTTTTGTTATCAAAAGATGTGTGACATCAATTTTTGGGTTCTAAAAACATATGTGTTCAAGAAGGAAGAACATCTACAACATTCACATCATGGAGATCTTCAATAAGAAAGGCGATGATGGTGAATGGATCCCTGAACAATATAGCAAGTACGAATGGATTTTAATGCGATCAAGTGTTTGAGGATCCTTTAGGATTAAGCCTAAAAGTACCTCAGATCCTCATAAGCATTGGAAGGGAAAAATTTTAGAGTTTATGAGGCACCATAATGCTGGAGCTACAATAATAGAGACCCTTAATCAGCATGTTTACATGCACAAGGAGATTAGACTGTGTGCTGATTATGTTAGCATGAGATCTAAGCCTAACAGTGAGTATCTAACTCCATGTTTTTCTCGTCCAACCCTAAAAATAAATTTTGACCAAAGCTTTGTGACCTAATGTAGTTTTAATATTGCAGCTCTCTATCCATCCACTGTGATGAATGGCAGAATGTCGAGTGTTTTAGTGGAAAGATCTTTGTGCTACACACTGAGATAGGAAACTTGTTGTATGATAACCATGTAGCAAGCCATCTAGCGGCTCAAAATATCTATTTTATGATTCTTTGTATGTCCTATTGGAGGGAAATGAAAATGTTGGTAAATTGGAGTATGTTTCATTACCACCCTTGTCCAGTCAAGATTGGCTTTGCCCAAAAGAGAACATTCAAGAATGCAAGATCAAAATAGCAACAGACACTCATGGTACTATGAAACCCTCCATAGGTTCAAAGGACATACACTTAAGCTAGTTTATATGGTTTGGAATGTTTGCACATCTATTTGCTTCATGTGAGGTTGCAAAGAAGACAAAGATAACCCATCAAATTAGGTCTCTTGGCAATGATTGGTTGAGTCAATTTTTGTGGGATGGATGGTATCTCAAGAGGACTCAGGGTGCCGATGTTATTGAGTGTAGAATTACAATATCAGATGTTACTTTTAGGTACTTAGTGGGAAGCAATATGTTAAATAGCTAAGATTTTGGTCACTAATTCTAAGAACTAAATTTCTAATTGTTTTGAAATGTGTAATTCATTGCAAGGTAAAAGATGTGCATACGCTAAAAATATAGAAGGTGATGACTATGGAAGGGAGATTGGCTAAGCATGGATCAAGATATGCAAGATGGAGAGCATTCTCTTTTGCATTAGTTTCAGTCAGTGGCCATGGCTAATAACACCAATGATGTATTTCACATGTTATCTGTTGATGACAAATTGGATAGAGACAGCAACTACCCACTTTGGGCATACATGATGCAGCATGTTTTGGTTACAAAAGGAGTGTGGAACATTGTGCAGGGTATGGATGTACGTCCAGGTTCTGTGGATGTAGGATCTGTTGAGGATGTTGCAGGTTCTAGCAGCTCTACTGTTGCTGCTGTTTTACCCACTGCTGAACAAGCTCGTTGGGATGGTAAAGATGCGCAGGCTCATGCCTTGATTGCACTTTCTGTCAAACGTAACATCACCCCACATATTCGTTCAGGTAAAATAGCAAAACAGGCTTGGGATATTCTAGCTGGTTTGTATGCAGGTCGTAACGAGGCAAAAATCTCTTACTTGCATAAAGAGCTAGAATCGAAGATTATGCAGGAAGATGATGACATGAATGTTTTTCTTGCTGAGATTAAAGATCTCAAGGAACAATTGATTTCTACAGGTGAGATTATTCCTGATCATTCTCTTGTGCAGACTGTTCTTGATGCTTTACCTGAGTCATATCAGACTTTTGCTTCCACGTGGAGACTTGTTACTGAGGACAGACCTAATGCTGTCAAGTATGATACTTTAGTCAACAAGCTCTTGCAAGAAGCGCAGTCCAGGCAAAACAGGGCTAGGCAGTGTGCAATTGATCAAGCATTTATTGCTACCCAGCAGAGAAGAAGTGGTAAGGTAGCCCCTTCCACTGTTTCTTCTCCTATTAGTAGGTCTGTAACTTCTTGTCCTTCCACAGGTAGCAACAATAGGTCTGAGAAGGCTCTTAATAAAGGCAAGAAAAAAATGAGGTGCAACTATTGTAAGGCAATTGATCATGTCATTAAGAATTGCCCTAAGCTAAAGGCTAAAGAGGCAAAGAAGAAAGAGTCAAATGCAGCCACAATAGCGGATGCTTCTACAAATGCAGATTCTGCAAATGTTGTGCAGGATACATAATGGGTGTTTAGTATGTATTGCCAGTATGATCCATCTGTACATGATGCATGTTTGGCAGTTTCTGTTGACTCTGATGTTTGGTATTTTGACAGTGGTGCTTCAAAGCACATTACCTCGCATCGTGATATGTTCACTTGTCTTGAGGCTGTCCCTAATGGGAATACTGTCACATGTGCCAATAATGCTTCTTACCCAGTGAAGGGCATTGGTAAAATTATGCTTACTGCTGCAAATGGCAGCGCTTTCACACTTTCAGATGCTTTGTATGTGCCAAGGATAAAGAAGAATCTATTGTCTGTCTCTGGGCTTGCTAGACTTGGACTTGTAGTCAAATTTGTGGATGACAGATGTACTGTTCATGATTTAACTTCTGGTAATATGATTATTGTATCTGGCACCTTGTTTCGTGGGCTCTATAGGCTCAATTCTTATGACAAGTGTGTGGAAGATTCAGCAAATGCAGTTTCTGATGAAAAGGCAGTTTCAGATGCAAAACTATGGCCTGCTCGTTTTGGTCATCTGAACTTTGCTAGTTTGCTGCGTTTGCAGAAGTTTGATATGGTTGCTTCATTGCCCCCTCTTGAGGCACCATTGAAACATGTTTGTGAAGGCTGTATTTTGGGCAAAATTCAACGTTCTGCGTTTCCAAAGGATGGTTCTGTGCGGGCCACTCGTAAATTACAACTTGTACATAGTGATGTATGTGGGCCTATGCAACACTTGTACTTCGTGACTTTCATTGATGTACTCAAGGCATGCATGGGTATATCCACTGAAGGCAAATGGGCACCCTCCGTTCTGATCGAGGGGGGGGAGTACATGTCTAAAGAGTTTGATGCATTTCTGGCTAGTCGTGGGATAAAACACCAATGTATAGTGCCATATACCCCTCAGCAAAATGGTGTTGCTGAGAGGAAAAACAGGTCACTTATGGAGATGGCACGATGTATGGTCAAGAGCCAAGCTTTGCCACATGTGTTTTGGCTTGAGGCTGTCATGTGTGCTGCATATGTACTCAACAGATGTCCCACTAAGGCCTTGTAGTCTGTTACTCCATACGAAGCTTGGCATGGCAGGAAGCCTTCTATTGGTCACTTGTGTGTCTTTGGTTGCTTGGCCTATGCTTTAGTGCCTGTGCAACAACGTAGAAAATTGGACGATAAGGCTGTCAAATGCATTTTTGTTGGTTACAGTGCTGAGAGCAAGGGTTACAGATTGTATCATCCGCAGTCAAAGCGTATCTTGATTAGTCGAGATGTTGTTTTTGTGGAAGATGCTGTGCAGCCTTTGTTATCATGTACCAAAGAGACAAGTGTGAGCTCACGGGATGTATTTGATACGCTGTTGCCTCTGTTTACAGGTGGGAATTCAAATGTAAGTCCTAATGAGGCAAATATTCAGCCTATGCAGATTTCAAACGACATCATAGATCAGTCTATTTCTGATACAGATTTACATGATATAATTCATGAGGATAGGGCTGAAAATGAGCAGGCTAGAGGTATGCCTAAATGGTTGGTGCAAACCTTGCGTGATAGTAAAATTGATGCACCTATATCTAGTCGTACTCGTTCAGGTTTTCAGCATGCCTCTTATGCATCAGATTGTTATGCTTTGGCTGTGTCTAGTATGTGTGAAGAGGAAGAACCTCTTTCATTTGATGAGGCACAAAAATCAGAAAATTGGTTGGCTGCAATGCAAAGTGAATATGATGCTATAATGAAGAATGGTACATGGTCTTTGTGTGATTTTCCTATTGGTAAAAAGGCCATTGGATGTAAGTGGGTTTTTAAGTTGAAACGAAAGCCAGATGGCAGTGTTGATCGCTATAAAGCTAGACTTGTTGCAAAGGGTTATGTTGAAGAAAAGGGCATTGATTTTGATGAGACCTTTGCTCCCACTTGTCATATGACTACCATTTGTAGCATTTGTGCATTGGCAGCTCATAATGGTTGGAATGTACATCAGTTGGACATAAAGACTGCATTCTTGAATGGAGATTTGCATGAGGAGGTGTATGTATCACAGCCTCGTGATTTTGTTCATGGTTTTGTTCAAAAAGGGCAGGAAAACAAAGTGTGCAGGTTGAAAAAGGCTTTATATGGTTTAAAGCAAGCTCCACGAGCTTGGTATGAAAAGATACATGCATATTTGACTGCACATGGTTTTCAAAATAGTCCAACAGAAAGCACTTTGTATGCTAAACGTGTGGATGATGTACATCTAATCATTGCTCTCTATGTCGATGACATGCTACTCACAGGACCAAATGAGAGTCATATTGCTGATTTTAAGGCTCATTTGAATGCCTCTTTTGAGATGTCAAATTTGGGGCATTTGCATCATTATTTGGGGATACAATTTAAGCAGTGTGATGGAGGTATTGCTTTGTGTCAGACAAAGTATATTGAGGCATTGTTACGGAGATTTGGCCTTGAAGATTGCAAGCCCGGTTGCTACTCCAATGGAGACAGGTTTGAAGTTGAGTCTTCATGATGCTGGAGATCACTTTGATATCACACTCTATCGGACAGCTGTTGGTTGCCTCATTTATGTATACATTACGAGGCCGGACATTCAGTTTGCAGTCTCATACAGGTGAGCAGGTTTATGCATAGCCCAAGGTCTCAGCATTGGAAGGCAGTTAAACGCATCTTTCGCTACTTGAGTGGCACCATACATCTTGGGTTATTTTATCCCAAGGGGGGATCGTTGCCGCCAGATTTACATGCTTTTTCGGACTCAGATTGGGCTGGTTGCTATGACACAAGAGTGTCCACAAGTGGTTTTTGTTTCATGCTTGGTAGCTCATGCATATCTTGGTTGAGCAAGAAGCAACCTACTGTGGCCACTTCTAGTTGTGAAGCTGAGTACAGGGCAGCTTTCACAGCTACGGTGGTTGAGTAAGTGTGGCTCAGACGGCTTATGGGGCTGACTTGGGTGTTGGAGAGTCTGCCACCTCTATCTACACTGACAATCAGAGCGCATTGGCAGTTGTGAGAAACCCAGTTTTTCATGCTCACACAAAGCACATTGAGGTGCATTATCACTATGTCAGGAAGAGACTCTCAGCAGGAGAGATCAGCTTGGTTGATGTGCCAACACAGGACAACCTTGCCAATCTTTTCACAAAGATGCTTCCTCGTGAGAAGTTCGAAGCTTTCCGCAAAGCTTTAGGCTTGCTTCCCTTTGTGGACTGATCTACTTCGGGCATGGCACTTCCATATACATGAGTGCCAGCTCTCGTTCACACCATCACTCCCAGGGGAGATTTATTGCTATATATATAGGCAGTGATGTGTGTGAACACACTTAGGACCGCCGGGGCACTTTTTCCCTCTTTAGGAGGTTTTTTCCCCCGGCTTGTATATACGCCCATTATTCTAGAGCTAACTTATCTTTTGTACATTGACACAATCTAATACATTGTGTGTTGTGTGCATTCTTGCTTCTTCTTCTCCAAGCTTTGTGTGCTTTCCTACAACCCTAATTCCAACAGACAAGACAACATTAAAATCGCAAAATAACAATTTCCAAATAGATGGATAACTGTATTAAGAATGTATTACAATGCAAAGGATTGACATTAGCTTTCAGAAGTTTAAAGACTATTGTGTTCCTTTGTAGCATCATTGTTGAGCTTAATCCTTTTTGAAGAAGTCACCTTGAAAGGATATACAAAAAAAATTATGCGCTAGGGATAGGGATGATGAACACTCACCTTCTCATTTTCATCACTAGTAAGTAGATTATCGTGCCAGAGGTTGATGCTGGTTGCCATCTCTTTCCCCCTGGACAACTCTCCTTGCTCCAAATTCCTTCCCATGTTTGAAATGTTGAGCCTCTCTTGAATCTTTTAAAATTCTTCTTCTGTGGGGAGACCCACTTCCTCATAGCTAGCAGCATCCTAAAATATCATTGACAATGCATCCGAGGCTGAATGAAATTTATCATCGCTATTATGAAGGTCAAGGGATAAATATTTATCATCCTCTTCGTCTACCTCCTGTTCAAGATTTTGGGCAATAATTGCAAGACAATATTCTTCCCTAACGATTAAAAATTTCTTAAAGATCAGATACCAAAATATAATGGAAGCCTCCTATAGGAATTGATGGAAGAGCTGGAGTGGGGACATGGTCCACTTCCTCGGTGACCGACACATTGCACTCTTCTTGAGAAACTAGCAAAGTTTCACACCCGAGCCAGTCAATATCAAACATTTGGCTCTCCCTTTTCTCCTCGGCCTCACAAATTTCATCCTTTACTTTGACAGGTTCATCTTCATCTTTTTCCACCTCAACCGCTTCTTTCTTGACCTCATCATCAGCATCTTTATCGCAATCATCATCCAACATAACATGTAGGAAGCAGAGCATACCATATTCATAGACGAGTCGACACTTGTACCAATGGATGGGACAAATCCTATTCACCATCTTGAAAGTCTCTGGCACCTTGAGAAGATCCCTATTAACCTTCTGACTAAAACCAAGGGAGTCAGATATTTCAAAATCATTAATATGTACAAACTTCGCAGAATCAATAATCACTTCACTCGATGAAGTGAGATTTTGAAATTCCTACTCTTTCTCAACAATTTTCTCCAGTGCCAACACAATAATATCACTGAGAGGAAAATCACAGTTGAACATTATTGCAATGTCGGACTCCTTGATCTGAAGGTGTAGTCTGCCAAGGAATGATGAGAGCATGTCTGCATCGGTTGCTTAGTTCTTCCCACACTTCCCCATCTGAAACAAAAGTAGCAAAAGAGAATAACCCTGACTACAAAAGATAACACAAAGAACACCCAACTCACCACAACGCAAGGGGGCACCAATCACAAGGGTGGTGGATGTGCCCCCTCGTGTTGTGGTGAGTTGAGCAAGCCCAACCCACCACAGCGCGAGGGGCACCCTCTCTCGTTTGGGGAGGGGGTGCCCCCTCCCGCTATGGTGAGTTGTGGTAAATGCAACAACAAAAAAAACAAGAAAAAACATACAATCGGGATTTGGAAATATACATGTTGTATTCGTATGAGTACAAAACAAAGAGGGAAGCCTATATATAGCCTAGAGGCATGCATGCACAAAATGTGTCTGATATGAATGCACCTCCGTATCTATCTAGATCCTTGCATTAAATGTGCATGCTTGTATAGATCCTCCTCGCCACCATAGATCCGTACATGAGAATGTGCCATGTGCATGCTTGTATAGATCCTCCTCGCCACCATAGATCCGTACATGAGAATGTGCCATGTGCATGCAAGGTCATAATTAAAAAGACTGCCCATGCGTGGATGACCATTGCATTAAATGCTCGTATGCCTGTATACATATCCATATATTCTCCCATTAATAGCTTAAGTATATAACCTCTTTGTGGGTCAAGCTAGTGTCAGTTACTAATTTCAGGTACGTCTTTGTGGGTCAAGCCAGTGTCATTTACTATACCACAACACGAGCGAGCATCCCCTCTCCCGAGACCGGTGCCCCCCTCACACTTCTTCCTTCTTGTTTTTCTGCTTGCTTCTTTTTTACAATTTTGAAGATGGCTTGCACAAAGTCTACTGCTCATAGGGTTGACAATCCACACCTTGCCAAAATAGTAGCTTTGCAAGGGACTGGTAAATCGGCAAGGATGATGATGATACAAGCACGAAGATGGAGGAGGCTGCAAAAGCATACCTCTATCCTCAAAGAGATCAAGCAGGCACAAAAGTACATACAATCGGTGATTGCAAAATTGCAATTCTAGAGGGTCATGAGACAAATCTACGAGGACAACGGCCTAAACGTCAAATGGCAGGTATCGGCACTGGTGCAAGATGACTGAAGACTTTTTTGTAGTTTTTTCAAGACTATGCTTACATGGCAGTGTGTGTGCTGTGTGGCTATTTTTTATAAGGACTTGAGGTCCCTAAGGCAAATTAGGTACAAGTACAATCGGGTCCTCGATATTCTTCGAATTTGAGACCCAAAAATGAAGAGGATCCTTGAGCTGCAACCTCTTTCAAGAAGGCCTCACAATGAGGTTAAAGTTGAGGAAGTTTTTGAAGGACCTGCGTATGAAAGGGAAACTCATCTCAATTCTTCAAGGTCAACGGGCCCAAGTGCGGGTTCTAGTGTCGTTGCTAGTGGCCCTAGCAGTCAAGCCAGTCAAGCCAGTCCCAGCAGGCAAAGGAGGAGGAGGGTGAGAGTGCATGCCGAGCTGTGGTGTACTGCAATGGTGTACTGCAATGGGGAGGTTATTCTTGAGGGCCACTATCACGCTTGTGCAGAGAGCTGTGCATATCCAATTGTTGGGAAATCTCTATTATTGGCCCCATTTGGTATGCCTCCTTCAATTTGTATCAAAAAATGTGGTGGTTCAAGCTTGATGCCAACGACACTACAGTGTTGTTGAATTCTTCAAGGGAGGTGAACGATAGCATCATGCTTGATGTTCTTTGGTAAGTTGGCTTTTTTGAGTTGTAAGGGCTTTTTTTTGTTATGTAGGGTGTTGATCTGTATTTTTTTGTGCAATAATATTGTAGCTGATGTGCCATTGCCGAAACAGAATGAAGTTTATATTGTGGATTCCCTATTATGCGACTGCTCTACTTTTGGACAGCTATTCCTACCTAGGCATACTTCAGTGGTTCCAATGGGTGAATTTAGACTCACCTTGACTCATTATATTGGGTTACAATGAGGGTAAGTGTAAATTAATACCATACGAGTAATGTAATGTTTTGGGTTTAGTGATGGGTCTTAGAGATTCACTCAAACTTACAGGAGCCACTGGAGTCTCGTGATTGTGGATATCCTGCAGAGGAAATTCCTGCTGAAGGGTGCCATGGAACTGTATGAAAGTAAGTTTCTATTTAATTTAGTTCATCTTTAGTATAGACTTTGTATGTATGTTGACCTTACCTTAACTGCATTACACATGATGTATTCGTGGATTATGAAATTGAGGAAATTTGAGTTCCCTACAACCTAATAGCCACATATGTGGATGGAGGGTTTGCTTGAATGCTAAGATACTGGTTCATAGGCTACTAGGGTTACCAGGACTTGTATATGTTCTATAAAGTTGCAATATTCCCACATCATTTCATTACCTTTTATGCAGACTTAACATGTGCCTTGTTGATTCCATGTAGGTTCCAAACCTGGAGGACTATGAACCAGTGGACATAGAGGAGTTTCAAGTTCAAACAATTGAGAGCCTAATCAACAATGCGGCACAACTCCCAACTCCACCCCCACCCCACCCCCAACTCCAACACCTCCACCTTCACCATTTGATCCCGATGATTTGTTTTAGAAAACTCACTCATCAACGTAAAAAATTATGTTGTTGGCTGAAATGATTGAAATACAATGTAATGTGTCTTTTGTTTTGCATATCTATGTGTTTACATTGAACTAAAAAATTTAATTTTAACAAAGTAACTAGGAGATTTATCCCCAACTCATCATGATGTGTGTGTGACTCACTACAATCCGAGGAGGCACGTGAGCACCAAGGAGATGCGTGCTCCTCGCGTTGTCTCGTGAGTGAGTTAGGGGGTACATGGAGGGAATAGGACACTGACATTATATATTGAAATTCACTGTAGATCAAGAAAAATGAACTCTGTAGATTCAATTCGATGGCTAATTGTATGATAATGTTTTTGCAATGAACATGGGTTGATCACGACGCTCCTTCATGGTTTCCACTTGCTTCCATGTCTCACTTGTGTTGCCAACCATGCTACATGATTCTCTCTACTAGATGAGTTATCAAATTGAGATTTTCTTGCATGGTGTGATTCGATTTCATATGCTTGAGTTCTATTGGGGAAGGCTTCCTTTTCATTGTATATCGAGTTGCTATCTTTCTATACCACCATAGTAGTAATTGCTCCATAGGGTTTGCACCATTGACTCCACCACCATGAGAGGTCACCTTCTGAAAGCCACAACGTGCTTTCTAATGTGACCGCTCCATGCCCTAAGTAGACCAAATTATGAGAATTCCTTCCTTTGCAAAGTAAGGTCCATGAGCTTCCAAAATGTGCATATAATGCATAATGCTATTTGAAGTCCAAGCCTGTGCCATTGACTTGTAGAAAACTTGTACAACCTCCTCCACAAATTATTTGATGTCTTGTGGGGTGAAGGTCATCTTATGAAGAAGAATTGTTAATTTGTCTAATACAACCCACACACTGGCCTTTGCAATACGTGTCATGCCTCCATTGTTGAGATCAGGTACAGCCATATGTAGTTCCTTCCATGCCTCCTACATCTCTAGTTGTTGACCCAAAAAATCACCTTCTACATTCTTTGGAGTTGAAAGAAATTTCCTTGCCTTAGCCCCTCCAAAACATGGTTTGCAAGGCACATTACCACTAGCTCCAGACTTCTTCTCATCTTTCTTGATTTCAACTTGGCCTCTGTGCAACCCGACGCTATAGATAGTACTTCCTCTACTTTCTTACACACTACTTGAGCTTCAGAATTAGGTTGCATCTTATATACAACTTGGCCTCTGGTGCAACCCAATGCTGTGGACAGTACTTCCTCTACTTTCTTACACACTACTTGAGCTTTAGAATTAAGGTTGTATCTTATATGCAAAGCTCACATATTTGTATACCAATTTCTCGACAATCCTTATGAAGGCATGCAAAGTGCAAATATGCACCTTTGTTAAGGGTATGACAAGAATAGCATCCCATGAGGGATCTACTCCTCCTGATCTCAAGTTAGTGCACCGGGTTTTCATGTTAGTATGTTCCATACCTTTCTTCCATCCGTACCTTTGGTTCTTGAACACATGCAATACAAACAAGGAAACTTTGCATTTGCTAAATTGGATACACTAAACATACACTTCAAAGTCTTTAGGTCACCCACAAGATGCAACTCCACATTGTACTGACCAAAACCTTCCATGTGTAGAACTTCCCCTACATTTTGATTGCGTACAACATTTGGAATGTCTGTTAAGTTGAAGAAGGCCTTCAAGATTTCAAGGTTCTCCTTGGGAACCTCAAATGCTGCAAGCCACCAGATTTCATTTTCACTCTGTACACTAATATAATCTGGATGATCACGTTTTATGGCTAGATCCAACGCTCTATTCATCAATATCAAGCTTACTCTCTCAATCTTTTTCCCTTTGACAATTTCACTCTCGTCAATCTTTAGGACAAACTTCAACTTGCCTCCTCATTCAACCAATAAGCATTTTGTAAAATTTCACCATTGCCTCCTGCAATTTACAAATATCCAACACAAAGTTGTTATTAGAGTGCAAGTTGAATGGCACTTCCTTCGCACCTTGTTTGAATATTTGTGAGTGAAAAAGCTATCTAGGCTCGCCAATCAAATGAAACACATTTTCATTCATGACCTTTCTTGCCTTTTTTACTTGGTAAGGGTGGGCACTACCTTTTTTTTCTTTAACACGGTACTAAATATTGAATCAAGTTTCTTGTATATCATTGTGTATGATTCATTGCTAATGCCAATTTTGTCACACATGCCATGTGCTTCACATGATGTGATTTCTTTCCTGACATCCTGTAATTGCCCTTCTAAAATTTCATCAACCCACTGGTCGGTTCTTAGAATGGGAGAGTACGGACCTTACAGTATCTTTTGTGAGGATTTTTGCAATTGCATCATCTCCCCCGCTGGCTTGGATTTCTTTCATCCTCTGGTTCTCTGCATAAACACAGTGTCTATATTGCCCTCATGTTTTGCATAATTCAATGAGAGGTTTCCTAGGTGTTCTTTGTTTACGTGCTTCCAAAGCTATAGTTGTTCCATATTTCATTGTCTTCTCTAACGTCGATGAACCTGTTCAGTATGAACAACATCTGCCAAAGCTTTACATTCATTCTCCTTGTTCTCCTGATACATAGCACTCAACCATGATATATTTTGCACCTTGATCATTAACACTCTCTATGCATACCAATAAACACTCTGATGTTGATTTGCAAGCTTCTTTGTGTAGCCAACAAGCAATCCTACATTGCCCTCACAAACGTACTTAACCAATGAAGTTAACCTAAAAAAGTTGGGTGGTTGTTGGGACATGGGATCAGGTGGATAAATTGACTCTTGAACCCACAAATCAACATGTTTTTTTTCCAATGCTCTCTGCATCTCTAGGTCGAGGGGGTTGGCATTCGAATATTTCATTCTCTTGTGTAGAGGTGCGTAATCTTCATCCAAAGCCAGATGTATGTGCATCTTGTTTCCATTTCTTCCAGATGTATGTGCATCTTGTTTCCATTTCTTCCAGAGTTCTATAGAAACGAAAGAGAAAAATCCACAAAACATAACATCAATTAGTAGAAGATACATTCCTGTTGAGTCTACGAGACATAAGTAAATAGTTTCTCGAAACAAAAATGAAACACCATTATCATTTTTTATTACCTGGTTTGAGCTCCTTGCCCCTGCTTCTCCAAGAGGATTTCCACAACTCTGAGTATGATGGATCCCTGGAGGACTATATTAGAACAATAACCCACAATACGTAGTATGCAAAAGAATCAAAAAAATGGCAGAGAGGAGGAGGATCATCATGTAGATACGAAATGTTTGACGAGAAGAATGAATGATGATTAAGGGGAAGCAAACTCATTGACTGAAAGAAAGAATAAAGCTCGTGGATTTCATTGCAGTAAGTAAACGCTAAGTAAACGCAAAAGATGGACTTATTACATGGGATTTTAAGCAAATTTACAAGTGAAAATGGATATTTGAATAAAGTAATAGGTGAATCTTTATTAAAAAATGTTAAGGAAAATCTGAAGAGGAGAGGGAGTGCCAATATTATAACATTAACTTTGACACTTTTCCTTGATTCATGGAAGAGAGACAGGGACCTTAAGAGGCCCATTCAAGAGTCCAAATTTCCCCTAATGCATAATCGTCCTTTAAGAGAGAAAGATTAGAAAAAACAGCGAAAGCTTTTTCTGATGTTGTAGTAGAGGTTTTTGGTTTTCTCGGGGTGTCTTCAATTTCTTCATCTTTATCTTCAACCTCGACAACTAAATTGGTGTGGTTCTTTTCTTGCTTTTTAGCCAAATTCTTGAAGCATATATTCTCATAGTATGACCCAGCTTCTTGCAAAAGGTGCATTTAAAAGTTCTCCATTTGTTTTTGACCTCATGTTTAGTGAAGAAACTTTTTTGTTTGGTCTTGATGTCATCTATCTTCATCAATGAGAAATGCCGCCATGTTGTCATATGTCATCTCACGGGACACTCAGAGTGTAGACAACACTTCTTTGAACCTGTCTATCTCTTCCAGACTAGAGAAGAGAATTTATCATCCTCATTAAATTTTGCATTTAATGTTGTAAGTTGTAGAAGTAAGCCTATTGTGCTAAGATGCTCTTGGAGAGTGTGATGTTCTTTCATTTTTAGATTATAGTACTTCTTCTTGAGAAAGGCCATAGAGTTATTTATCTTGTTTCCAAACAAATTCTCAACCTTATCCCATACCTCTTTCGCAAGTTTGTCAAAATCGAGGTGGTGTATGAGATTATTGGCAAGACCAAGACCAATATGTGCCAAAGCTCTATCATTTCAATCGTTCCATGCTTTCACTTTTGTAGATGTGGCTTCTCCCTCTGGTTTTTCCTCGATACCTTTGACAATGCTCTAAATCCCATCTCTCATCAGAAATAACATAAACTAAATCTGCCAAGCTAGAAAGTTTGAGCCAGAGAATTTTTTGAATGAAGTGCTACCTATGTAAAGCTCCATTGATGTTGTATGAGAATAAGAGATACAATGCGGTAGCTCATAGCGGTAGTGATGGCTCTCAAATACATAACTAAACCATAGTGAATCTACAAGGCACGTGCAGGAGGAGAGCTATGGTGGCAGGTGATAGTACATCGTAATCGATGCGCACAGACACGAAAAGAGAGAGAGAGAGAGAGAGAGTAAAGTGTAGAGGGAGGTTATATATTGCATGACTCAATATGATTGATTTATATATTAGATACACCAAGTATAATGCTTTTATAACCTTTGAAGGTCCTTTTGCATGACAAAAGCAATGATGTCAAGTAGGTATAAATATCTAGTTATTATGTGAACTAGTTCACACTAAAATACACACATAACACATAAGTGAGTGTTCACACTCTTTTTGGGGATGTACACACACACACACACACACACACACAGACTGGTGGACACACAAACATGGCTACACACACATACAACTCCGAATCCCAAAACTTACAATTTTGAAGTTGTGCCTCAGGTCTATAACTTGCAGCTTGGCATTCAAATCGCAAAGGCAAGTTTCCATTTGGGGCAAGTCATATTGTTAAATATTGATACAAGTATAATTTAAACGTTCAAAGTAAATTTTCTTATCAAATAAAAATGGCTTTCTTACTACAAATTATGTTCTAGACTTGTGATCATGATGTGTACTTATATGATCCCTAAAACCTTGAAAGAAAAAGTTTTGGAATGTGACTTAGATTTTACAACTATATATTTTATATATTAATGTGATTAAGTAAATTTACATTAGACTTTTTATTGAGTGTTTTTCCTGAGGAAGGATTTGACTATACATATAAAGGTCTCTCTGAGGAGTTTGCGGCGAAATATATGAGAGTAAGAACCACAACCATAAATGTAGGTTAATGAACTCAACTCACACTTAGCATTCAAACCCTTATTTATGTCAAAGGAGGTGACCCAATGCAATAAATGCACATAGTCCTTTTGGTATCGTAAGGGGATTTGATTTTAAAAGTTGTGTGACCAAAGAAAGATCACACAACAAGAACACTTTGCTATTAACCCTTCACTAGCATGTTGTTCCACTAAGTTCACCAAAATAGAATTGATTACATTCTTATCATCGAAGATTTCTTCTTTTCATCGAGAAAAATTATTCTCGTAAGATAGTTTAAAGAAAAATGACATTTTTTGGCAGGCTCCAGCAAAGGAGCTAAGTTGGACAAGTGACTAGTTGTGGTCCAAGTAGCAAGCAATAATTGTACCAAATATGCTTCAAGTTAGTAAACACATGGCTCTTTGAGGTTTGGTTGCTATGTAAAAAAATTTGCTATAGAAATGGGAAAGATCCTCCTACCAAGTTGCATCAAAAAGCTTTATGGATCTTAAGAGATCATTGATGAGAATTAAGACTGGGGGTTTTCATATATTGGCTACTTTGGAGGACAACCACACGACCTTTAGATTTTGGGGTTTGGATTAATAGCCCAAAATGTGCAATGTCTTAGTTAATCAGCACTCTCAGACATACATAATTGGGATGGATGACCTCTATAGAAGGGACACTTACCCAAGTTCCATAGTTAAGAAATCTATTAAAGTCTTGAATTAGAGATCCACTTCAAGTCATTCTTTCACGCATGATTGATGGGAGCATAGAAATGTCAATCCATTAGTTCTAACCATAACATGATGGCCTTAGTTGAAGAAATGTGGATCTAATGTTTCCTCCACTAATGTGAAACATGTGACACATGGCCATGTAATATGCAAACTTGGAACTCAAATTAGTAGACATCGCTGTAAAGTCGTAATATTAAATATAATTATTAAACACCTTTATGGTTCAACTAATACAAATGCCACATATAATATTTACCGTGTATGGCTCATTTATCATGGACTCATCAGCTTTTCAACAAGCGAGGCCATTTGTAATCGTAAATGGCCTCTCTCTCTCTCTCTCTCTCTCTCTCTCTCTCTCTCTCTCTCTCTCTCTCTCTCTCTCAATGTACGCAAATGTGCATTTTTTCCATGGTAATTCTTGGAATGAAGGTGTGTTTTACATGCATAGTGTCCTCTTGCAACATCTGTGCTATCTTATCTAAGCTCTTGCATGCTTGTTTTTAAGATTCTAGCAGTTACATCATGTTTGGATATTGTCACTAGAAGGAGCACCACGTGTAATATGGTTTGATTAATTTTCAAGATAAAGTCATTAACGTATTAAGAAGTGCAAACACATTATATGCTCTAGGGCTAGTCTAATGCAGGATTTAATTATTATTATTGAATTATTTATGACTTCATACGTAATGTGACTTCATTATAATAAATATTATTTTATGACTTCACAAATGATTTAATTATTATTTTATGTGTGTGAAGTCTCGCGCGGGGTCATGGAAAAAAATGTATGATACCACCCGAGCTCAACATGAGACCTATTATAGATTAAGCATTTACATTTACAATACCTGGGTGTCCTATTTATTAGTTGTTGCTAGTGTCCTTTGAAGAACGTATACATACATGAAATGATAAGTACATTTCCAAAAACCATGTATACAAACCTAATTTTTAGTATCTATCCTTTGCACATACCTAATTTTTAGTATCTATCCTTTGCACAGACCTAATCTTTAGTATCTATCCTTTGAACATACCTAATTTTTAGTATCTATCCTTTGCACAGAACTAATTTTTAGTATCTATTTCTTTGCTGCACATAAGAGTGAGGCCCCTGGGATTGAAGTGTGGAAATATGTGATTTAACTATAGCTGAGTGCCCCTCAATATATATAAATATACACTTGATTGTCCCTCAAATATATATATATATACATATTATTATTATTTATTATTTATTATTTATTATATATAAACACACACACACACTCTCTCTCTCTCTCTCTCTCTCAAGTTGAAGAATTTCTTGGGTTGTAGTTTGAAGGTTACCAAGGCTAGATTCCACTCTTGGGTCTAGCCATAGATTTCATTTAATTTTGATAATTTGGTAATGTGGCGCTTAATTTAGAAGCGACGTCGTGAGTTCATGCAAAATTTAGCATGGACGGCAGCTAAACCTGGCCGGTCTTGCCAAAATTACGTGGATACTACACGACTGCTACCACCACTAAATGCAACCCCCGCCAAATGTAGAGGTGTGGGCCCCGCTCTCTTCGCCACCAGCACCACGTGCATGGCCTGACAGAGCTAGTTAAAAAGATTTCACCACCCAAATTTGGCCGGGCTTTTCCCTTCCAGATTTAGCAAGCTCCTCTAAATTATTTCATTATATTTATACGCACTTTTTTTTCGTGAAAGAATAATATATATATATATATATAATATTATATATATATATATATACACACACACACTACAAACCACCCACCAACAGCTCCCCTGTGGGCCGCCCCTTGATTGCTCTATCCCGTCCGCTGATTGCTTATTTATCATTATTAATCCGCTTGAGTTCGCCTAATTAGCATAAGTAATCCCCAAAAATGCTTGGAAACGGCTGCTGCGCAATCCACAGAACAGCCAGCATCTCTCCCAATA
This sequence comes from Cibotium barometz, assembly GCF_041138505.1. Lineage (NCBI taxonomy): Eukaryota > Viridiplantae > Streptophyta > Polypodiopsida > Cyatheales > Cibotiaceae > Cibotium > Cibotium barometz. Next base: position 45,055,975 of record NC_141057.1, on the reverse strand, counting down.
TGGAGCCCAATCTTCTTTACCATCATCAGAATCTCCCACCTCCATTAGGTGAATTAAGTCACCAATCTCAGCCCCAAAGCCCTGCAATTATCCCTCGGATTATCGGTTTTAATCCAATAATGAAGGCAGCAGACAGCCCACAAAGTATCAGGCCCATTTGGCCATTTCATTATGATCAGGAGAAGCCTCCATTTGATAGCAACATGAACAATAATCATCAGCAGAAGCTGCCGCCGCCATCAAACCCATCCTCGATTTCTCCTAGATCTGCATTGCAGACTCTACTAGCTGCTGCAAGGCAAATAAATCATGCGGAGTACCCACCTAATTGCACTTACGGCAGCAGTACTTCCCCATTGCTGGAGCCTAATTGCCAATCAGCCGCAAGCCCATTGGGTAAACAGGGCTTAATTGAAGGGTTTAATGGCTGCAAAGCATCTTCTACAGTGATTAGTGCTTCCAAATCAGTTCAAAGCAACGAAGTTAATCATGATCATATGAAGGAAACAGCGAAAGCAGACCCAGGTTATGTGTTGGATAATTTCTCTGGTAATTTGGCGGAGAGCCAAAGCAGTGGCTGCTTGGAAGAGCAAAGCTGCTGCTATCTGTATGTGGCCACATCTCCACTGACTGATTCCACCCCAGCTATGGCGCCGTCCATCGACTTTTTGGAGTCATGCTATCTCTGCAAGCGCCCCCTTGGACATGGCCGAGACATCTTCATATACGGGTAATTGCAACCTTAATCTGTAGAAGTTTTTTTGAAACTGTTAATTATGCAACATCAATCTACATATATTAGTTTCATTATGTCACATTAATGTAAGGTGTCCTATCATATCACCATAATTATTGTCTAACTAAAATCATATAACCATAGTTATTGCTTACTTATGTTGAACATTAATCTCCATGAGTTGTCGTACCATATAACCATAAAAATGTAGTAGCCACCATGCCATGTTTATCATGTAGATTAACGTAGTAATCATCATATCATGCTAGTCAATTTTGTGACAAGTTGGAATCATCCTATCAAATCATCATAATTATCCTCATATTTATGTGAGGATACTCATATACTATGGTCATATTTATCCAAGTATTTGCCTATTTTTTGGTAATTAGTAATTATCACGACATAACCATTGAACATCATTATTAATCTTTAATTTTATGTTTGATTTTGTAACCATCATGACATGGCGCTAATGGGTAATTGTGTAATAATGTCATCATGATGATTGGCCATTAATTATAATAATAAATGGGCATACAATTAATCATGATGGATGTTGTAGTTATCATCATGACACAAGATTAAGAATCATTATAATCAATGTGGAATTTAGGATGGAAGAAAGCAAAATAAATTGTTTCTTTTTGGCAAAAACAGGGGCAACACTGCATTTTGCAGTGCGGAGTGCAGGTACGAGCAAATGGTGATGGATGAGAGGAAAGAGAGAGACAATCCTAACAACATCAACAATTCTTCTTTCAACAAGTTATCCCGCATGCAACAGACTAGCCAATGCATCCCACATGCAACATACTAGCGAATACAACAAACACCACCACACATCATTAGTGATGTCGACAACCTAATTGTTATGCTAGATCCACCACAACTTTTGTTAGGCTAGGGTAAATATCTTGCTCATAAAAAGATTTGTATGGAAGCTAAAGAGCTACATTTGTATGGAAGCTAAAGAGCTACATTTGATAAATATTTTCATCTTAAGGCTACTTATGGTTACTATCTATTCATCCACCACAACTCCATAAAAGTCTTCTTTCATCATTATTTGGTTTTTCTCTTCCGGTCATGCTCACTTGACCTCAAAGAGTGAGTTTCTTCAAGGAGAACTTTGAATGATTTTAGGACTTTCAATGGTGGTGATAATGTTCTTGCATCTATAAAAGAAAGGAAACAACAACACTTGAATAGGACAATTAGAGAGATTAGCTATCAAAAACCCCCCAAAAAAAAACTCAAACTCTTTGCTTGCTTCAAAATCACCAAATTGAATGAGGGGCTTTGCCACTGGTTTTGCATCCTAATTGGTTTCAACCACACCTAGAATATTGACCACACTATAAAATTCTCACCCAGTGGAGCTAGATGGAGCCCCATTGCACACCTATATAACCTTCAGCAAGAGGAGGCAAAAATGATGTGGGATTACATTGCTAAACCCAAGTATCTCCACATGAGATGCAGCACCTATAAAAGACTGAATGATCTATTGCTCCATCAATCAATAAATTTATGATCTATCACTTATGGATAAATTGATTTATGATCAGAGTCTTAAGAGCAAGAGGATTCATAACCATCTCTATAGTTCTAGACACTACATCTTTGATGAGTTCTGCCGTGAGACAATAGACCTAGTGGATAACCTGCAAGACAAGGATGTAAAAGTCACCCACTCGAACCAAGAGATAGGGAATGTATCATTCAAAACCTCATCATCGGAGACTAGCTAGACTCCTAGTTAGCAAAGAATCTGTTTAACCATCTAGGCCAGCAGTGTGATAAGGATAGCCCCAAGGATAACCAGCCCCAGTCCCAACACCTCAAGCAGGACACCCACATCTATTCCCACAAACAGATATGCCACCAAAATCATACAAGGGCATAGAGTGTCTATGCTAAGGCCTAGACACGAACAATTATGTGCTCATTGTTAGCGCCACGAGAACTATGACACAACTCATTGTTGGTACCAAGGAAACCCATCAAGTGGACTTCGGCACCACAATAAATGGTCCCCATGCCAAGGCAACCATTGGCCTTACTAGCCCCACCAATCCTTCCTCCACATGCACAAGCTTGAGTGCCTAATCAAAACCCTTTACTGTGTGAGGTATGTATAGACCGCCCAAATTACCATATCCATGTCTGTAGGTGCTACCACCCCAACCAGTTCCTCCAAGAACTGCACCAATACAACAGTACTCGATGTCTGTTATGATCCATGTTATTTGACGGATGATAGTCATGGTCATTTATTATTTGACAAGGACGCCTGAGTATTTTTACTAGTCACTAATGGATGGATTTCCATGTCTGGGTGGACTCCCACATGTATTTGGTGACATTTTGGTATTTGATTTATATTTTTGTGATGCCTATTTCTCATGAACACGTTAGGATTGATTGATGCGATGTCAATTGATTGTTACACTGACATGGTTTATGTTTATGAGTTTAGGTGATGAGGTGTGCAAGGGTACCGACTTAGGTGTTGCACAATGCGAGGGTACTAATTTAGGTGTCGCACGGATGGTGGATTGAGTCGTGGCATGTGGACATATCTCATTATTATATTCACAATATTTTGTGGCCGTATGATGGCATTTGATATTATTTTGACATCATTGTGATGTGCGTGCGAGCATTAGTTGATTTATCTTGTAATGTGCATATGTGCACAAGTTAGATTATTGTATTAGAAAATTGTGCAAACCTTAGAAGCCTTGAGGACAAAGGCTAATTTAATGGCAAAGTCTAAATATGAATGTGTACTTTATTTTTGACTAAAAGCCTACTTTTAAAATATATCAAAAATACCCACGCTAGAAGAAGCCACTCACGTTGGGGGGGAGATTGCACCTAGCCTTGTGTTGATGGTGATGTTTTTCTTTCTCTTGCCTTATGTTTTGTTATGTGCTTTAATTTTCAATTTAATTCAAGTAGTTGTTTTAATATTTGATATAATTTATGAGTTTTTTATTATTCTCTTCAAGAAGATTAAAGGGTCCCATGACAGTGGTGTCAGAGCTTTGGTGTAATTTAATTTTCTTGAAGGCGGTCAAAAGAGGTGAAAGAGACAAAAACAGAGGTGAATTTGGTAATTTTCTTGAATTTAAATTAAAAGGTGATTTTGGTAATTTTCTTGAATTTAAATTAAAGAAGAACAAGTTTAGGGATTTTTGTTTATGTATGGATGAAATAAAGCTTGTTTTTAACCATTGAGTAATCAATCTAGGTCAATCTATTGTCCAAAGGGTAAAACTAGTAAAAAATCATTAGTGGATTTTCCAAAACCACAAAACCACCTTCCTTCACACTAATCCTCTTCCTTATCTGTCGGTACTGATTGAAAGAGCAAGGAAAGGAGTGTTGAGAGCCATAATCAGAATTGCTAAACCTTCCCTTTGCTCAGTTTCTATAATGGAGGGATGAGAATTGTTCAAGAGTTGTTTTCAAAAATTACTTTTGGTTTGGTTTTTATTTACTTTTTCCTCCTCAGTTGATGCGCTAGTGGGCACAAATGGGCAAGCTTGAAATATATATATATATGTATATATATATATATATATATATATATATATATATAATCCTTCTCCTTCTTCTTCAAATCTTGGCCGGCTGCGCGAAATCCAGGAGGCACTGAATTTTACTCTTGCACTGAATTTTTACTCTTCTCCTTGCGCGTACTCAAGAGGAGAGGTTTGATAGCTTAAACTTATAAAGGCCTTGATAAAGCTTTAATAAAGATTTATAAAACTAGCATAATATATATATATATATATATATATATATAATTTTATTTTTATAATTTTTTATTTTTTTAATCTTCCTCCATCACCACTCACGGGCGCTGCACGTTCAGAGAAGAAGAAGGTGGCTTGATTATTTCTCTTCCTTCCACAGCAGGGCTGGGCTCTGCACAAAATTCTCCAACTGAAGAGGGCTTATTACAAATCTTATTAAAGCTTTGTGAAAAAAAAAAGCTTATTAAAGCGCTGCGTAGATGAATAAAGCTTTAACAAAGCTTTATAGAGATAAAGCTTTATAGAGATAAAGCTTTATAATTTTTTAAAAATTTAAAAAAAAGCTTCATATTATTATTATTATTTTTCATTTCCCTTCTCTATTCATGCGCTGAGCGCACCCTAGAAGAAGTAAAATTATTTTATATATATATATACATATAAAGGCTCTTGCTCTATGTGCCGTCCGTTGATTCGTATCCAAGCTATCTATTGTAGATGATGGGACATTATGCTAAATCTTGCTCGACTAAAAAGAAGAACCAAATTGCACCAAAGGACACGCTTGACACCAAAGAGGTTAACACACTTGACACATTAACCAAAGGTGGAGGTATGTGTTAAAAATTATTTATTGTATACAATTTCTTGTTTGCTTTTGTATCTGTATTCTAAATATTCTTTCCTTCTAGACCTAGTTATAAAATTTTAGAAAACTTTAGCTCCCGTTGAATTTTAGACACCCCCTGAGCTAACTAGAAAGATCGAGGACAAGATTAGCAAAAGTTATCTTCAAGATCTAGTTGCCCAAATTCAAGTAAAAATGACTGCTAGACATTTCATAGAAGATTAAGACCAATTTAAATATTCAAGATCCAAGCAAGTTTCTCCAGTCTTTGATTCAAGTTATCAATTGCAACCATCGACTAGTGATGAGAAAAGTAAAGAAATAGCTCTCAAGTGACTAAAAACCAAGCTTAAGTTGTATGCCAATCACAATTATGAAGTTTATACCAATTTAAGAAAAGTTTTGTCTAAATTTTCAAGTGTTCGAGTTTAAGATCTATCCAAGTACAAGATTCTTTCTAGACCAAGAATTGCTCTAAGTCAAAGATATATTCAACCACAAGATTTAAACCCCTTAAGAACAAGATTTATTCAAGAATTGCTAAATTGTTTGATGTGATGATCTTGTCCTCCACTTGTGCCATGAAGCCATCCACTCATTGATTGTGCAACTGAGGACAGTTGCTTCCCAACAGGGGGGACTGTTATGATCCATGATGTTATTTGACGGATAATAGTCATGGTCATTTATTATTTGACGGGGACGTCCGAGTATTTTTACTAGTCAGTATTAGATGGATTTCTATGTGTGGGTGGACTCCCACATGTATTTGGTGACATTTTGGTATTTGATTTATATTTTTATGATGCCTATTTCTCATGAACATGTTAGGATTGATTGATGCGATGTCAATTGATTGTTACTGGCATGGTTTATGTTTATGAGTTTAGGTGATGAGGTGTGCAAGGGTACCGACTTAGGTGTTGCACAGTGCGAGGGTACCGATTTAGGTGTCGCACAAATGGTGGATTAAATCTGTTGCCATATATATATAGGCAGTGATGTGTGTGAACACACTTAGGACCGTAGGGGCACTTTTTCCCTCTTTAGGAGGTTTTTTTCCCCGGCTTGTATATACGCCCATCCTTCTAGGGCTAACTTATCTTTGTACATTGACACAATCTAATACACTTTGTGTTGTGTGCATTCTCGCTTCTTCTTCTCCAAGCTTTGTGTGCTTTCCTGCAACCCTAATTCCAACGATTGGTATCAGAGCAGGCGCATCGGCTCCCAGGGCTACGCCGCCCGCACCCTCCGACTCACGTTCTCCGATTGAGGTGAGTTTTCACGAGCGCTTGCAGGTCCCTATACTCTCCAAATCAGCCCATAGGGCTATGCGTTCTCAGAATTTGCATTTGAGGTCGTTTCGGGCTCCGTTTTTGCATTTCAAGTTCTGCACAGGTGTTTTCGTCATTTTCTGCAGAAATTTCGACAGTGCAGTTTTCTGCAAAACAGGCATACGTGTTCTATTGTGGACCGTGCTACATAGCACAAGTTGTCTTTTGTTCAGTCTTTGCTTCATTTACAGGTAGCTTTTGCATCAGTTTCAGTCAGTGGCCATGGCTGATAACAGCAATGATGTATTTCGCATGTTGTCTGCTGAAGACAAACTGAATAGAGACAGCAACTACCCACTTTGGGCATACATGATGCAGCATGTTTTCGTTGCAAAAGGAGTGTGGAACATTGTGCAAGGTATGGATGTACGTCCAAGTTCCGTGGATGTAGGATCTGTTGAAGATGTTGCAGGTTCTAGCAGCTCTACTGTTGCTGCTGTTTTACCCACTGCTGAACAAGCTCGTTGGGATGGTAAAGATGCACAGGCTCATGCCTTGATTGCACTTTCTGTCAAACGTAACATCACCCCACATATTCGTTCAGCTAAAACAGCAAAACAGGCTTGGGATATTCTAGCTGGTTTGTATGCAGGTCATAACGAGGCAAAAATCGCTTACCTGCGTAAAGAGCTAGAATTGAAGATTATGCAAGAAGATGATGACATGAATGTTTTTCTTGCTGAGATTAAAGATCTCAAAGAACAGTTGATTTCTGCAGGTGAGATTATTCCTTATCATTCTCTTATGCAGACTGTTCTTGATGCTTTACCTGAGACATATCAGACTTTTGCTTCCACATGGAGACTTCTTAATGAGGACAGACCTGATGCTGTCAAGTATGATACTTTAGTCAACAAGCTCTTGCAAGAAGCGCAGTCTAGGCAAAACAGGGCTAGGCAGCGTGCAATTGATCAAGCATTTATTGCTGCCCAGCAGCAGAGAAGAAGTGGTAAGGCAGCCCCTTCCACTGTTTCTTCTCCTATTAGTAGGTCTGCAACTTCTTCTCCTTCCACAGGTAGCAACAATAAGTCTGAAAAGGCTCTTGATAAAGACAAGAAAAAGACCAGGTGCAACTATTGTAAGGCAAATGATCATGTCATTAAGAATTGCCCTAAGCTAAAGGCTAAAGAGGCAAAGAAGAAAGAGTCAAATGCAGCCACAATAGCGGATGCTTCTACAAATGCAGATTCTGCAAATGTTGTGCAGGATACAGAATGGGCGTTTAGCGTGTATTGCCAGTATGACCCATCTATACATGAAGCATGTTTGGCAGTTTCTGTTGACTCTAATGTATGGTATTTTGACAGTGGTGCTACAAAGCACATTACCTCGCATCCTGATATGTTCACTTCTCTTGAGGCTGTCCCTAATGGGAATACTATCACATGTGCCAATAATGCTTCTTACCCAATGATGAAGGGCATTGGTAAAATTATGCTTACTGCTGCAAATGGCAGCGCTTTCACACTTTCAGATGCTTTCATGACTCCGTCATTTGGTTAACACTTGTACTTCGTGACTTTCATTGATGATTACTCAAGGCATGCATGGGTATATCCACTGAAGGCAAAGTCCGAAGTGTTTTTGTGCTTCAAACAGTTTTTGCTTATGGTTGAAAATGTATCCAATTGTAATGTGGACACCCTCCGTTCTGATCGAGGGGGGGAGTACATGTCTAAAGAGTTTGATGCATTTCTGGCTAGTCGTGGGATAAAACACCAATGTACAGTGCCGTATACCCCTCAGCAAAATGGTGTTGCTGAGAGAAAAAACAGGTCACTTATGGAGATGGCACGATGTATGGTCAAGAGCCAAGCTTTGCCACATGCGTTTTGGCTTGAGGCTGTCATGTGTGCTGCATATGTACTCAACAGGTGTCCCACTAAGGCCTTGCAGTCTATTACTCTATACGAAGCTTGGCATGGCAGGAAGCCTTCTATTGGTCACTTGCGTGTCTTTGGTTGCTTGGCCTATGCTTTAGTGCCTGTGCAACAACGCAAAAAATTGGATGATAAGGCTGTCAAATGCATTTTTGTTGGTTACAGTGCTGAAAGCAAGGGTTACAGATTGTATCATCTGCAGTCAAAGCGTATCTTGATTAGTCGAGATATTGTTTTTGTGGAAGATGCTGTGCAACCCTTGTTATCATGTACCAAAGAGACAGGTGTGAGCTCACGGGATGTATTTGATACGTTGTTGCCTCTCTTTACAGGTGGGAATTCAAATGTAAGTCCTAATGAGGCAAATATTCAGCCTATGCAGATTTCAAACAACGTCATAGATCAGCCTATTTCTGATGCAGATTTACAAGATGTAATTTATGAGGATAGGGCTGAAAATGAGCAGGCTAGAGGTATGCCAAAATGGCTGGTGCAAACCTTGCGTGATAGTAAGATTGATGCACCTATGACTAGTCGTACTCGTTCAGGTTCTCAGCATGCCTCTTATACATCAGATTGTTATGCTTTGGCTATGTCTAGTATGTATGAAGAGGAAGAACCTCTTTCATTTGATGAGGCACAAAATTCAGAAAATTGGTTGACTGCAATGCAAAGTGAATATGATGCTATAATGAAGAATGGTACATGGTCTTTGTGTGATTTGCCTATTGGTAAAAAGGCCATTGGATGTAAGTGGGTTTTTAAGTTGAAACGAAAACCAGATGGCAGTGTTGATCGCTATAAGGCTAGACTTGTTGCAAAGGGTTATGCTCAAGAAAAGGGCATTGCTTTTGATGAGACCTTTGCTCCCACTTGTCGTATGACTACCATTCGTAGCATTTGTGCATTGGCAGCTCATAATGGTTGGAATGTACATCAGTTGGACATAAAGACTGCGTTCTTGAATGGAGATTTACATGAGGAGGTGTATGTATTGCAGCCTCGTGGTTTTGTTCAAAAAGGGCAAGAAAACAAAGTGTGCAGGTTGAAAAAGGCTTTATATGGTTTAAAGCAAGCTCCACGAGCTTGGTATGAAAAAATACATGCATATTTAACTGCACATGGGTTTCAAAATAGTCCAACAGAAAGCACTTTGTATGTTAAACGTGTGGATGGTGTACATCTAATCATTGCTCTCTATGTCGATGACATGCTGCTCACAGGACCAAATGAGAGTCATATTGCTGATTTTAAGGCTGATTTGAATGCCTCTTTTGAGATGTCAAATTTGGGGCATTTGCATCATTATTTGGGGATACAATTTAAGCAGTGTGATGGAGGTATTGCTTTGTGTCAGACAAAGTATATTGAGACATTGTTGCGGAGATTTGGCCTTGAAGACTGCAAGCCTATTGCTACTCCTGTAATAAGCGGAAGCTTCGGAGAAGGATCGGTACTTCAAAAACAGCACTCTTTTCGCGACGGAATTAACGCACAAAACTGAAAGACGATGTGCAAAAAATAGAGAGAGAAGGGGGAGATGGAGAGGACACAGTATTGGGTCCCAATTACCCTCTGTAGGGCCCCCACCACGGATGGTGTATTTGCTTTATTAGAATGATGTAAATCTGAAACAAATACAAAGTACTTGACCTTTTCTTGGCTGGAAAACCTGCCCTTGACCTTCAGTCCTTCACCCCTTAGCTTTAGCAAACCCTTGGCTGTCCTGGCCCTTGAATGCTTGAGGCTCTTGGTGAATTGTGAGATGATCCCATTGAGATCTTGGCTTGGGCTTTTATACCCCTCCTATCATCCAGTCGGCCTGCTCATAACAGCCCCACGACTGAGTTATAATAAATAAATGTTTTCACACTATACTTACTTTCTGTCTAGCCTGCACTTTGTGTTCACACTGCTGTCCAGCCTGCGCAGCCTTCTGGGACAGCACCCTGGCTGCTGGGCATTCAACGCATGGACCAAGAAAAGTACCCCTGACTGCTGGACAGCCCTGCGCAAGGGTACTATACTGCTGGGCAGTCTGTGTGGGCTGTCCCACACTTGGTTGACAGCCATTGTAGGCCTTGTTGCCCAGCCGGCTGGCTGTCCCAAGGCCCTAAGGCTGGCCGACAGCTCCTCCAGCCCATGCCTTGGCTGGTGGGCACAGCCTTGGGCTCTCCTCGCCCCTTTTGGGGGTGGTTGGACACCTCCCCCATGCCCATACTACCAATGCAAGTACAAGGACCTCACTTGGGGTAGCCCTATGGTGGTGGGCTGGCCCCATCTCTACATGCAAACCTACATGCCTACAGAGGCCTGGCATCCAGTTGCAAACCAGATACACAGAACATCTGACATCATTCTAGAGGGAGACTCACAGCGCGGACTGGCACTGCTTCATGTGCAGGACAATGCACACCTGACCTTGGACTCATGTGCAGGACAATGCACACCTGACCTCGGACGACTGAGATGGATCCCTGGCTGACTCGTCCCGGACTGGGCTCACATGGGACCAGTTCACCATCCCAGGTCCTGCACCTACTGTACAGAATGTCTACGTGGCATCCAAGTGCGGGATGCACGTGACATCCCCTTCTGCTTAACTTGACGGAAGCTGCATAGCCTCCAAATAATCCGTCAATAGTCTTCGAAAAATTCCTTGTCGAGCCATACCGCTTCATGAGTTCCTCGGTCTTGAAACTTCGTGAGGAACTGTCGTAGTCTTCGGCCTGAGCCATGCTTGAAACGGTGCAGAAGGATCTGTTCTGGAACCATTACCTCAGCTTCATCAATGATGTCTGGTTCCGCTTCGTCTTTGACCTCCGAAGGGGGTGGACCTGCATATGGCTTTAACCAACTGACATGAAATACATCGTGCATAGTCCAACTCGGAGGTAGCTTTAACTGCATAGACACCTCATTAATCTTTTTCCGGATAGGGAATGGTCCGAAGCTCCTGAAAGATAACTTTGGGCATCGCTTGCCCACCTGCTTTAATCTTTGCTTCATAATCCGAAGATATACCCAATCTCCTTCCGAAAACTTCATGTCCCTTCGGTCTTTATTGGCCTGTCGAGTGTAGGCCTCTTGCGCTTTAGCCAACCTGTCTTTAACGGACTCTAGGATCTCCTGGTAAGACTCCGTCACTCTGTTCGCCTCCGGTACTAAAGACGAAGTCCTGGTTAACAACGACTGGAAAGGCCTTCCAAATGCTGCCTCATATGGAGTCCTGCCAATAGCTGAAGAAAAAGAGTCATTCAAAACAGCTTGAACTAAAGGCAAAAACGATTCCCACTTACCTTGCTGATCGTGGACATAGCACTTCAGCACATCAAAGGCCAACTGGTTGTATATCTCTGTCTGGCCATCTGTCTGTGGGTGGAATGCACTGGAAAAATTCAACTTAGTACCAAAATTATCAAACAATGCCCTCCAAAAATGACTGGTAAACTTGGCATCTCGGTCTGACACTATGGTCCTAGGAATCCCACCAATCGGGTACCAATGCCGAATGAATAGCTGGGCAACATCCTCGGCGGTCACATTGGCCCTGCAAGGAATAAGCATCACAAATTTGCTGAACCTGTCAACAATAGTCAAACACTGTGTATTACGCTTACTCGGACTGGGAGGCAGATTTGTGACAAAGTCCATCGAAATGTCTTGGAAAGGACCCTCAGGAATTGGCAAAGGCTGTAACAACCCTATCTTCTTTCCACGAGGAGCTTTCACCTTTTGACAAATGTCACAGCGTTGTACATATGTAAACACATCACGCCTCATCTTTGGCCAATAGTATTGCCGTTCTAATTTCTCCAGAGTCGAATTCATGCCCCTATGACCACCTGTAATGGCGTCATGGGCATCATGGAGAAGAGCTGCCCGGAATGATTTCATGACACACAGTCGGCCTTTGTAGTAAAGCCAACCATCGCGTATCAGAAAATGGCATTGTCCTGTGGCATCCAATGCCTGTTCCCACTGTGTACCGAATTCCTCGGAATCCGCGTACGTGTGCTTCATGTCTTCTAGTCCTGTACCAACAAGGTCCAGTCTAGTGGTCTGAATCGCAGATACTTGTCCCTTCTTGCTCAAAGCATTGGCCACTGGATTGGCCTTTCCTGGAAGGTACTCAATCATGCCACCAAACTGCTGGAATATCTGACTCCAGCGGTGTTGTCGATCACTCCACTGTGCACTTGGCATCGTCTGAATCCAACGCAATGCCTGATGGTCAGTGCGAACCTCGAAGTCACGGCCATACAAGAAATGTTTCCAATGTTTCAAGGCCTGAATGACTGCTAGGAGTTCACGATCGTAGACTGAGTAATTCTTTTCGGCGGGCAGTAACTTACGAGACATGTAAGCTACTGGATGACCATTCTGTTGCAATACACCTCCAATTGCGATGTTACTCGCATCGGTGATCACCTGAAATGGTTCGTCCCACGAGGCAAGGGCTAAACAAGGCGCTTCCGACAAAGCCACCTTGAGGTTCTGGAATGCCTCCAACGCTCGTGGAGTCATTCGAATCTTTTGCCTCCTTGTTTTCACTCCCCTTAGCAGATCGGTGAGGTCTGCCGAGAGATCGGAAAACTTGTCAATGTGGGTGGAATATGCCTGGCATATACCCACAAATGATCTAATGTCATAAGCAGTCTGAGGTACTTCCCAGTTAACAATCTCGGCCACTTTAGCCGGATCAAGTCGAATGCCTTCGGCACTGATTATGTATCCCAAGTAATGTACCTGGAACAGATAAAATTCTGACTTCTTTTCATTGACATAGAGCTCGTTGCTTTCCAGGAACCTAAGGACTTTCTCCACATCAATGTCATGCTGCTCAACTGTAGCTGAAAATATGAGTATGTCCAGAAATATGAACACACACACTCCAATCAACTCCCGAAAAATACGCATCATCATGCGGTTAAATGTAGCTGGGGCGTTCGTCAAACCAAATGGCATGACCACAAATTCATAGTGGGCCCGTTCTGTACGAAAAGCTGTCTTGGGGATGTCCCCCTCAACAATCCGAACCTGGTGGTACCCACTCTTTAAATCCAATTTAGAGAACACCTTAGCTCCATTCAGCCTCTCGAGAATATAGTCAATTCGAGGCATCGGGAATCTGCTCTTGATAGTCAGCTTGTTGAGTGCACGATAATCGACACACAACCGAGAAGACCCATCTTTCTTCTTGACAAATAAGATCGGTGCTGCAAACGGCGACACGCTGGGGCGGATGAAGCCAGCTTGCAACAATTCTTGGAGTTGGCGGTCCAACTCCGATTCCATTGCCTTAGAAAGGCGATACGGAAACTTGCTCGGGGGTTCCGAGCCTGGGAGGAGATCAATTTTGTGATCCTCCGGTCTGGACGGGGGAAGCTGGGGAGGGAGACTGTCCCGAAGAAAAATCTTCTGGAGCTTTTCATGGAGAACCGAGTACTTCTCGGAAGCACTGGCCACCGTCTGGGCTGTCTGGACGTAAATCATCGCACATTGTGCGCCTTTCCTGACTGCTCGCTTAGCCTGCAAGTGGCTTATGAGCGAAAAGTTTGGAATACCTGGCTCACACTTAATGGTCACAGGGGTGTTTGACACATTCCGATCAATCTGGAACGTGTGCTTGTCCCACTTGACATCAGGAAGGAACTTGTGAAACCACTGGATACCCAAAATTATGTCTGCTCCTACAAGAGGGGCAACCATAAAGTCACGCACAAACTCTATGCCCTGAATGACTAACTTAGCACCTAGAGCTTCATACTTGACGCTCGTTGTCATACCTGTGCTAAATCCCTCAACTTGTTTGTCCACCGGAGTCAGCTCGAAACGGGCACGCCTAGCGGCCTCTTCCGTGATCACATCCTCCGTACTGCCGCTGTCAAACAAGACAACGACTCTCTGGCCACCTATGTAGCCAAAGGACTTGAGCAATTCGTTGCGCTCATACTCCTGGTCATGGGCGCCCTTCTGCTTATCTTCGAGCTCCCGGCTAATATTTGCTCCAACTGAAGCACCGGGGGTTGAAGAACTAGGGGTAGCCACTGGGGTCTGTGTGGGAGCTGTGCTCACCACGGAAGCTGTGGAGGCGGCGGCGGGCTTTGGAGGCTTCTTCGGACAATCCCGAGAAGTATGTCCTTTTGTGTGACAAAAGTAACATCTACCCTCCTTCTTGTACTGAGCAAGCTCCTCAGCACTCAACTTGCCACCTGTCTTGCCTGCCTCCGCTTTCTGGTCTGGAGTAAGCTTAGACGCATTGTTCGAGTTCTTGGAGCCAGAGGCTCCCGGGCTCTGTCCTGGGGAAGACCCCGTCTGGTTCTGGCTTTTGCCCCCCGAGGTGTTAGCCTTGGGAGAAGCCGGCTGGGAAGTCTTGGGCTTGCCACCATTGTGTTTCATTTCTGCACTCTGCGCAAGCGAGAGTGCGTCCTCAAAGGTGGCTGGCCTAAACATACGCACCTTCCATTGGATTTGCGTGTCCAGGCCATACAGAAACTGCCCTTTCTTGTCCGTATCAGATAAGCCTAATTGTAGACACAAGGTCGAAATTCTATTGGCAAACTGAAGGACTGGTTGCGCATTCTGACGCGCACCCCTGAACTCGTCTTCGAGTCGCTCAAGGTAGTGGGGCGGTAAAAACCGCTGCTTAAGGTCACGGACGAACTCGTCCCACCCATAAGCTGCCATACCTGATCTGGTGTGGGCATGAGCCCACTGAGTCCACCAAGGAATGGCCTCACCTTCCAAATACCAACCGGCTAAGATCACTTTGTCAATATCTGATTTCCTAACTGCGGCAAAGTAAGCTTCAAATTGATGTAACCATGAATACAGAGTAGTGGGATCGAGTTTACCATTATACTTACTGAAGTTCATTTTCTCGGGAAAATGATTCGAGGGCGCCGCCGGTGTCAATCTGGCGTCCAAAGCTCGGAGGTAACGCTCGTGTTCCACTCGTCGCATGGCTTCGTCTTCTCGTTGTCGAATCTCCAATGCCCGTATCTGCATCTCAAGCAAGGAGTTTGATTGCTGCTGTGACCCCTCGAGAGGGTCCCTGTGACGAGGATCTGGTATCTGGGGTACGGAAGGAGAGGGAGGAGGAGATGGAAAACGCGACGCTGGAGAGCGAGAACGCTCCTCCAGAGCCAAAATCCGCGCCTTCTGCTCGTCCAACTTGGTTGTCTGGTCTGCGATTGCTCGCATCATCTGCTGGAACATGTCTTGTACACTCAAGCCGGGTGCCCTAGCTGGGCTGCCTGGTGCACTCTGGTCCCATGGTTCTGGTTCTCTCTCGTCGCCGAAGTTCGCCATAGTGGGAAAATGCAGTTCCTTTCCGGAACGCAATCTGACCATCCACTATCTGTGTGGGAGACTTCCGGAGGCTTCCGGAGGCTAAAAACCAACCGTCCTTCGAGGGACAAGAGTCACTCCGAAAGGGGTAGTCCACCGGCGTCTAAAAACCAACCACACGAGCGAAAAATTTTCTGGTTTTCTTTGCTGAATCTTCGTCCTTGAAGTAGGCTCTGATACCACTGTAATAAGCGGAAGCTTCGGAGAAGGATCGGTACTTCAAAACTCAGAAAACAGCACTCTTTTCGCGACGGAATTAACGCACAAAACTGAAAGACGATGTGCAGAAAATAGAGAGAGAAGGGGGAGATGGAGAGGACACAGTATTGGGTCCCAATTACCCTCTGTAGGGCCCCCACCACGGATGGTGTATTTGCTTTATTAGAATGATGTAAATCTGAAACAAATACAAAGTACTTGACCTTTTCTTGGCTGGAAAACCTGCCCTTGACCTTCAGTCCTTCACCCCTTAGCTTTAGCAAACCCTTGGCTGTCCTGGCCCTTGAATGCTTGAGGCTCTTGGTGAATTGTGAGATGATCCCATTGAGATCTTGGCTTGGGCTTTTATACCCCTCCTATCATCCAGTCGGCCTGCTCATAACAGCCCCACGATTGAGTTATAATAAATAAATGTTTTCACACTATACTTACTTTCTGTCCAGCCTGCACTTTGTGTTCACACTGCTGTCCAGCCTGCGCAGCCTTCTGGGACAGCACCCTGGCTGCTGGGCATTCAACGCATGGACCAAGAAAAGTACCCCTGACTGCTGGATAGCCCTGCGCAAGGGTACTATACTGCTGGGCAGTCTGTGTGGGCTGTCCCACACTTGGTTGACAGCCATTGTAGGCCTTGTTGCCCAGCCGGCTGGCTGTCCCAAGGCCCTAAGGCTGGCCGACAGCTCCTCCAGCCCATGCCTTGGCTGGTGGGCACAGCCTTGGGCTCTCCTCGCCCCTTTTGGGGGTGGTTGGACACCTCCCCCATGCCCATACTACCAATGCAAGTACAAGGACCTCACTTGGGGTAGCCCTATGGGCTGGCCCCATCTCTACATGCAAACCTACATGCCTACAGAGGCCTGGCATCCAGTTGCAAACCAGATACACAGAACATCTGACATCATTCTAGAGGGAGACTCACAGCGCGGACTGGCACTGCTTCATGTGCAGGACAATGCACACCTGACCTCGGACGACTGAGATGGATCCCTGGCTGACTCGTCCCGGACTGGGCTCACATGGGACCAGTTCACCATCCCAGGTCCTGCACCTACTGTACAGAATGTCTACATGGCATCCAAGTGCGGGATGCACGTGACAACTCCAATGGAGACAGGTTTGAAGTTGAGTCTTTATGATGCTGGAGATCACTTTGATGTCACACTCTATCAGATAGCTATTGGTTGCCTCGTTTATGTATACATTACGAGGCCGGACATTCAGTTTGCAGTCTCACAGGTGAGCAGGTTTATGCATAGCCCAGGGTCTCACCATTGGAAGGCAGTTAAACGCATCTTTCGCTACTTGAGTGGCACCATACATCTTGGGTTGTTTTATCCCAAGGGGGGATCGTTGTCGCCAGATTTACATGCTTTTTCGGACTCAGATTGGGCTGGTTGCTATGACACAAGAGTGTCCACAAGTGGTTTTTGTTTCATGCTCGGTAGCTCATGCATATCTTGGTTGAGCAAGAAGCAACCTACTGTGGCCACTTCTAGTTGTGAAGCTGAGTACAGGGCAGCTTTCACAACTACGGTTGAGTGTGTGTGGCTCAGACGGCTTATGGCTGACTTGGGTGTTGGACAGGAGTCTGCCACCTCTATCTTCACTGACAGTCAGAGTGCATTGGCAGTTGCGAGAAACCCAGTTTTTCATGCTCGCACAAAGCACATTGAGGTGCATTATCACTATGTCAGGGAGAGACTCTCAGCAGGAGAGATCAGCTTGGCCTATGTGCCAACACAGGACAACCTCGCCGATCTTTTCACAAAGGCGCTTCCTCGTGAGAAGTTCGAAGCTTTCCGCAAAGCTTTGGGCTTGCTCCCCTTTGTGGACTGATCTACTTCGGGCATGGCACTCCCCTATATATGAGTGCCAGCTCTCGTTCACACCATCACTCCCAGGGGGGATTTGTTACCATATATATATAGGCAGTGATGTGTGTGAACACACTTAGGACCGTCGGGGCACTTTTTCCCTCTTTAGGAGGTTTTTTTCCCCGGCTTGTATATACGCCCATCCTTCTAGGGCTAACTTATCTTTGTATATTGACACAATCTAATACACTTTGTGTTGTGTGCATTCTTGCTTCTTCTTCTCCAAGCTTTGTGTGCTTTCCTGCAACCCTAATTCCAACAAAGTCGTGGCGTGTGGACAAATCTCATTATTATATTCACAATATTTTGTGGCTGTATGATGGCATTTGATATTATTTTGACATCATTGTGATGTGCGTGCGAGCATTAGTTGATTTATCTTGTAATGTGCATATGTGCACAAGTTAGATTATTGTATTAGAAAATTGTGCAAACCTTAGAAGGCTTGAGGACAAAGGCTAATTTAATGGCAAAGTCCAAATATGAATGTGTATTGTATTTTTGGCTAAAAGCCTACTTTTAAAATATATCAAAAATACCCACGCGAGAAGAAGCCACTCACGTTGGGGGGGGAGGGGGGAGATTGCACCCAGCCTTGTGTTGATGGTGATGTTTTTCTTTCTCTTGCCTTATGTTTTGTTATGTGCTTTAATTTTCAATTTAATTCAAGTAGTTGTTTTAATATTTGATATAATTTATGAGTTTTTGATTATTCTCTTCAAGAAGATTAAAGGATCCTGGTGGTGACAGTGTCCCTACCTGCAGAGACAAAAACCCAAAAACAAGAAAGCTATGAGTCTTATGACCAACAAGACCCATATGAGTAGCAATAGTATGATCCCTATGGGTATCGTGAATAGGCTTTACCCATGGATTACACCTCTCTATTCGAAGCCATGAGTAGCAATAGTATGATCCCTATGGGTATCGTGAATAGGCTTTACCCATGGATTACACCTCTCTATTCGAAGCCATGGTGCAACAAAGAGCAAGAGACCTCAATAATATGGTACATAGGCCACCGATGTAATGCTTCCATTATAAAGGCCCATAGCATATTGTCAAGTGCCCTCACAAAGACTCTGCAGCACCAAATCCCCAAGTGCTCCAAGCACTTCAAATCCTGTGCCCAACCCCAATGCAACTCCTTATGGAGGCATGTGTTATAAGTGCAAATTCAACCATGCTTATAAGGATTGTCCCAACAGTAGCAAGATAATTTCCCCTGTGGGCAGAAACATCTTCTTCCACTTTGACAAGCCTTAACCTATTTAAGTGTATAAGGAGGACTCATTCACATAGTCCCCCTTAATGCCATTACAAGGCTCCAAGCCAAGACCTGGGCCGTAAGGCTTCCATTAAGAAAAAAACCCAGGCTTCAACTTCAAAGCGAGCAGCCAAAGAGCTAGAGACGTAAGCCGCAAAGGCTACAGTAGCCCCTAAAAAGGCAAATGAACCAAAACCAGAGGTCTAAAAGAAGAAAAACTCAAAGAGAACACAAAAAAACCAACGCACGATCAATTATATAAAGGGCAACAATATTGTGACCACATTGAAAGTGGTCCAGATGAGAGCTGTGAAACTCCCTCCCTTGCATAGACAAAGCCAACAATCTCCCACTCAAACCTGCTCTTCCCAAAGGAAAGAAACCCGTAGACTAAAAAAACCTTCTAAAGAAACGTAAGAAGTACCCCAACCATGTGTTGGAGAAAGAGAATGAAACAAGCCCAAGAGTTTGTAAGGAAGGTATAGGCTAAACTAGAGCCAGGTGTTAGAGCAAGTGGTGAAGTACTAACCCCGCCGGAGTGGATCCTACACCGGAGCCAATCATAGAACCAACGAGGGAACCTCGGAGTTTTCCCAAGGCCTCAAACAGACCCGTATCCATTCTTAAGAGGCCGCAACAAACAGAACTTGTTCCAACTAGCCTTCCATGGTCACCATAACCAATGTAACATTTTCTCCGAGGTAATCAGTGATGACTTCAACTAGTCCCCTTCAAAGGCAATGCCTTCGAGTCTGTGAAAATATGCCCAAACATAGTATTTTACCCAACCCAAAAGGGGCTTTATTTTGGTATTTTTTATCTTGATGCTGGCAGCCTTCCCTAGGCCACGACCAGTAGCCCAACAGCATATATATATATATATATATATATATATATACAAACGCTTCATAATTCAGCAAGGTAACAACATATAATCAACATACATCGGCTGCTGTGGCACTTCCTCTGCATCATACTAAATTATCATCAGCGTTCTTCATTAGAAGAACCCGTCGGCTTCTTCATCTTCAGGCAGTGCTCTCAGCATGCCACAGCGCCATGTTTGATCATCTCGGCAATCACTCCTACAGTGCCCACCAACCCGATCATGATCTTGAGCAGTGCCCTAACCACCACAGTAGTAGCGCTCCACTCCAACCTGCACCTGTACCTACAACACCCTGGTACAGTAGTGTTACGTCACTTCTGTACCTACAGCCCTGTTCTAACCTGCAACGCTCAGTTTCTGATACCTGCAGATCAGTACCTACAGTACCTATTCGGGACAGCAGCCCATTCTCTGCTCATCACTCTGACTACTATTCGGATCTACTCACCTCATTTGACAGCTACCTTACCTCGTGACAGCAGCACACCATCTGGATAGCAGCCCTCTTTGCTCTTTAGATCTACATTTGTCACGGAGTGCCTTTGCCTCACATCGACGTGAGCCATTGTCACTGACTGTCTTTCAGCTCCAGCCTCATCTTTGCTTCTTTAACGGTCTTCTACTCAGAGTCACCTCACATCAGAGGGCCTCTTGTACTAGATTACATTCATCATTGTACATACACTCATTCATCCATTTCATGCTGTGATCTGTCGCACATGCGGTCCTTTCGTCCTTTTTTCCTCACACGTTCTAGGGAAGGATCAGTGAATATACCTTACACATTAGTAGGTCTGAGACCACCTCAAAGTGAGTATGAACCTAGTGCAAATATCGCCCATGGAACATAGTAGGCTTCACAACCTTCTTGTCCTCAAAGGTCTGAGTTGATAAGGTCTATCCCACAAGGAAATTTATAACTTTGGAGAGACTTATCGAAAAAGATGAATGGCACCCTTTCCGATGTGACAACGGAGTGAGGATGTGACGGGCAAGCTAGCGCACCCACATTGGGAAGTGGCATTCGGGGCTCGAAGACAAGACCCAGTGACACATGCTTTGGCAAGGCTTAGGTAAGCTCTTGACTTGAATAACACTTCAAATGCACTTTCTAAGTGTTTGCCTACTATTTTAGCTAGGCGTGGAAACTTGGTGAAGCAAGGGCACCATAAATAGCGAATGTCCAAGCTTGGAATGAGGGTTGTATCAGTTATTGGTAACACTAGCCAAAATTCATATTTGAGAATATGAAAATGGAAAGAGAATTAGGATCAAGCATGGAAACTTACCTTCCTTGATTGGTTCCTTGGACCCACATATGCACAGGCATGCCTTTCTGAGATGTGAATGGATGTATTGGTAGCCCTTATGATGGTCTTACTTACAAAGCCTTGTCTGGAATGGGTTAAAATAGGGGTCTATAGAGCTAGGCATGGAAATGCTTTGAGAGACGTTGAAAGTCTTCCAAACTCAACCAAAAGCTTTGGAATTAAACCCTATGGGACAAGCAAGATCTATCAACTCTCTCGACAATTTGCCTACAATGTGCATGTTAATCAAAAAACTAATTTGTATACAGTGCCTGTTTGCCCAAAAGTAGAAAACTCTGTGAAAGAATGACTAAGTCAATGCAAAATTATTTTTCCATATTAGACATACTAGACATATTAGACATACTATCGAGACATCTACCACCCCCCGTCCCATCCCCCCTTGACCATGTAAAGCATCATTTGGTGTTGATAAGTAAAGATGTCTAGTCTAGTATTGTGACGTGATTTTTTTATTATGTCTCAATCAATGAGCTTAACTTGAATGCAAGCAATGATGAAAATCTCTTAATGAGTACAGAAAAGTTCCAAATACTCAAGACTTGATGTACAAGGGTGCTCAAATACTTACTTGGAATCCTTGAAACTACAGTGTAGTGTAGAGAACCCATGGATCCAGTACTTAAATATCAAATCTTCAGTACTTTGGTTGCTTATATGTGAGCTCAAGAAACCACCCCAAAATGCCTCCAAAGTCCCATAAGATAAGGGAGAGGAGTCCTTGCACAACACTAGATCCTTATGTACCTAAAATTACACAAGACTCCACAAAAGGGTAAAAGTGCCGGATCCAAAAGAGACACAAATACTCACTCACCCAACTCATGCATGTAACTATGCAATATGCATGCTTGGAGATGTTAGAATGATATCCAAGCCAAAGTAATGCAATGCAAGAGAAGGATAGAGGTTTTCCCATCACTTAGCCAGCAAACACTTGGGCTAGGGATAGGAATACTTTACCGCAATACTTACCCTTGCCAAATCCTGATTAGTTGTATAGATGCCTTTAAACCGCCTATGGAAAGCTTCACAACCCAGTGTTAGACATATCACATGAGCTTTCAACACATAAAAGTTCAGCCCACATCATTTCCACTTGGATTTTGATGCCCATTGATTGATGCCCATTGATCACAACAATAGCTTGGCTTTCTCAAAATAAGAAAATCAATGTATTCAAAACCCCACTTAACTCTCATAGAAGAGAGTTAAACATTGTGGAAGCAATGCCCTCTGTACACTTCGGGGTAGGTATAGGAATACTTTACTGCACTACTTACCCTTCCTAAGCTTTTAAGACATGAAAATGATTTCCACTTAGATTTCAGCTTTTTTTTATGCCCACCAATTGATCACACCAATAGGTTAGCTTTCCTGAAGTAAGAAGATCAATGTATTCAAAACCCCACTTAACTCACATAGTAGAGAGTCTAGAAGCTTTAAGCTACTATATGGTGCAAAGATTAGAGGACTGATTTGAAAAGATAACTTATGCAAAGATTCAATGCTAACCCCTAGGAATGCTAATCCCTAGGAATGATTAAGTCTTAATGCATACAATGTAATTCTCAACAAAAGGAATCCTATTGTGAAAGAAATTTTCAACTAGGTGCAAGTAAAGAAATCTCACCATTATGAACATCAAGGTTATGCACAGATTATATAGAGCCCTCAATAAACTCACCGTTATGAATATCAAGGTTATGCATAGATTCTAGAGCCCTCTATAAACTCTCCATTATGAACATATAGCATGTACAAGTGGTGGAGATTGGTAGGAGCCAAGTATTTCACAAGGGCAGATCCAAACTATGCGTGCTTGGATAAGCAAACAACAAACTTTTGAATTCATTGAGGCATAAATGGTAGCTATTTTCAAACGTTGGACATAAGTACAAGTGAGCTATTCATCAACTATTTATTGCTTCTAACAATTTACAAGTAACACAGACATTTTAGCTTCCTTTACAATTAATAAGTGACTAATTAAAAAAATGGTGTAAATTGGATGGCAGCATGGAGACCATTCGTTTGATGGAGATCATTCGTTTGTTTTGACTTGATTGAAATGTCACCACATTACGTGGCAAACATCATACACAACAAAGTTACAATATAAGTAGATAATATAGTGGGGATCTTGGTCACCCTTGGATTTTGATGAAGAGTTGATTCAAGTTGAATCTTGTCCTTGTATATTTATTAGATTCAGGTGTGGAAGCTCACAGACTCATAATGGACATTAAGAAACATGTGCAAGACTTGAGAGTTATTTGACAGTACTATGTCATGGAATTCAAAATAAAAGCAAAAATGCCAATCACAATATTCTAGCAATTTATAGGTACACTTGTAACGACTCTTTCATATATAAATAAAGATAAAGGTTGAAAATTGTCTAGATTTTTCGCCTTGATACGTTATAGTTTATTAAAGGTTTCATGATGTTTAATGGAGTCTTCTAGCAACCAAAGAATGGATGGTTGTAGGTGGGCTTTTATAAGTTGATTAAGATTATGTGGAATTCAAGCTTTAAAACACATCAAGCTACTTTTCAAAGGTACTGACCAAACTTTTCTCCTCTCTCCTTTTTCACCTTCGGATGCTGTCATGAATGTAGCGTTGGTCTTGGCAATGTTAGACTAGAAATGCCTCAAGCAGAAACTGAATTTCATATTCAACACCACGAATGTATTAGGAATTTATCCTTTCATCTTGCTGTACAATAGAAGTCTACTAGCACTGCTGACCTCCAAGACCATTGCCTTCTTGCAGCTCTTTCCCCCAAAATCCTGTTGTCTGTACCCCTTTGATTAATATTCCTCAAGTCGTGGATAAACAAATTAACATGCTCCCATTGCCCTCTCCAAGATTGAGGTTTGAGTTATTGTGTTTCTATGGACTTCAAGGAGTTCTAGCCAATGGAAATAAAGACACCTTTCAATAATGCAGGGATCTAGAATTTTGGGGTTTACCAACAATACTCAACTCTCCAAGACCATATTCTATATCCCCAAATCAATTTTTTCCCATTGTTTGAGCTATATTTATTACTTCAAGCCCCCCCATCAGTACAGATTGAATTTTCTTTACCCTTTTAAGACTTGTACAGGGTTAACTACAAATTATAGACACCAGGGTTACTACAAACTATAGACACCACTATAATCATGAGCTTTGCCTACTACTTTAAAGAAAAAAGAATCAGGTACCACCTCACAACTTGACAAGGGCTTTCTGCACTCTTAGGTCGCTCTACCCTTCCTGAATTTCAAAACAAGATGCAGATCATTTGGAGCACCCCACCATTTCTTTCGTGTCCTACACGAAATTTTTTGAACTTCAATTTTCCTTTAAAACCCTTTAGGCACCATGACCTACATATCTAAAAAGCAGTTCTACTTAAAAAAAAGAGAGCATATTTGATCCAAATCAAGAAATTTACTTGCATTTTCAATCTAGTAATTTTTCCTACACTTTTTATCAAGGCAGCACGGCAGCAACACTGATTGCGTGATGCTAGCAGACTTTTCAGTTTTCAGGCACAGATAGGCCAACGAAAATGCCTGGCCTGTGCTATTGACTTGGGAGCCATTTTTTTCTTGCTTGGACTTTTTCCTTGCTCCCAAGAACACTTGGGAGCTCTGAAGTTTCGGCCTTGGTCAGGCATTCTGTTTTCTTGTAGAAGGCAATGAGGTGGGCTGCACATCATATCTTCAAAACATAACCACACAAACCAAACCTTTGAAAAGGTAAACCCATATTCTAAAATGCTTTCCAGCCTTGCCTTCTGAGATCTGTCCTGAAGGCTGCACACACTCCTGTCCCCTTTGATTCTCAAAGTCTCAGCCAGGCCTGACTTTCAGGGTGGTAGGACCAACTACACCTGATCAGAAAGGAGCCAGAGTCACAAATGCTACTTCTGAAACTGAAAGGAAGAGCTACATCTGTACTAGATCAACTGCTGATCATGACAATTGGGATCAAGTTCAAATCGTTGCTGCTAGTCTTACCATCCTCTCTCTTGCTGCTACTGCCTCTTCTCCTTCGATGCCCCACCTGAACCGTCTTATAATGGTGTCAAGCAGGTATGAGAACAAAACCATTAACCACGGGCCAACTGTTACAGTGTTAACACAAACAACAAAACTCACAATCAAGCAAACACTGTCAACTGGCATCACATGTACTGCCCACCTGACATCTCAAAATAATGATACAAACATGATAGCGAGACGAGGAACCAGGAGCCAACTGTAACATTGTCGACACAAACAACAAAACTCACAATCAAGCAAAAGCTGCTAACATGCTCTGAGTCTAGAGAACTGTCAGCTGGTATCACATGTACTGCTTTCTGGTTAGTATGTCTCCTATGCTTTGACACTCAGCCCATCAAAATTAGCACTCAGAAAGCTGTTAAAGTCTGCCCACGAACAATGAAGCACACAATGTTCTTTCTGTAAGAAAAACTGTAACATAAGAGCAAAAGCAGTGTTGCTGTCACTTCACTGACTAGCATCCAACACAATTGACGCCCAGTTGATCATACTGTGTCCTCATGGCACTCAAAATTAACTCCAAAAAACATTAGAAACGTTCTGATAGACTAGCTGTACTGTAAACAGTGCTGACCTGGCTGACAAAATCATCGAGTTCACATACAATCAAGTATGCTGTCCTTCAAAAAAGGCATTAGACAACTTCTAATGACTGCCCATTATCAATAGCGGCCATCATAGACTGAACGTCCACCACTCGGACGGTCATATGGGCCCGCACGTTCTTTGTATCGTCCTTCGTATCTGGCTGGTCCACCACTTCCGTAACGGTCACGGCCACCATCACGGTCCCCATAGCGCCCTTCCCTGCTGTAGCCATCATCATATCTATCATATCCCCGATCCCCACCATAGTCACGACCATTGTATCTGTCATACCCTCTATCCCCACCATAATCTCGACCATTGTACCGGCTACCATAGCCCGTCCCACCCCCATAACGGTCACGACCGCTGTACCTGTCACCACGTGAAAACTTGCCACCACCACCACTACCAGCAGAAGGGCAATCCCTGGCCCAATGACCTGGTTGGCCACAGTTGAAACAATCCTCTCGGCCACCACCACCACCACCACCACCACCACCGCGACCACCATATCCTCCTCTTGGCCCACTGCCATAGTCATCTCTGTAACTACTGCTTTTTCCACCACTCCACATCTTCGGCTGTGCTTTTGTGACAGAAACTATGCGACCATCAAGCTCCCTATCATGCAACTTATCAATAGCATCTTCCATGCCCCTTTTGTCAGCAAATGTAACAAATCCAAAACCACGAGGCCGACCAGTATCCCTGTCTAACATTACCTGGCAGGAAGAAAATTGGTTGTCAAATTGGGTAGAGCATTTAGAAACTATGACCATCAAAATCAATGCATATACCAGTTTTCCCCGTATTAAAAGCAATTGAACTCTTGCACAGCAAATATACAATTTGACAGCAAAATCCTATGATGTTCCAGAGGGAAGGAGGAATATGAAATAGCTCCAAGATTTGTTCACAAAATTTAATGAAATCTGGTCAAGTAGGTGGTATTTATTGCCTGTCACGGCTAGCTCTCTCTCCCGATTGATGGTTTCTCGTACATTTTCTAAGGACTGTCTACACCTTCATTACGATTGAAAGTTTCCTTGACATTCTCTGAGGGCTGTCTAGACCTTCATTTCAATTTTTTGATGTGCAAAGAACTCGCTAAGGGTTGCCAATTTTGTAGAAGAATTTTCCATGGGATCAGAACCCATGTGAAGGCCACCTAAAGGTAGGAGGCAAGGGGTTGGCACACTGAGTTTTTTGCAGCACTTACTCCTTAGAAAAGACAGATGAGAGGACTTAATGTCAACAAGGAGAATTGCATACAGATGACTTAATGTCAGCAAGGAGAATTGACATGCAATTCAAACCTAAGTTCTCCAGATCAGTACAAATACTAGTGATTGAGTTGCATGATCCATTAAACACGCTTGCCCCTTACCCCCACTTTTGTACCCTCACCGATACCACACCTTTTCCCACTAAGGATTAGCGTCCAGGCGATGCAATCAAAGATGCAACAATAGTGCTGACAAAGATGTGCTTTGTCATATGACATTCTGCACTCTCATATGTATCCAAGGGATATAATCAAGGAAGCAACAAAGGATCACAGTTTTTCATGCAGTGAGACTTGAAATTTCACATTATGCATACTCCTCGATGGCAAAAGGGCAACATCCTGCATAAGACCTTTGAAGGCTCTACACAAACCAGCTTTGACTGTGCTATGTGGCAACTGGAAGCGCATCAAGAGTAGACATTATTGTGCCTTGTGTGATTTTCATTGATGCATGCATGGGAGGAACTATGGTGTGATTGAAGAGTATCATGAGGAACACACGCTAGTATCAGATGAAAGCTAGGAATTTAACCATATTTAATCCACAAAGTAAGTAATAGTGCTCTCTTTTTACGAAGATAATGGCTCTGAGGATGGATGGTTTCCCCACATTGTGTGAATATGATCTTTTGATTGAGGCCATGGCAACATACAAAAAACTTCCCCATAGCTTGAAGCATGGTGAAGCTGTCACCACGGCATTTAAAAAATCTCCCAAACCAAATTGCATGGATGTTTTTTGAGGTCAAAAGGCTAACAAGAGTATCGCAATTGACTTGGCCCATGAAGAATAAGGTCAGGCCAAATCAATTTCTGCAAAAATGGTCCTCAACCACACTTAGAAGAGCAAGATCGTTATCTAGTAAAGGTTCTTCGGCCCACATACAATGTTCTACACTTCATTGCCAAATCTGGGCAAGCCATCAAAGCCACATGGCTTGGCCAAGGGGCCTTAAAAGGACACAAAAGGAGTATCGCAATTGACTTGGCCCATGAAGAATAAGATCAGGCCAAATCAATTTCTGCAAAAATGGTCCTCAACCACACTTAGTAGAACAAGATCATTATCTAGTAAAGGTTCTTCGGCCCACATACAATGTTCTACACTTCATTGCCAAATCTGGGCAAGCCATCAAAGCCACATGGCTTGGCCAAGGGGCCTTAAAAGGACACAAAAGGAGTATTCTCCCCTCCCCCTTCCAATAACCAAAGGCAGAATTTTCCTAAGCAACAATCTCATATGCAATGGCTCTCCTATAGACACCACACAAGCAAGCAACTAAACTAGACTACACAACGCTTGTCATAATGATGGGAGAGGGAATCATGAAAGTACAATTTGTTTCTCCACTAGGCAAGGAATGCATGCCTTCGTAAAACAAGATACACTTACAAACTGAGCACATAAGCAAGCAATTGCAAAACCACTCTTGAGACGAGATAAACGCATGACAAAAAGAGTAGTCAAGTTAACATTTCATTCTAGCACAACTACCACACATATGCACACGATTCTGAACACAGATAAGCTTAATTACAAACTTGATTTTTTTTTAAAGAAAAAGAGAAAGCGTAAATTCTAAAGGGCACAAGTAGGTAGTACAACACACATCCAAACATAAGCTACTCACTTGCTGGTGAGCACAGATAGACCTTACTTACTAAGAAGCATAAATAGAATACAAGAGCCCAAGTTGTGCAAACAAACTGGAAACATAAGAAAATTCACCCCTCAATTGTTACTTCAAAGCAGATCCCAATGACATAATCCATAAGGAGTTCCAAGACCTGCAAGAACCAATTGAGACCACAAAACTGCACTTCTTCTGGATGGCTCATCAGAAAGGAGATCTTTTTCACTGTATGTAAAATCTAGACTTAACATTTACTTCTGGCTTGCCATTTGAAAAAACAAGCCATCCCATATTTCCATTAAAAAACTACAATTACTTTCAAATTTTGCAAAAACAAATTTTGATGGTTTTTCTCTTTCTTCCCCCATCTTTGCTATCCCAAGGTGGTCCCGAGACTCTTCGACATATGATGAAAAAGAGGTTGGACTCGTAAAGACACACTTGAAGCCTTCGCATTCATAGTAGACTGACACTCTCACTTAACACCTTCTGGCTCTCAGTATAGACACAAGTAGCCTATACACATATCATACATCATCTTACTCATGCCAAATCTTTAGCCTTGGAAAATTAATGCAAATACATTGGCTTTTTCAAAAAAATAGCATTGAAAATATCAAAGCATAGCAATTGTAGTCTTGCAAGTCTCATAAAATTTTGGAAATGGGTTTCAGAGTTATTTTTGAAAGGGGATTAGAAAAGAAAAATAGCAGAGAAAGAAATAAAGAATAAGATACAGTACTTTGAAACAATTATTATAGAAAAAAAAGGAGGACTTCTTCCATGTGTAAGCAAGAGACCCCCTAAATACACACAGAACGCAAAAAATCGGAAGAAAACCACAAAAGCAAAGAGCCACATACGGCAAATCAACAGTCATTAAGAAAAATTACGCGCAGAAAAACACCGATTTTATGGACCAACCTTTGCTTCCATGACCTTTCCGAATCTCCTGAAGTAGTTTTCTAGACCCCTGTCGTCCATCTCCCAGGAAAGGCCGCCAACGAAAACCCTATTCTCCTCGTACTCTTCCATAACTGAAGTTCAAATCTGCAAGAAACTGAAAGATCAGACGGGGTAAGGTTTAAAGAACCCTAGCCCTAAGTGACTGGCTTCTACTGCAGAAAACAAAACCCTAACAGGGGCTCAAGCAAAGCACATACCCAAGTATAAATAGATGCTTTAGAATGAAAGCTTGTAAGTGACCTAAGCCATATTTATCCTGACGCGTGTTCACATTCGACCGCCCAGACCCAATATTGCCCGCCCAAGAAATAAAACTTAGAATTAAAATTGTGAGTTGTGTATATATAAACCAGCTTTTTCTACCCAACCTTTTTTTCTCTCTCTCTGCAAGGGACCTGTGTTCCTAAAAGGAGTCCCAAGCGCGACATCGCAAGTTTGATTCCTCTTTTTTTTTGGGAACAAAAGATATATTTATAAGATAAAAGCGATTGGGATAGGATGGTTGTGGCAGGTGTAAAAAGAGATCCTATGTAAATGCTAGCTTTTATCATGGGTTTGATTCCTACTCAACCCAATAATAAAAGGTCTAGCTCTAGCCCAAAGAATACCAACAACAAATTAAGCTTGCAAATACCTGTTTGCAAAAAGGGTGTCTTTTTACTTGCATCCTAATGACAAAAAAACAAAAATTATAGAAGAAACCTCCCGCCCTGCTTTGCTTTATGATGAACTTCTTATTGTGAATCATAAATATACTTACGCAAACAATTACTATACTTACACAAACATTAAAAGATTAACTTCTTATTGTGAATAATAAATATAATTACACAAACAATGACTATATTTACACAAACATTAAATGCTAATCAAAACATATCTATGCCAAGTCTTTAAAAAATTAAAAGGAAAATTGCAATTCCTCCATTGCAGCGTAAGAAAAAAAACTTTTTCAAAAAAAACTCCTACTTCAAATTTCATCCAATAATTTAGAAAACTGATCGGTTTTCAAATGTCTACAAAGGTTTTCAATACAATATTTTTCAGTCAAGTTTTCAAAAGACAAATGAAACTCTCAATCAATTTTTACCTCCAAAGACATATCACAAAAAAAGCCATTGTACTGAAGATAAATTTGTTGAATAGGATGTATAAGAGGATAGCGACTAGCCACATGTGGGTTACATAGAATTGTAGCGAGTTGCTGTGTTGATAGGTTGTGGCAATGTTTGCTCTAGTCCACCATGTTGTAGATGATGTACATTAACCTCCATCAAGCATACCATAAATAGCTTTTTCCAAGGCATGCCTACAAGGAGATAGAGAGCAAGTAAAGCTTGCTTATATACATGATAAAAAAAGATCTCTCACAATGAGAGCATGGTGTGTGTGCATGTATAAACTTAACAACATGATGCATGTGGGCCTAACACAGATTGAGATCAATGATACCTTTAAATGTAACCTTGATCAAGGCGAACTTCCTCTAAGCCCTTTGATGTTGAGCCTTTACTCATGTTATCATGGCTTCACTCTCGCTTATTAGCACTTGTCACCTGGGCATCCCACATATATAGGTGAGGCTGTGGGCTTGAAGCCATAGTTGAAGGAAAGTACATACATGATGAAAGAAGATAAACAACCAGCTTTGCCTTTGGAGATGCAGGTTCTCTAAAACTTTGGTTGTCTCCTTGATCTCTTCCAAGGTATCATTTAGGATCCTTATGGCCTCCTCTTCTATTAACCAGCTCAGGCATAGGCCAACTACATGCATGGTACATAACACCTTAATAAGAATATATAGATTTTATATCTTTTTTTGATGCATCTTGCAAGTTGTATGGATCTTATCAAAAAAATAATCCACCCAATTCACCAATTAGCCCTTTGTGGATATGGTGGACCATACTGGTGTTGCATCAATAATATATGTCCACTAGCTTCATAGTGTCAATCAATTGTTATAGGGTTCTTGCCCTGAGACTACAAGTTGTGGCTTTAGATGCTTGTACTTATGGTTTGGCTACCTACGACGACATAATGCAAGCTTGTTCTTCTTGCTAAGCTTGTCTCCCTTGAGCTTCTCCTACTATCTTCTCTTGAATTTCTCCTACTAAACTTCTATTGAACTTCTCCTAGTGAACTTTTAAACTTCTTCTCTTAAACTTCTCCTACACTACTGGTAGGTGCAGGGCATACTAAATTGTGTCCAAATCCACTCGTACATCCATTTTTATACCATTATTAAGTACTGTAAGTCAATTCCCCAAGGAAGAGAGTGAACTAGGTGGCCAATGCAGGCCATGTATGCTCCCACCTCCAACCTCTTGACTTGGCAAAGTGGTGGGACTTTGTGAAGGTTTTACCTTGGTCTTCTGAACTAATTCATTAGGTCATCACCTAAGTATAACTCTAGCTCACCCCATCTTCTCCATTTCTTCCTAGATGGAGCGGTTGGAGTGGTTCTCCTCTCCAATTTTGTGCTCTTGCTCTTGAACAAGAACACGACTTGTATGCTTATGAGACCAAGCAAGAAGTAAGAGAGTTGTGGACTTCTAAAAATTCAAGAACACAAGACTTATATTCTTATGGGAACAAGCAAATTGTGAATAAGTGTAGGCAAAACTATGTGTTTGATGACGATAGATTAATAAAAAGCTTGCTTGCTTCCCTCTTCTCCCTCTCATCTTTAATGCATGCTTTCTTGCTAGTGGATTGTGTGTCAGTGTGTGATGCTTGCTCCCCTCTTTTTCTCAATCTTCTTCTCTTATCTTTAATGCATGCTTTCTTGCTAGTGGATTGTGTGCGAGTGTGTGAGTGATGATGCTTGCTCCCCTCTTCTTCTCTCCCTCATTCTTATATTCACACTAGCATTAAGGTTGAGATAAAGATTAATAAAAAGGTTGCTTGCCCCCCTCTTCTCCCTCACATCTTTAATGCATGCTTTCTTTCTAGTGGATTGTGTGTGAGTGTGTGAGTGATGATGCTTGCTCCCCTCTTCTTCTCAATCTTCTTCTCAATCGTCTTTAATGCATGCTTTCTTGCTAGTGTATTGTGTGTGAGTGTGTGAGTGATGATGCTTGCTCCCCTCTTCTCCCTCTTCTTGTCAATCTTCTTCTCTCCCTCATTCTTGTATTCACACTAGCATTATGGTTGAGATAAAGAGCTTTTTATAGGTCTCTCCCTCTTTGCTCCCTACCCAAGTTCATTAGCTCCTCTATGGTGACACCAAAGGAGTCAAGGTTGAGGACCCTATCTTCTCCACGAGAGAGTGTTATACTACGAAGAATGGTATTCAAGTCAAGAGCTCACCTTAGCCTTGCCGAAGTATGTGTCATTGGGTTTTAACTTAGAGCCACAAATGCAACTTCCCATGTGAGTGCACTAGCTCATCCCCATTGCATCCTCACTCCATTGTCACACCGGAATCTTGCCAAAAGGGTGAAGGGAGAGCTCCCAATGCCTAGATGGAGGCAAGAAGAGATGTTCCTTCACCATGGTTAGAAGAAGAAGCTATTGCAAGAAGAACACCTACAGTCAAACTTGTCTAGCATGCATCCATCCAGAAAGCAAAATTCAAAAGCAT
This sequence comes from Cibotium barometz, assembly GCF_041138505.1. Lineage (NCBI taxonomy): Eukaryota > Viridiplantae > Streptophyta > Polypodiopsida > Cyatheales > Cibotiaceae > Cibotium > Cibotium barometz. The sequence goes on along the minus strand of NC_141057.1, from coordinate 45,022,568 downwards.
ATAAGCAAGCAAGAAGAGGGAAGAGGGAAGAGGGAAAGTCCACAAGTAAACTATTGCAAGGAAATGATTGTGTCTTAATTATTGTCAAAAATGGCTAGTATTCACACTAGGCCGACCAAACTTAAAAATGGTCTAGCCTCTACTACTAGCCTTAAACAACTATATATACTAAGTCCATAGACTTTAAGCTCATGGTGGTGAGGCTCCTTTATATGTTCCAACACTGTCTTGCAAAAGTTAAGAGCCTATTCATGTGGGTAAGATAGCAAAGTGCCTTACGATAGGTCGCTTTATAGTAGGCGGGGTGAGCGAAACCATGTTAACCAATGAAGTGTTTCGCATACTACTCTTCCTAATGATGACCATGTCCTCACATCACCCGTCTCGGTGGTGAAGCTACGGTCGGGAAGTGGGGGTTAAGTGATTAGTTCAAGACCAATCCGAGGGTAACGTGATGACAAGATTTGAGCAACCTTGATGGTAGGCAACTTGTCAAGGCGGCATGAAAAAGTGATAGATGATGTAGAAGTGCTTCATGTCGAGCCTCCATTATTTGTGGAAGCATTGTGGACCCTTCAGCACATGAGGCAGTTAGTAGAAGTGGTCCACCCTATGATTAGCGAACTAAGTACAAAGACCCCATGGAATAATTGGCATGGGTAGATGGAGGTCCAAGAAATCTTACCACGAGATAATAAATTATGCCATGATCTCATAGCGTGATGCCTAGAGATTGGGCTTCTTCGTGGTGAATACATCGGCCCTAGTGCGAGGTGTAGTTGGTGTTGAATTGGAGCCGAAACAGAGGTTATATGCATTAAAGCAGTTTGGTGGTACCTACAAGGTCAAGGGTTCTCTAGGCGATGGGTCGCACCATGGGCTAGGCTTGCGCTTACCATGGTCCCCCCCATCCAGAGATATACCTAAAGGGTTGGCATTGATAAGGTTAGCTGCAGGTGCATATGTATATGGTGAGATGCCTGTAGTAAAATATGCAGGTGACGTGCATGGGATGGAAGGTGTGCCCGAATGGGTACACTCCTCCAACACGAAGACTTCCTCAATGCAACTCCTTTTCTTCAACTCTCTTTGCTGCTTTCTTTGACATTTACTTGACATACATTTTTTGGATTAGTACCTTGTTTGAAGCATAGTAGCAGACTTTGCACAAGGTTGTTCCCGTCGCTATATAATGGAGCTGGGTAGCCTCTAGTGACTCGAGGGATTTGGTGGTGTGTCGAACTCTAGGGATAAAGGCAGAGTGGGTGGAATGGGTGGTGTGGTCGATGACGAGGCCATGGATAATTTGGAGAAGGTCTTGGGATAGAGGTAGGGTGGGTGGAATGGGTGGTGTGGGATGAAGTCATGGAAGGTTCCTACTGATTTGGGGAAGGTCCAGGCTGGGTTATACTATGAGTTAAGTGTTCAACCAATTTGGGAACACTCGAGCCTTGCACGAGGGAGAGAAGAAGATGAAGAATGCAAGGGTCTTATCGGCTTGCACCTCTAGCCACTCTTGGTAGAGCAACCCTCTCTTGTGAAGACCTAGGTCCTCAACCTTGCCTTTCTCGCTATCACCACAAGGAAGCTTTGTAAAAGGGTGGGAAGCAAAGAGGGAGAGAGCATGGGGGAGAAGGGGAGAGAGGGAGAAGAGAACTTGTATCATTATACTATCACTCACACACACAAAAGCATGCATCAAAGAGAAGAGAGCACACAAGCAAGCATCAATCACAAGATCAAGAAAGATTCAAACTCAATTGTGAGAATGGGATTGTGTCTTTTCTCATCATTAGTCAAAATGTCTTATATACAAGACTCATATTTACAATGCCCGGGTGCCCAAGTAATGTCCGGGGGCCCAAAAGTTGTATAGGCTAATTTCCTAGTCTAAGTATATACTACCGGCATTACACAAGTCTCGTAAGCTCAATTTTGACTATCTTTTGGCATTACACAAGTTGTAAGCTTAGAGATTTTCCATAATTATTTACTACAAAAATTATAGCTCAAAAGTGTTATCATATGTTCAAAGTAATGTTAGCCAATGTGGTAAACATACTCCCTCCCTAATCACGGTTCCATGCTCGGAATCGATAGCTATTGTAGTTCTAGTAGTAGAAGCTATTGTAGTTCCAATAGAAGTTGAAGTAAGACTTCGTGTACTGGGTGGTGCAGTGGAAGGCTTTACAGGAGGTCCATAACATAATCTCAAACATATCTTCAAAGGTGAGCAGTCGCCAACCCTTACATCCATTGTACCTGCTTGTAGCAGCCGAGTAGAAGTCGAAGCGAGACTTTGGGTACTAGGTGGTGCAATGGAAGGCTTTATAAGAGATCGAGAATGCGGTCTCAAAGGTGAGTAGCCACCAACCTTGCCATTGTACTTGCTTATAGTAGTCAAGTACCTATCAAAGCGTGGGGCCTTTATTGATGTCAAAGGCAAGGCCCTGAGGAATTTCATCAAAATTGTGCGTCTGGAAAGTCCGCCAGGAGGGTGATGATTAGGCATAAGAAGCGAATGGTGATTATGATGTAGAGTCAAGCACTTGGTCATAATCTTGGATGAATTTTTGCATAGTGTGGAGCATCCTTGCAAAAATTTGATCTAGGCCTGGGTGTGGAGCATCCAAACCTTATTGAGAAGGGTGGGTGGACGAGGTTGGAAGTTGAATTATAGCTTTGGGTTCTTCTCTAGCTCTTTGTCAAAGAGATCCTAGCCCACCTTCATTCGATTAGGAAGTAAATGGGGCTGATGCAGAGGTAGCGGGGGGAGCATAGAATTTGGGCTTGAGAAGGAATGGCCATCATGCCAAACGGGTTGCTCCCCCCACAAGGTCATGTGTGATGGGATCAGCGGCTCTAGAGGGTGGTCTTCTATAGTGATGTGCCCTCGACCCATTGGTTAAATTTTCCCTCTAGATAAACTTTGATTAGGTAGAGGCCCAGGCAATCTATGATCATGTTAAGATCTGGATTTGGATTTTGCCTATGCGAAAGGATCCAAATTGCTCGAGGGTGTCCAATGGATCCCACAATAGTTGAAAGGATGGTCAGGGGAGAAGATCTATTCATGCTCCCCGATTGGGGATGCGGGGATCTCTCCCTCTTCCAATACTTGTTACAAGGATGGGACTATTGCTTGAGTGGTAAAAGGGTGGCAGTTGACTTGTGAGGTGGAGGCTTTTGTTAGTCCATTTAGGACTTCTCCTAAGGAGGTAATAGATCTTGTCATGCCTTTAAATTTCTCTATGTAAATGCAGCTTTGTTTGACGAGGTAGCTAAACATGATTGATACCCTCATAGAATCCTTGTGCTTGAAGCAATCGCTTTTCCACCCACCTTTTGATGCTTTAGAAATAGCTTGATGGTCTTCTTGATGGCAAAGAATGAGATTTCCTTATTGGGACTCAATAATCTTTTATACCTATTTTGATATGAGTTGGCAAGACTTTAGTTATAGGTTATGGAAGTATTGATGATGAGGTCGGGGTCTTCAACAAAGGAAGGGTTGTCGATGTTAAGGCTATGTCTTGAATTTTACCAGACCCAATGGTGAATTCAATCTCTTTTGTTATTGTAGACTTGGGGACTTTAGTAAGAGGAGTTTTTATTAAACAAGGTCACAATTATAGCTTTTTCTTTGTCCCACTGCAGTGATGATAACATTGGTTGTTATGGTCAAGGGTTTGGGAGTTGGCAATAGAGGGGCTATTGATGATGAGGATCCCTTGATGTGAGTCTTTTCTTTTGTCGATGATGTCAATTATGGATTTTTCTTACAATAGAATTTTTATCCTTGGGTTCTTTGTTAGACAAGGGTTTGACCATTGGTGCCACCACTGATGATTGGGAATTGTTTCTAGGAGTGGTTGTTGTAGAAGAGGTTTTGTGGCTGAGATCTTGTTGCTTGCTTGTTGACACTTATAGAAAAGTTTCTTGAGACACATAGTGGCTATGTCCTTGGTGAATCTTTCTTCAAAAGACATGTGGCTGTTACTCTGAGCCTTGGATAAATGGAATGGCCACCTTCATGGTGGAGATCCGCAGTTTGAGAACTTTGAATATGTAGATTTGGGACTGGTTCCTTCTTTGGGAATATGTAGATTTGGGACTGGTTCCTTCTTTGGGGATATGGTTGATTTAGAGAGTCCATCACAAAGGATCTTTGATGGAATAGTTTATAATGTAGAAGACAAGAGCAGCAACTTCTCGTTTAGACAAGGTCATAAAAGAGCATTAAGTGTTATTTCATCCTTGTCACTCACAGAATGGCACCACCACTTCTTTTTGTTAGAAATCTTCATGGCATATGTTTGGTTGATGAAGTTTAGTATAGCTTGCACCAAGGTAGCCCAATTTCTTCCTAGGATAAAATTTGCTTCCAGTACATAGTCTAACACATAAATCTTACATCTCAAGGGGTTAGAGTCCACATAAACTGTGCATTAAAAAGGTCCTAGACATGGCATGCATTGAGTGTCAGCCCATATAATCCATTCATGAGCCCACTAGCTTGGCTCACCTAGATAACACCATAGCTCATATGTCATGAGATTGAAGTGTCTATAAGGATAGATTTGAGATTGGATGGTTTTGATTCCCAAGCTTGTTTTAAAGCCAAGTTCTAGAGTCATAGGTTTTGAAGCATCAAGTTGTTGAGCTTTCTATTTTGGCTTTGGCAAGATGTGTTTAGACTCTACAATCTCACTCTGAGGCAAGGGTTCCTCTAGAGCAATGTGAAGGATGTTTCAGGAGATTCCAAGAAGATGGTTTGCTTGGTTTCATCAATGGAGTACTAGGTAGTTCCTCAGAGGTGTAACTTGAAATTCACATATGTCAATGTTATCATCCTCAGTGAGAATTGTGTGTGAAAAATAACCTAGACTTTAAGTTCTTGGCCTTTCGCATCTCGCACATTCATTTTCCTAGGAGTGAGCGTGGATTGGCCTAAAGACGCCTAAATTCTCTCCGAGATAGTAATGTGAGTAGCATTGAGACTAATCATTGTATGTTTTAGTTGAATGTTTTGCCCAGTAGGAAATCTATGAAATTTTGATTGGATCTTAAGGTAGCATAGATCACTTCCAAATTCATTCATTTGATCTTTAACCCTCGAGTCATATTCTCCTATGGTACTTTCAAGTCTACATTTATGCAGGCTAATCATTGTATGTTTTAGTTGAATGTTTTGCCCAGTAGGAAATCTATGAAATATTGATTGGATCTTAAGGTAGCATAGATCACTTCCAAATTCATTCATTTGATCTTCAACCCTCGAGTCATATTCTCCTATGGTACTTTCAAGTCTACATTTATGCATCAAGGGTTGAACAAGGGTTTGAAGGTCATTTGCCAGGGTCCACAACACTAATTGTGTACAAAGATGTATATTATTTACTCCTTCCCATTGGTTGTGTTGACATTTGTGAGACTAATTTGCATGGACACTTTCGGTCTTATTTTCTTTTAGCTTATCGTTTGCAATAAGCTAATGACATCGTTCCACCTCCATACACAACACATTTTCTCTCCAGTTTGCTTATCTCAAGGATTGAATTTCACTTAGCAAATCTTGCTCATTTTGAAATGGAAAGTGATAATCCTCCATTTCATCTTACTTCTCTTACATGAACATTTGGGAAGTCGAGGGGGGAGTCAACGGGTGAATCGGTCCACCGTTCAACTAATCTCACCGTGGTGTTCCATGTTTCACCCTTAGAATTATCAATTGGAGTCAATTCTTCTTCATTTGGTTAGAAGGGTGCACGTGCTTCTAATCCCTTGTTTTCCCTTATGGGGTGGCATAGGACAAAGTTTTGTTTTGGGTTTTTGTTTATATCCCTCCTGTTGAAATATACAAGTGAATAGGGTGTGTGTGGGAACAAGCTCTTGGATAGAGGCTGTAAAAGAGGAGATGTAATTGTGAAAGAACCTGTGAAAAGGTGAGAAGAATCTACTGGGAGAGAATAAAGGGTAGCATGAGGGAATTTAGGAGTGTGGAGATATTCTGGGAGATATTCAGGGAAAAGAGAAGAGGTGGAGAGAATCAGGCAAAAGGTGGAGATATTCTGGGAGTGAATCATGGAGAAATCAATGGGATTTGATGCTTGATGTAAACTCTATAAATTGAGGCATAGCCCTAATGAGAATTTGCTGGTTTTTGAGTACCATGCCTACATTAATCTATGTGCTAATTATTCACTAATTACATCTTAATCACTTGCTAATCACTTTGTTAATTATGTTGATTCTAGTTTTTGATCCACCATAGCTCATCATTTAGCTCAAATTTCAACATGGTATCAGAGCCATGCCTAGAATCAACCAGATTTATGAGCCCATTAGTGAATTAATCAGGATTAATAAGTAATTAGCAAAAAAATCAGTTTTTAGTGAGTTTTTCATCTTCCCCTTCACCCCCAGCCAGTGGAGGACTCCATTCTCCTTGCACACATAACATTAGGCTAAGCCCTCTTAGGTACTCATAGTAGACTCATAGGGCTACACACATCTCAAATCTTGTGGGCTAATTCAACGCAGAACGCCGGCGGGAGCTCGATTTGCAGGCTACATTTTTCTGAGATGTTTTTGACATTGCAACTTCCAACAGATCAAAGCTCTCTAATTCCTCTTAGCCCAAGGGGTAATCAAGCATGCTCTACAAGCTGGTGAAGACAGAAATCAATTTCATCAAGACTACAGAGAGATCCAAGCTCTTCATCAAATCTGCAGGTGACTGGTAAAACAGAGATTAAGCTTTCATTATTTGGTCAAATCTTGTGTTTCTTGGCTTAATCCTCTACTATACTCATTGCTATTGATGCCTTTGAAAGAATTTGAGCTCATTTGAAGTGGAAGGCACCAGATCTGAGCTCCCCGCATACTCTGTTTTCTGCACACAAACCAGAGCATTAATTTGCTAATCAGTGATTAATCAGTGCTAATCACTGTAGTTTGGTGCAATTGAGGGTTCAAATTAACCATTAGGTATCTGATACAGATCCCTATAACTTCAGATTTCAAATCGGAGTTGGTTTGATACTCCAACCATCCCGTACAAATTGGTTACCCTTAATTTAGTGTAATTTCTGGAAAATTGTGCTGATAAAAATTGTGAAAATCATCATTTTGCATTTAACCCTTGGTTAATGCCTGTAAATCTCACTCAAATTCAAGATTATTCACAGCCAGAGTTGCATTTGGAATGTGCATGAGAATGAATGCTATACGCATTATGTATTGGGCACATTTTATCAGTGTAAAAATGGGAACAGACACTGCCCTTGTCCAGATTAAGGCAAGAGGTAAGACCTCCCGCATAAATTTGGGTTTGCATTGCATAATGATAAAAGATGAACATCAAAAGCCCAAAGGAACTGTCAGCAAAACATTGAAACATGTTGCTCACATGGAGCAAAATGACCTGACGAACGAGCTCATGGCCCCAGCCATGAAAGAAGAAGAATATCTCTTTCCAAGAAGAGGATCCACACCAAGAAGAAAAGCTGAAGGAAGACATGGACACGAGAAGAGAAGCTGCCACAAGAAGAGAAGCTGCCCCGAGAAGAGAAGCTGCCCCGAGAAGACTGAAAGAAGAGACAGACGTGTGGAGAGATGCTGCCACGAGAAGAAGACTGAAGACAAGAGAAGATGTGAGGCTCCAAAGAGTGAGGAGCCATGTGAAAATCTCTGAGAGAGAGAGAGAGAGAGAGACCCCACAACCCAATGTAACCTGCCCCAATAAAGTAAAACCACCTCTGAGCCACCGATGATGTAGGCCACGTGGTAGATGTATGTGTGAGCACTTTAGTCAAGGTCGCGGGCAACTATAGTAAGCCTTGGACACATAGAGAGAGAGAGTGTCAAGGACTATGGGTTTAGGGATCTGAGGCACTGGTCGCAGGCTATCAAGTAAGAGAGAAACTTGATATAGGGTCCAGGTGTGCTGAGATAACTTGAGGGGAGGAGTAGACACTGGTCGTGGACTACCAAGTAAAGGGAGGCAAACTTGGTATAGGGTCTAGGTGTACTAGGAGTATTCACTTGAGGGGAGGTGTTGAAATATACAAGTGAATAGGGTGTGTGTGGGAACAAGCTCTTGGATAGAGGCTGTAAAAGAGGAGATGTAATTGTGAAAGAAGCTGTGAAAAGGTGAGAAGAATCTACTGGGAGAGAATAAAGGGTAGCATGAGGGAATTTAGGAGTGTGGAGATATTCTGGGAGATATTCAGGGAAAAGAGAAGAGGTGGAGAGAATCAGGCAAAAGGTGGAGATATTCTGGGAGTGAATCATGGAGAAATCAATGGGATTTGATGCTTGATGTAAACTCTATAAATTGAGGCATAGCCCTAATGAGAATTTGCTGATTTTTGAGTATCCATGCCTACATTAATCTATGTGCTAATTATTCACTAATTACATCCTAATCACTTGCTAATCACTTTGTTAATTATGTTGATTCTAGTGTTTGATCCACCATAGCTCATCATTTAGCTCAAATTTCAACACCTCCATGTAGCACTTGCATCCCAATCTTTTTATATGGTAGCAAATCTTGTTTTTTGCTATTAACATCACTAGTTCCACATGCAAGTTTTGATGTTTCTTGTGCAGCAACAGATGTTCCCAAATCGAGAGTTGACTTGAGTCTCTTTGGTGAGATTGCTTTGATGTTTCTTGTGTAGTGGATGTTCCCGCATTGAGAGTTAACTTGAGTCCCTTTGGTGAGACTGTTTTGATTTTCTTATCCTCATTTGAGCTTATTTCGACCTCCACCTTTGGCTTGTCCTTGGGTTTGTTTGGTTTTGAGATTCCATAACCCTTTTCTTTGGTTGATCTTTTGGTTAGTTCGAGGCTTATTTGTCTCTGTTTAGTTTTCGATTCAATTTTTGGGATTCATCCTTTAGCTTTGGTTCCTCATTGGGCTGAGGTGTTACAACATTTCCCTCAACCCATTTTGAAGTTTCAATATTGGCAGATTTTATTTTGGTTTGCACCTTAGCTTGCAGTTGTGTTAACACATTCAGTGGTATGATGGTTAATGGTCCATTATGTGCATTAACAATGTTGAGTGGTACAACTTCTATTGTGTTTGGTATTGATATGTTTAGTTTTGGACGGTCTTTAAATAAAAGGTGAAACACATTGTTCACATAGGGGTTTCAAAGTGTGGTAGCTTATAGGAGATGGGGTGTTCCAAACAAGGAAATCTACTATCTTATGTGGTCCATGATAGTAAAAGCACTAGATTGATGGTCTTATCATGTCCTTAACAATTTCTACCCCTTTTCATTCTAGGCAAAGGTCACCAAACTTTCTAATGTGAGTTTTTGGATTTATAGGGTTTGTGTTTGTGATTGATTTGGTTCACTTGCACAAACTTTGGGACAAAGTATGGTTTCATGGCCTTGTTTGCAACAATGATTGCAATATAAAAGCATTGGCAAGTGGAAGAGGTTTCATATTTTATTGATGTTTAGCTCTTTTTCATCTTGGATTTCTCTCCCCACCATCAAAATGGTGTAAAGCTATTCGTTTACAAGCCCTTGTTTAGTTGAGGGATTTTCCAATTCTAGGTCATCATCTAACATGTTGTCATCCAATTGGATAGCCTCTTTACAAAATTGGTTCAAAGGATTTGATACAAAAATCAAGATGTGCAAGCCATTTTTCTTTAGCCCCATCATAAAACATCTTTTTAATTGATTCATTCAATTTTTCCCATGGTTTACATTGTGAATCCAGAATTTTTATCTAGGGGATAAAATCTTGTATGGTTTTATCAGTTTTTTACTCAGGAAAGTTCACATGATGCACACCACCAGTGGCCTTGCCTCGAGAACTTATGTGAATGAAGTCCTCTTTTAGGGTTCTAAAATTGATCTTTATCTCTAGCCTCAATGTTTGAAACCACTGTTTTGCTCTACCTTCTAAGCAAAAATTTAAGGCTTGCACACCTGAGTGAGATAATCAGGATTTCCAAAGCCTCATAAATTATATCAAACATTCAGAGATATGCAGTCATGATGCCTCCACTTCAACACTACCAATGGTTACACCCCTTGCCTCTCCAACCCCACTTGCCACTCTCTGCAATGGTTACACCCCCTGGCTCTCTAAGCCCATCATTCCCACCTTTATCTCCCTAACCACCCCCATCTATTACCTCCTTAGGGGACATCCTAAGGATGGACTAACAAAAGCCTCCACCTTGCAAGGAGCTTGCAAGTTGATTGCCACACCCTCTTATCCCTCAAGCAACAGCCTCATCCTTGTAAGTATTGGAAGAGGGAGAGATCCTTGCACCCCCAATCGGGGAGAGCGTGAACATATGTTCCCCCCTAACTATCCTTTGAACTGGCAGGGCTCATTGGACACCCTCAACATTGACCAAGCAATCCGGATCTTATAGCAGTCCATGTGGCCTAGCCCTCAAGCAGCAGCCTCGTCCTTGTATCGGAAGAGGGAGAGATCCTTGCACCCCCAATCGGGGAGAGCGTGAACAAATGTTCCCCCCTAACTATCCTTTTAACATGTGGGACTCATTGGACACCCTCGACATTGACCAAGAAATCCGGATTTTACAGCAGTCCATGTGGCCTACCCCCAAGATGTCTTAGGACAATGCATACAGGGATGCATACAGGGAGGCCCATGGGCTCTACATGTCGATGAGACTAGCACCCTTTGTAAACAAGGAAGAGGATGAGGAGAATAGTGACACTACCATGGACAAAGAAAAACACATTCATAATGCATCAGGTGTAACAGGAGCAAACAACAAAGGAGAACCTTGTAGGCTTAGAAGTCAGTGGGGTGGGGCCGAGCGAGGCACCTCATGACCCTTCCTGTCAGGCCCTTCTTCCAATACACTCACGTTACAAAAGCCTCTACCCCTATCATAGCCCAAGAACTTCATCCCAAATCATCAACAACAGTTCTCCCTCGTGACGCCTCCACTTTAACACCCACCACTCTGCCAATGGTTACACCCCTTGCCTTTTCGGGGTGTAACCATTGGCAGTGTATGTAGTGTGGGTACCCCACCATCCCCACCTTTGTCTCCCAAGTTCTTGGGTTGTAATGGGTGTGTTAGAAGGGGGAAGTTCTTGAGGTGCCTCACTCAGGCCACCAAAGCTTGCAAGGTGCTCCTTTGGTTTTGCATGATGCATGATTGCCATCTTTATCTTTGTACATGGTAGTGTCACTGTTCTCCCCTTCGTGGGGTGCTGGTCTCATCGACGTGTAGAACTCATGGGCCTCCTTGTATTCATCGTCTAACACATCCTCAAGGTAGGCGACATGGACTATGTCAAATAGGTGTCGCTAGCTAGTCTTCATGAATTGGAGTTGCTTCCATATTATGTGGTATAGCACCAGGATTCCAATGGGTCTATAAATTACATTGCCCTCTGATGTTAATGGTGTCATCCAACTGTTAGTGCGCATCCACCTTTAGATGGTGTTGGTATCAATGCAAGGTAGGGGTAGAGGTCATCAGGTCAAGGAATTTGCCTTCCTTGAGGCGATCGGAGAATGTGAGGATGTGGCACCATGCTTGGACGATGAGGCAAAGGACATGATGGGGGAGGCGGAAGATGGTGAAGGGATCTCTTAATGAGATTGTGTTTTGGAAAAATAGCATGGTGATGGTGGGTTGGGAGTCCCAGGGCTCTTTGGAGAGGATGGTCTAGAAAGCTGAGGTGGGGATGTCCTCATCGACGTAAATATTGTGCATAAGCTGTAGCTCTCACTTTAGGTGGTGGATCTTGGAGTTAGCCTCGAGAGCTTGTACTTGTGCAGCTCTGGGCATGGTTGGCTTGGACAAGGAAGAGTGCTTGTTGCGCTGCATTAGTTTGCTCTTTTTGTCTTTCCCCATGAGGTTGTGGAACATAGAATTGAATGCTGTTAGGAAATCTAGGAGGCAGCCCTAGGAGTTGAGGATTGCTTGTGAGAAAACTTTTTGCTTTTAGGCAAGGTGGCCTTCGTGGATCCACCTATGGGTTTCTATGGTGTTTTGGGCAACTCCATAAGAGCTCAAGAACATCGTACCCAGGAAAGTAGACTGTGTGTTAGAAACCTTCACGCACCTCCTCATAAATGAATGACTGAGTTAGGGGTTCTCTTGATGGGTGTGCTCCTTGAGGGCCTAGCTTTGCCCCACTTGCTTTGGCTGTGTTAACCACACTGGTTAACATTATTCTAAAGCATGGTTACGCTTCATGTAACTCATTTTTATGTAAACAACGCTAAGTGCTTCATGTAAACTTGATTTTCCTGGTTGGAATACAAATCCACAGGTAGGAGTATGTTATGATATGTATGTTTGTTTGGTGTGATCTTGTTTTTCTTCATCCAATGGAGTTCAATGGAGCATGAGGAGCATAAGGATCTTGGGAAGCTACATCAAAAGCGGGAACTACAAGTAAGTGCCCTCCTTGCTCTTGAGTCCATTAATTTCTTGTTTTTCTTTAACTAGCTAAAAAATTGCATAATAGCTTAATCTCATAATTAATCTTAGGTCATTAGGTTTAATTAGGCATTCTAGGCATCATTGGATAGCTTGGGGTTAGCCTAAGCCATCCAAAAAAAGAAAAACATAAAAAATCATTTAAGAGAAGCTAAAATCACATAGAAACTGTGCACATTAAGTTTTGGCTAGTTTTTTAAAGAAGTGAACAACTGTTCACTTCTCATACGTATGGTCATACACTTCTAAGCCATGTTCGCTTCTTCTGGTAAGATCCTCCCATATCTACCTCATCAACGAGAGCAATGATCATTAAAAAGGGTATAAAGTGCATTAAAGAGAGCATAAAAAACATTAAATGGTATAAAGGGAGTACATTTGTACATTTGGTATGGCCGTACCTTCCCCAAGTGAACAACCGTACCTTTCCCAACGTATGCCCACTCTCTTCCATAACCATAGCTGCACCAACTTCAAGTGAACGATCGTACCTTCCCCAGTGTATGACCGTTCCTTAGCATATCCATGGCCGTACACTTCCAGCTTGTGAACGCATGTACCTTCACCAGTGTATGACAGTATCCTCCCCAGCATATTCTCGTGTCTCTCGCTAAGCCACGCCTGTATCTTTACAGACATATGGCCGTACCTAAGCCCAAAAAGAAGAAGATAAAAACTTGTCCATAGCTTGATTGTGTACTATCACACTTGACACATTCATGCACCTATGTGCGTAGGGAAATTGGTGTAAAACAACCCTCTGTTTAACAACGTTGAGCCATCAAACACACAATCACTTGTTGTGAGATTTGATCCTTTGGTTAATAGAGAGTGGAGCCAAATCGTGTTAGTCCTTGACAACACTGCGAAAGCGAAGAGCATCCAAGCATGGGATGCACTATTGCTAACCTAGAGGTAGGAGGATTGGCTACCCATTGCATGGGCAGACCACTGATTCTCGAGCAAGACCCAAGATCCCTTGGATATTCTCATAGGAGCCTCACTTCAAGACTAAGAAACTTTATCTTGGGAAATACATAATTTAAAGAGCCTCATCCTAGGGACTTAGGCATGGAACGTCAGCCAAAGAGAACCGTCACACCGCTGCAGGCCGCAGATCATAGGTGGGGTAGAGCTCCAATAACCCAATCGAGACTAATCGAGCAGTCCGAGGAGCCATGCCGACTACTGTAGAACAACAGATTCGTATCCTGACCATAGGCCAGCACCAAATCTAGGTCACGAGCTAGCTCACAAAGGCCCAAGGACCTCTTACAAAGAGAACGAGCCCACATGGAACATTTTAGCCACAACACAGGTGCACAACCACTACCCACCTCGCACAATGTATTCCGGATACCATGTGGATTCCTACGAAGCACATGCTAACCCCCCATTGAGGCAAGGGCCATAGATGGGATACTATCCTCTATGCCTAGCTCCCCTGCCTATCATGCCCCAACCTGCACTGGCTCCAGCCACCATGGCAGGAATGACACCAAAAATGTTGAGGGGATAGCCATGTAAATAGGGAGAGGGTAGCTTCAGGAATTGCACCACCGACACTTTCTCAACTAGTGCAAGGGCCAAGATAAGAGAGAAATATACTTGCCCACATTTCTAAACTTATCACTAAGTTCAATAGGACTAGAGATCCCATACCTTATCTGGAAATGTTTAATTAGATTTTCGTGAGGCATTTGGCCATGTGGACGATCAAGTTAAGGTGAGTTCCTTTGGCCTCACCCTGGATGGAAAAGCAGGACAATGGTTTCAATCTCACTGAACGTTGAAGACAAGGCTACCTTTGATGCCTTGGAAGAGGCTTTCAAAGTGGGATATTCAAGACAAGGAACTCAATGGAGTCCAATTGAACAGTTACACGATGTAAGCCAAAAGGATGGAGAATTCATCCGAGACTATATCAATCGGGTAAGATATCTACATTCTCGCAGTAATGATAGAGACAAATTCTCTGACAAAAGTCTGATCAGGTGATTCCTAGAGGACCTTAAAGATGTAGCCTTACACAACTCCTTGTACGCTCTAGCCTACACTTCCTTTGAGCAATGTTGCAGAAGTGCCATGGATTTTGAGGACAATTTCAAGGGAGCTCATCCTCGAGAATTGCACAAGGGCACTTTTGAAGCTTCCTTCAAAACTAATAGCCCGAAATCTAAAGGAAAGGGAAAAGAGTCTTCTTCAGGACAACAAGTGGAGCAGTAAGCAGCTGCACTAATGCAGCAATGACCCAACACTGGCCAAGGCTACGACCAAGTTGGGCAACCCCAGCTTTACCCAAAGAGAGAACTAGTATGGTGCCGGATTTGTCCAGCTAACCACACTAGTATGGAGTGTCCACATTTGAGACCCCAACCCACTCTCTATTGTGCTTACTACCAAAGGTGGGGCAATCAACAATACCTCCAATTGTTACCACCAAAGAACTGCTCAAGCATAGGCTCTACCTCCTTATTACCACCAAACCTTAGACAACCACTAGCCTTGCCATCCCTACCACAACACAATGCACCTCAACCAGGCCATAAAGTGGCCCTGAGGGGATCCTTAGGGTGCCCAAAGTACCCTTACCATCCCAGTCCTACCACTACAATCACCATTACCTCGAATTACCCTTGTTCACTAGTTGACCTTGACATAGATCTTTGAAGAAGGTGAGGAGGGAGAAGCCAATAGCAATACCACCTTTGAACCCATCGAGTCAGGCAGAACACCCTCGTAGATCCTAAGTCACTATATGATGGAGGGTGAGCACATGTACCCTGTGTACCTAGTAGCCCCAACCCTAAGACTTGAAAAACATGGCTAAAGGAAACCCAAGAGCTTGACAGAGGTCCTGACAACCAAGCACTCTCGGAGAAACTTCCTCGAAAGATAGAACCAAAGCCCATGGCACCGATGGACCTTGTTGTTGAGTATCTCAAAAATTTGAGGGACGTTCACCCAAGAAGAGCTGACACAGAAGTTCATATTCTGATACCCTACACCTAAAAAAGGCTAATCACAAATAGGGATAATCCAAAGCCCATGGCACCGATGGACCTTGTTGTTGAGTATCTCAAAAATTTGAGGGACGTTAACCCAAGAAGAGCCGACACAGAAGTTCATATTCTGATACCCTACACCTAAAAAAGGCTAATCACAAATAGGCCCTACACCTAAAAAAGGCTAATCACAAATAGGGATAATCCAACTCAGGAATCCACATCCATTCCGAGAGGCATTGTAGGACTTGCCTCCTTCCTTTCTTCACAAATCTGTATTCCATTGGTACCTTACTTCAAGGCATCCCGAGTTTATTGATAGATTTGAAAGATTGGATGGAAGGATGGCTTGGGGCAGGAATGGAAGAACCGATGGAATTGGGGAGTTTTGATGACATTGATAAAGACGGATTCATATAACCAAATAGAATCACCGGTGTTCCCATGGTCCAAGTAAACAAGTTAGGGTAGTACTTTGAAGGAGATGAACTTAATGCAGCACTATCCTTAACTTTCAATGACCTTCAAGTCACTGGCATCCTAAATGAAGAGGCAGGAGCGAGCATTGTTACCAAACAATGCTAGGAGAAATGGGAAGAACCTCCCATGGATGACTCAACGTTACTTGTGAAATTTTCTGATGGAGCCACTGCGCATAGCCCATGGTCTTCTACGAGATTTGAAGATTAAGATTCTCGAAACCAACTTTTGACACACTGTTGTGGTGATGAACTTTGGCCAGTAGCCATGGTCTACACTATTAAATTTTTTTGTCATTACCATTTGGTGAACCAAGTTCGTTTTCTTTGTTGACCATCAGGCTCTTCTTTACCTGGTGCATAAACCATCTACCACTTAGCATAATTACCAGATGACTCCTAAATTTGCTAGAATTTGACTTAATCGTCGGTATGAAAAGGCTTACATCATGTATTGGCCGACCATATGTTGCGCATCCCTAATGGAGAGCCACCGGTGGGTGTTGATGATGAACTGCTTTTTCGATCTCATATGAACAGTAGAAAGATGGCGCAATAGCAATGATCGGGGATTATCGCAACATCCTCTTTACGCCATCTTTCCATCACGCAATAAGTGCACATTTATTTCATCTTTTTCATTTTTGGGTATCTAATTCTTGCTTGCTCCAATATTAAACGTATTATTGTTTGCTTGCTTACACATTAGTTGCACTAGAAGTATGGTGCAAAAAAGGCTAATCGATCGCCTTTAGAGAGTCCATGATACCCACCCTGGAGTCATGTGTCACTCTCTCATGTATGCCTACTACTATGGTGGGTGAGTTCTCCTCTAACTTGGCATATAGTCATGTGTCACTCTCTCATGTATGCCTACTACTATGGTGGGTGAGTTCTCCTCTAACTTGGCATATAGTTATAGCATGTACTTTGTCAATTGAAGCCAATACACATGGCGATGTATCCATGTAAAGAATGCTCTATCCAAAGAAGGAATCACGACATCTAGCATTAGAACCGCCAATATATCCATGAACCTATATTTCCTACATTGTGAACAAACTTTATATACCTTGCTACACATAAAAAAAGTTTAATGCGTGGAGAGAAAATGTGCATTACTCTTGCTCTTCATTTGGAACATGTGCACAAGTAATCTCTGCCAAATTTGGAGTAGTGAATTGACTAGCCTTATCACCCCGGCCTTGATATGAGATCACCTTTTTGAAGAATGATTTGCCGCACTCATGTTTCCCTATTTACACTAGCTCATGTCTCCTCTTTGTAAATAGTGCCTCCTTCTCCTTGAGAGCATATTTATAATTCTTTTTGAACATGTCTCGATTTTGATTGTACTCTCTACTACCTTACTCAAGCAAGCCACTAATCTTCTTTTGGTATGTGGTATCAAATTCCAACTGTAAAATATAGTTCTATTTTAGAAAGATCATCTATGTAAATCAAAATACTCTGTAGTTTTTTTAGGCAAGAACGTACCTTGAAATCTAGCTAAAAGAGGAGTGCCATGGGAAAATTTAGCCATTTATATATGTTGTTAGATCCCCTAAATGTTAGAGTACAACAGTGAGTCTGGAAAGCTCCTTTGCCTTTGTGCACATCGCTACATGAAATTACTAAGTCTACTATGTGATGCCATCTGGCGAGACGATGAGCCGGTTAATGATACACATATCCATGAACATAATGTACTGTGGCAAGTATATCCAAGGGACTAATTGTTACGATAAAGCAAATGGTGTCAGGAGTAGATTGCCATGCTGGGGGAAGAAAGTATAAGAATATGGCACAACGAAAAGAGTTAGCAAGACAAAGCACAATAGACAATGCAATAGATATGCAATAGAGAGAATTTAAAATTTTTTATTATACCAAAGAGGTACAAGTGATGGTGCTGTGCACCCGTGCGCTCTCAAGTAGAGCTTAGATGGTGGCAATCTAGACAGACTCTGGATGGAGGATGTACGAAGTGTAGAAAGGGGTGGATACTCATGAGCATTGGATACCTTATCTCATGGTGGCAACCATGTCCATATATAGTACTGTAGGCGATGTGGTAGATGCGTATACAACAAGGGTGGTTACACTACATAGACATGGTCACTACCTGCGTATCAAGAATGTGGCACCTGATAATGACCATTGCCCACTAATGATAGACCTAGTATCCGAGAAAATATTATAGGGAATATTCTTCATACCGTCGCCTTAGGGGCTCCCACCCTCGAATCCCCACACCAAGGGGGCTGCTAGCCCCTCGGCCCCCCGCTAACGCTCATGCCCCCCGACCATCTCCTAACCATCATCAATGGTCACAATAATGACCCCATTGGTATCTAAGCCGGGGTTCCCACTAAAGACATATGCACCATGGCTACTCCTCATAATGGGGGCCTAACAAATGTGCATTATACATCAAAGTGAGATACATGCTGAGAGGTGGGCATTGACTGTGTATACTAACAAAAAGGTACAAATGTGTGTGGCTAAAGAAATCATGATGGCAATGCTTGTGGAAGAAGGTGGTTCCTCACATTTCATTAGAGAACAAGAATTCTTAAATGTTGCAAAGGAGATGGGACCATCGGTGGAAGATAGCTGGTAAATTAATTTTGTTGGTTGGACACTTATGTTTTTGTAAATGAGTTTGAAATTTCTTGATACGTAAAGTGTGGAACTTAAACAATTTTATAATTAAGTTTTAGAGGTCAATATATGCATCCCGACGACACGGGCCTTCAAAGAAGAGCTTTGGGTGGGATGCACTATTGAAGCTAAAATGAGAGTGCACTTATGACTTTTTCCATGGAAGCAGGTTCCTAGGTCAAGGGTTTGTAGGTGAGAAGTGCTTTATTTTCAAGATGTTCACAATTGGACCCTCTTCTGGATTGGATTTGGTGAATCAAATGTGACGGACCGTCGGCTCTGGCAATTGTCCACGGTACTCTTAAATGTGCTTACACGCTTACAAGCCAAGGCGCGAGAAACGGTCAAAAAGAACGCAAAAGATAAACCTCAACATGGGTGCAAAATGTGTTTGAGCACCACGAGTTGCCCAACAAAGTATAGGGAGGCTTTGCTCCAGTGTGTCATTTTGCCTTATAATCGGGGGAGGAACCAACCAAACCTTTGCTTGTTTGCTGATATCCGTTCCAATAGGGAAACCCAGCAACCTAAATGGAGTCCCATGAGGGATCCATTTAAAGTCGTATTTGAGACCCCACATTTTCCTTTCTCCTTTGTCCAGTAGCAGTGCCTCAGTCTTAGCAATGCTATTCACTGAACTGGATAGTTGACAGAACTCATCCACTACCTATAGGAACGCATCAATGTTAGTCTCTTCGTAAACTAGAATAGAGCTATTGTCACATCAGTGAAGAATTGGGTGGTCATCTCCTTGTCTCCTTCTAGGAGGGGGAGACCTTTGATGAAGCCTCTCTCTTGGAAAGAGCGAACATTAGCCAGCAGCTTGTGACTGTAGCAAAAAGGAGCAGGGGGCAAGAGGGCATCCTTGCCAAACAGATCTCTACTACAGAGCATACTCTCCTAATGCCACCCCATTAATTATAACCTCTGCATTGGCATTAATCAACAAGGCACGGACCATCCCAATTAGGGCTCGTCCAAAGCCCATCTTCTCTAAAACAGCCAGCATGAAATCCTATTTGACTCTGTCATATGCTTTATCCAGAAATCAAGGTTGAGGAGCATATACAGTTGATTAAGGGATAGTGCATAATCAATCCCACATTGAACATTAAGCACCGCTTCATGAATCTGCCGGCCATGCACAAATCCGAATTGGTTGGGGTCAACCACCGGGGTAAAATGAATTTAATTCTCACAGAAATGGCCATTGCAAACACCTTGTATGAGGTGTTCATCATGGTGAGTGGGCACCAATCCCCTACTATCAGTCTATGATATCTATTTGGGATAAGCTTAATGTGCCCTTGATTAACCTCATGAGATATCTCCTCTCGTTGTTTGATATGCCTCATTAATCATGGCACATAGATCGGAATTGGTCAGCTTCTGCTGCCAGAAGTGCCAGTAGAATTCTATGGGTAAGCCATCTAGCCCAGTTGACTTTTCTTTACCCATCTTGCTGGTAGTGTATCTGAGTTCGTCCTCTGTAAACACCCTATTTAAAACTACTAGGGAGGACTGATCAATCGAGGCAGCTATCCTTGACAGGAAGTAATCCAATCTCTCCGGGTACCCAATCTCTAGAGAAGGTGTCAATCCACTGATGGGCTGATAAATGAGAAGTGAAGAGTGAGGCTATCTCATTCTCATTCTCAGTGAGAATGAGAATGAGAATGAGGCTATCTCATTCTCATTCTCATTCTCAGTGAGAGACCCATCCAGTTTCATTAGTCTACTTATTCTTTCTTGTTGGTGTCTTTGCCTGATTGTTCAAAAGAAAGGGCTAGTTGGGGTATCACCCTTGGCTAGCCATCGTGTGCGGGAGCGAATTCTGATTGCTTCATCTCTAGTATTGCTTGCATTTGGAGATAATAATCAAGATGACTAATCTGTTTTGAAATATACAAGTGAATAGGGTGTGTGCGGGAACAAGCCCTTGGCAAGAGGCTATAAAACAGAATCTGTAAATGTGAGAGAAGCTGTGAAAAGGTGAGAAGTATCTACTGGGAGAGAATAAAGGGTAGCATGAGAAGATTTAGGAGGTGTGGAGATATTCTGGGAAGAGGTGGAGAGAATCAAGCAAAAGAGGTGGAGTGAATCAAGGAGAGATCAGTGGAATTAGATGCTTGGATGTAAACTCTATAAATTGAGGCATTGGCCTAATGAGAAATTGCTGGTTTTTTGATTATTCATGCCTACATTAAGCTATTAGTTTTTGCTCACTAATCACGTCTTAATTATCGTCTAATCTCTTTTCTAATGATGTTGATTCTAGCATTTGATCCACCATAGCTCATCACATTGCTGCAAATTTAACATGGTATCAGAGCCTAGCCTAGAATCCATCAAATTTATGAGCCCATTATCTTGCTAATCACCTAGCTAATCAAGATTAGTAGATAATTAAGTTTTTTAAACCTCTTTTTCAAAGAGCTTTTGTACCCCCAGCTGGTCGAGGGGCTTGATCTCCCTCCAGGCTTAACAATAGCCTTCAAGACTTTAGCCACACATAGCCACAAGCCTCATGCTCCAGCCCATTCAAGCGATTCGTCAAACCGCCTACTGGAGCTGCCAATTTTTGCTAAAACGTCAGCGTCATTTTTCTGAAGGGAAATAGAGATCTTTTCTGCACCAAGTACAATGGCTCTAATTCCTCTTAGCCCCAGGGGTTTTCAAGTATGCTCTACAAGCTGGTGAAGACTGTTTTTGATTTCATCAAGTCTACAGTGAGATCCAAGCTCTTCATTAAATCTGCAGAGTAGGTGACTTTGGTAAAACAGAGATTAAGCATTCAATGTTTGGTCAAATCTTGTGTTTCTTGGCTTAATCCTCTACTAGACTAATTGCTATTGATGGCCTTGAAAGGATTTGAGCTCATTTGAACTCTAAGGCCCCACATTTGGACTCCCCGTATACTCTGTTTTTTGCACACAAAACAGAGGATTATTTTGCTAATAAGTGATTAATCAGCACTAATCACTGTATTTTGGTGCAATTGAGGGATACATATCCCTATAACTTCAGATTGCAATTTGGAGTACTCCAACCATTCAGTACAGATTTGTTACCCTTGGTTTAATGTAATTTCTTGTTGATAAATCTGTTGTAATCATCACCTAAACACCAGATTGAGTTGTAAAAGGGTAGACACTGCCCTTGAATCTTGAAATTGGATCAAGAGGTAAGACCCCCTTCACATCATCATGAGTACGGCACAAGAGATAGCCAAATTTAATGGGGAGCAGTTTTATACATGGCAAACAAAAACCATGTATCTACTCATGAGAAAAAATTTGTGGGGGCTAGTTGAAGGAAGAGATGAATGCCCAGAGGTGAGAGGGGAAAATGAGTGGAAGAGCAGGAATGAGAAAGCATTAGGACTTATCGCACTCAGTTTAAATGATGAAATCATTCATCACATCATAGGGATACAATGGGCAAAAGATGCATGGGATGAACTCAATAAATTATTTGGCACTCAAGCAAAAAATTCAAAGATAAATCTATTAATGCAATTCTACAAACTGGATATGAAGGAAAGTGAACCTTTAATCACACACTTGAACAAATGTAAAAGCATTAAGCAACAACTGGCAACCATTGGCAAGAAGGTAGAAGATGATGAGGCACTAGCAGTGCTTCTGAAGAGTGTGGACAAAGGTGAATATGAAAACATTGTAGCAACATTAAAGAATGTACCTGAATTGAAGTTGCATGAGATAGAAGGAGCTCTACTAGAGCAAGAGACTAGGGTCAAAGAGAAGAAATGGCTCTACTGAGAGAGAATAAAGGGTAGCATGAGGAGATTTAGGAGGTGTGGAGATATTTTGGGAGAGGTGGAGAGAATCAAGGAGAAACCAGTGGGATTAGATGCTTGGATGTAAACTCTATAAATTGAGGCATTGGCCTAATGAGAATTTGCTGGTTTTTGATTATCCATGCCTACATTAAGCTATCAATTAATTGCTCATTAATCACATGATTAATTGCTCATTAATCACGTCTTAATTATCATCTAATCTCTTTTCTAATGATGTTGATTCTAGCATTTGATCCACCATAGCTCATCACATTGCTGCAAATTTAACATAATCAAGGTAGTGCTAATCTCATCAGCACCCTCATGTTGCACTGGTTGAATAAGATTCTCCCTCAATCTTTCTGTCAAAGGAGAGTCTGGCCCTTTCGACCCGGGAATGTGCCTTGCTGTGTTTTTAACAAAAAATTGTTATAAACTGGATACATATGTCCCATCCCTCGTGGCGGGCCAGCTTGGGCTCTTGCTGCCTCCCACACTCTCACCACACCTATGTCAAAGTTAGTCTTCCCTAGGTGAGAAATATTCCATTTGAAGGGGAAATTTTAAGGGGAAGGGAGAAGTCTTGCGTTGAGCAGAGATCGGCATGTCAAAGGAGATAATTAGGGGCGAGTGATCTGAGTAGCCTCGATCGAGGAGAGTGCATAGGTCCCAAGGTGGCACCGCCCACTAGCCTCTGTTAGAGCCATAGCATCTATCCAATCGGGAAGCTCTCCAGTCTTGCCCCACTTGTTTGTTTGTCCACATGTAGCTGCCTGCATTTGTTTGTCTGCATGTGTGCTCAACATCAACCCAATTAAATTTTTGATTGCGTGCGTGCCACATTTCCCTCTCAGCCAGTCGTCCAAGGGTGGAGCGGTTGGCTATGGCCTCTACCATGTTGAAGTCTCCCCCCCAATCATGATTGCATCCTCTCCCTCTCTAAGACTATTCCTAATCTCTCCCACAGTGTTTCCCTCTCCAGAGAGTCATTAGGAGCATACACATTGCAAAGAGTAAATTGAATAGAGGAGTTCTTTACCTTTAGGACAGTGTATGTCCATTTTCCTCCCTGAACTACTCTATGAACAAACTTCGATCTGAGTAGAATAGTTGTCCCACCCGCTCGGAGACAAGGCATATTAGTGCAAAAAGAAGTTCCGCCTCTCTTGAGATTGAGGGGGTGGTCGCCTCCTTTAGTTTTCAGTTCCTGCACACACAGAATGTCAGCATGCCATGCATCAAAGAGGTTTAAAAACCTCTTTGAGGTTTAAAGAGACGAGAGGTTTAAAAACCTCTCGTCTCTTCTGGTTGGAGCACACCCCCCATATGTTTTAGGAGATAATTTTAATCTTTGAGTGCAAAGGCATATTAAGCATCTTGAGACATATCCAACTCAATTGGCTCAAGGGGTGCCAAAGCATCATACTTGTTACCTAGGATGAAGCTTTGTCTTTTGGCCCAAGCTTCCTTCTTGAGGAGCCTTTACTTTGCCCCTGTGGAGGGACATTAGAATTTCTGGGTTGCAGAGGGGGGCGTGACGGAATGCTATTACCTACCACTCCAGAGCCCCGGTCCTGAGGCGTTTCTCGGTCTCTCTTTTGCAAAGACTCTGCCACTGGAATTGGAGCCACATGTGCAAGGGTTACATCAGAGGAGGTAGGAGATGTGTCTGCACTCTTCTTGGATTCTTCGCTAGCATTAGAACTAGTGCCGCGGCGGCTGGGCTGTGGGTTGTGGGCAATCTTTGGCAAAATGACCGGCTTGCTTGCACTTGTAGCACGAATCTGGGAAGGTACCAAAACAAACAGAGATGTTGAATTCGATTCCTTCTGTAGTCGTGAGTGCTAGAATATCAGGGATGCCATTTCTTCTATCCCATAATATATAGCACTGCCGTGGCCCTCGGCCTTCATTATGCTCCAATGGGGGGGTATAGAGCACCTTGCCCCTAACACTCCATCCACTGTAGGGACTTTCGCCCATAAATAGTAAGGGAGGTTGGGGAAGCTAACCCAGATTGGGCATTTATTCTGCAGAATATGCTCTGGCTTGAACGCAGGATACCAGGGGATAATATGCACCAAACTGCCATTGTAACATGGGACCATTACACATATGATGTCTCTCTGCGCCACTGACTCCACCAAGACCTCGAAGAAGCCTTTGCCAGCAAAATGAAAGCGAGCCAGAGGAGTTTTACCTTGGAACACTACCGTGAACCATCACTTGAACTCTTCCTCCAATGGGATACATCCTGTGAAATACAGGTAGGCCCCGCACTCCGTTGCTTGTTTAAACTCAAGGCAGACGCGATTCATGGGGAGCAAGACATGCGCGGTGAAGACCTTCTTTGGGGTCGAGGGCGGGAGGTCATCAACAAGATTTGCTTTAGTGGTCCAGAGGTCAGCTACTATGACTGCATCCTGAAGGCTCTGCATGATGGTAGCATCCACTATTCTAAAGGATAAGGTGTCATCATACGAAAGAAGCTAGGGCGGCATAAAGTTTTGTGTACCCTGGTCATCAAAAGGAAACGGCATCGGTAGTACGAGCGCTCTAGCGAGATCGGGATGAACCAAGTGTCCACGCGTTTTCTCCAGTGTTAGTCCCGAGGCGACGTGGGTGTTCTTGCTATAAGGGGAATATCTGATTCTCTCTGCTGGCATGCGCCAACACTGACTGTTGTGCATGCTAGCTGAGAGGGGCAGGCGGTACGACGGTCGGGGCCTGCACCCGAAAACCCTAGTGCTAACTAGTCTATCGTACGATTCTTAGAGGTTTCCTGCTCCACGCATTGTGGTTAAGAACCTATCATAGGATAACTTAGGATAACCTAGTTAACAAAATCATAGGATAACTTAGGATAACCTAGTTAACAAAATCATTAGCTTCACTAATTAACTACTACGTTATTTTTTCCCTCCTTTCCCAATCTCCAAAATGATCAATAATCCAGAGTTCTTGGCTCATCAGGCACTACTCAAGAAGCTAGAAGACATCAGAGGGGGGCAAGTGTAATCAAATCAAAGCATCAAAAAGGCTCCAGTAGGTGGTAGCAAATTCCAACAGCAAGAGGATAAAAAGTTCAAAATCCTACTATTTCCAAAAGGAGGTAAGGTGGACACATGGCTAGGGCATGCAAGCCCCTTGAGCAAGTTTCCCAAGCAGGCTCCTTATTAATAAGGTCTAATTAACTAAGGTTACAATCTGCACACACCTAGGTGTCTAAATGGTCACTTACATTGGATCAAAATATCATATTTAAAAATCACCATTTTTTAAATAGTTTGATATTAATCTTTGATTTCTTTCTAATGTACCATGCCCAACTTGAAATTAAGATCAATCAGCATAATTTTCGATAATGGCTAGCTTAAGATTTTTTAAAGCTCTTTACCCAGTAAAAATTCTCTTATGTGATATTTACAACAATGTTACGTTGTAGAATTTATAAAATATCTATTATTATCTATCTATGAGTCTCAGAATCAAAAGGTAATTTTATAACTCTTTATAATGGGTAGCTTAAGGATTTTCCTAGCCAGCTATTGAGGTAAAATTCACAAGTTCAATTTTTACAACATAGGAGTACAATAAAAGAGAATGACTGAGGTCATTAAGGGAGGGACCTTATAATTAATAATAATTATTTGATTTATGATGATAGGGAGATATGATAACATTAACACTTGTGTCAAGTTTGCAAGGAGGATACAAGGATCTTAATGTGTAACTAGTTGTCTCGTGAACGATAAGCACAAAGTAAACCCAATCAACGCTCATCCAAATATGGCACCAAACTGTTTTTTTAAACATTTCCATTAAATATATTCTCTGAGATTTTCAAGAATAAGAGTGTTTTTCTAAGGTTCCATTTTAGTATGGCTTGAAAAAGTCAATGAAATGACTACCCTCCATATGCTTGCTATTTGCATGTATTCACCCCTCCATGTCCTCTCTATTTAAGGTGATGAAATGATGACCCCCCATATGCTTTCTATTTCCATGCACTCACCATTTAATGTCTCGCAATTCTCTATAAAAGGCCATAAAGAAGGAGGAGAGGGAGGGGTGGTGGGCCATGGGGAACTCATGCCTAAGGTCCATATTAATTAAATGCCACATAAGTGGCATTTAAGTAATACAATACAAATATTTGTCTGAATATACAAAACATATATTTATCTAAATATACAATACAAATAGGCCTATCCATGGCATGACGGTGGGCAATCTTGCTTGTTCATGTCGCCTAGAGCCTTATCTATTACATATTAACCATGGACAACCAAGGCATAAGGAGAGAAGATAAAAAAGAAATCCTAGATTTCTAAAAAATAAGAGGAAAAAATCCCTTCTATTGACACTTTGTATTCCGATTGACCCTTCCTGTGTTTCGCTTTTTAATGTTTTTTACATACCGCAGCAACGCGCACTCGTTGAAATCCTAGTAACAAGTATCCATTTAGCCTCTTGCATATGTGCCAAGTATCCATTTACCCTCTTGCATATGTGCCATGTTCAAATTTCAATCGGAGTTAATTTGTAAAGTTGAAAAGCAAACAGAATCAGCGCCCATAACCCTCGCTGTGAGCTTCTCGAATCACAACGATTCGTTCATCTTCATCACCACGACAAGCTATGGAGTGGGCAGAGCTGTGGAGTATCGTCGGCCCGGGTCTCGCCGGGGCTTTCTTCGGAGCTGGATGGTGGATCTGGGTGGACGCAGTCGCCTGCAGCTCTTCCTCTGTCTCCTTCCTGCACTACCTCCCAGGTCAATTTAATCACCTCCTCCTTTAACCCCCTGATAATAAAGAAGCAAGATCCTTGTATGTCACCACCACCACCACCACCACCATCATCATCGTCATCATCATCATTATCTTCTTCACTATCACCATATCTCCAGCAGTATGCCCGGATGTCTGCCAATCAGACTATGTTCCTGCTGCTTCTGGTGGCTGCTTGCTGTTCCACCATCACCATCACCATGCCACATGCCCAGGCACCGATCAATCGGTCTCATGTGCCTGCCTCCTTCTGACGATGAGAGTCACCATTAGCCACACAATCATATCATCAGCATAATAGTCACCATCATCATTACCATGGATCATCGTAATATCATCATCACTACAGTAATCGTCATCATGTTATTTCTTGCCACCATCATTATCAGCATTGCCATTGTCACCATCAACGCTACCATCATCACCATGAATTATTGTCTTGCCAGTCACGAATCATCATTGCCCTCATCATCACCGTTGTCCGATTTGCTAGCCATTTAGTGCCAAGTTGGAATTTGAACCTTTTTTAGATTGACATTAACTGGCAGTTTCCTTACCCATTTTCACCATTGTAATCACCATCACCATCATCATCATCTTTGCCAGAGCATCCTTCTATATTATGATGGATCTCCTGCTATACAACTTTAAAAAAAATATTTGGCAGAGCTTGCTTTTGGGTCCTTACAATTGTGATGGATCCTCTGCTCCCATGTGATTATAAACCTTCATAAAAATCTATGCCTTAGAATCACTTGGGGTCATAGATGTGCTTTTGCAGGGCCCAAACAAAGTACAGTGTGTGCCTTTGTGCAGACCATTGAAGCTCTAAGAAGCCAGGTGCATCTGCTCTTTTAAGTTTTACTGTTTTTTTTCCAGGCATTTTTGCTTCATTTGCAGCGCTGATGTTCAATTGTGTGAGGAGGGATGAGGTTCAGGATTACTCACCATATGACGAAGGCGAAGGGTGCAGGTAGCTTCGACATGTCCTTCGTTTCTCTGTTTGAATGTGGGAGTCCTTCCTTATTGAGCTTTTTTGTTAAAGGGATGAACTATCTGTCCACACAAAGTGGTTATCTTCCTGTAGTTGTCGGTCATCAGCCAGACACATCAGCAGCACTATCAATTCAAAACTGCTACATCAGCATCTACAGAATGTTAAAATTCTAAAGCTTATCTTTGCGCACCCCAAAGGCTAGTTTTTCTTGGTGTCAGATGCATATGCACGCAATATGTCTTCATGATGACCATCTACAGGGTAATTTAGGACAATTTTAGGGTTTAGGAGACCTTTTTGAGCTCACACGGTCGATGGCTTGGGCGTTGGTGCCTCTACTCCTGTTGAATGGCTTGAGTAGCGTATAAATAGAGAACACAACCCCCCCCCCCCCCCCCCCAAAAAAAAAAAAAAAAAAAAAACTCACATTTGATCAGCAAACACAGCCCCTCATGTGCTCTGGCAGCTCAAAAGAGCAAAATGCACAGGCCCTCAGCAGCAGATGGTGTCCATCACAAGGATCTCGGTTAGAAGGCTTTGAATTTGTGCATAGCTTCCTATTTTGCTGTTTTATGAAGACAAAGGCTAGGAACAGTTATTTGCACTCAGAACTTAGAAGTGCTAGATCATTCATATAATATATGGCGTGCGTGTTTGATTTTGCAGGTCAAGGACATGGCTGTTTCTGGCCTATGTAATCTCATTCGTGTCGCTGGCAGGGTCTGTCGGGTTGCTAAT
This sequence comes from Cibotium barometz, assembly GCF_041138505.1. Classification (NCBI taxonomy): domain Eukaryota; kingdom Viridiplantae; phylum Streptophyta; class Polypodiopsida; order Cyatheales; family Cibotiaceae; genus Cibotium; species Cibotium barometz. Next base: position 44,993,621 of record NC_141057.1, on the reverse strand, counting down.
CCAAGATGCACTCGTGGATTCTGGTGCATCTAGCTGGACGGGGGTTGCAGGTGTCTTGCAATGTGTTTTTATTCTAGCAAGGCATGTACTTAATACTGATCTTATAATCTTTCTTAAGGGTTAATTACATCTTTGTAAACACCTTCAAAGGCTATCTTTTTGTTGGGCATGCAGTGGATTGATATATTGGACGTCTCGGACTGGGGAGTACTGAAATAGAACAGAAAATGAAAGGGAACATAACAGGTAGGAAGTGAAGAGGCAGCTGCTTTTTGCAATATATGGGGGAGTGTATATTTAGATATAGATTGGTCTCACCCTGTTTTGTGCATTCAACGGAGTATGTCCAGGACTGTAACCTAATTAAAGGACACAAGGACAGTTGAAGAATGTGAATTTGCATATTGAGCCTCGTGTACACAAGCTGTATTCTAAAGTCTAATAATATGCTCAGTCATGTTTTTCCAAGGCATTTTATTGTCTGCATACTACTGATTGCGGCCAGTGTATGCACCCAAGGTTCACAGATGCGCAAGCCAGAAAAACTGCAGTTGTAGGTGCCCCGCGGCGGGGGGTGTTAGCCCTTGTCTGACAGGTCGTTGACAACAGCAATGCTGCCCAAAAGCTTTCCTGAGCACAAGGAATATTGAAGACTGAGAGCCTCCTGCAGGTCCATCTTCATGCGTGCTTATGTTGGGGACAGATTTTGCTACAACCTTCTGTGAGCGGGCATGCCCCATCAGAATGTTCAGCTTTGTTGTGAACAGAAACCTTTCTGCAGGGCTAGATCCAAGGCATGGACAGATTTGGCTTATGCTGAATAGATCAATAGCTATCCATTTGGGTAAAAGCCAAAATGGCTCGAGCTATGTTTTTTTACAGTTCACAAGTCGGCCCCTTGCACAAAACATTACTGAGAGGGATCAAAGAATGTGCGGTACTGTATGGTCACATTTTTGAAATGTAAATCACACCAGGCTAATATATATCGATCTTAATAATATGGAGGGAAAAAAATTGTGCTTGTTACCACAATGCAAATCTAAAAAAGGACCATAAAGAATCTAAAAATGTTTATGTGAGATTGTGTAATGTTTGTATTGGTTTTCGTTGAGCTTTTGAAGTGAAAGGTTCAAATTTTTGAACTATCAAGTTGATGAACCTTCATCAACACGGGATACGACCAACCTAGATCCGAAGGGTAGGGAAAGGCAAAGTACAATGAAGAACTACTATCTAATTTATTGTGAAATTTGTTCAACTCTTGCCTGTAGTGTTATACAGAGCATTTGGTAGCATGCATAGGTGTTCAAGGCTTGAACACACTATGTAAAAATTAAATAGGATAATATTAATTATACTTCAAAAGATACATTACCATGATATCTTACCATGTTAATTTAACATCCTATTGGTTAGAGCACACACCACTAGATAGTTTGATTTTAATTCTAAAGCCCCTTGATTTGAGCTATGGTTTTTAGTAATGAGCCTCAACACAAAATTTGCATTTAAAATGAAGTAATGCTTACTGTGTACATCTTTACAGAAGGGTCATAGCCCTCAAATCATACCTCAGGTTAAGGAGCTTTTAAAATTTTAATTCTAGCCCTACACAACCAATAACTTTTTAATGATGTGGAATTGAACTGGGCCATTAAAAAATAAAATAAAGATAACAGAACTTGAAACACTCCAGAAATTGCATGAAGAGAGGGGTTCACACTTGGACTAAAATTTTAGTGTGTATGTGTACGTGTATAAGCAATCGTATTTACCAACTTTTTCGAGAGAAAAGAAAATCTCAGTTCAATCCAAGGATCTTACAAAGTAAAAGTGAAATACCATACGATGAGTCAACATTAACGTTGGGAATCAACCAAGCATAACAACTAGTCTATCCAGAATCTCTTTCAATAAGTAATATGTCTGAAAACTCCACAATTTCAGTTGGAAATAAAATGTGTGGGAATGTGATTCATGTTTGTGCGTTCTTTGTGGATTCATTGCTAATTTGAGTTGTGTAGTTCTAAATGGCCGTCTCTTACACAGAGTTTATCTTGTCCCTCATTTGATTACTCGCGAGAGCATCACATAACCAAGCCCTGGGACAAAGGCTTTTCTGAATATATATATTAGCAATGTCTTCGGGTGTGCCTTTTGCTGCAGGACTTATGATGGCATATGTGAGCATCAACAAAAACGTGTCTTTGTGGTATATAGCATTTGCCATCAATTTCCTTGCATAATGCATAGAACGTCACAGTGTGGTTATTACATCAGTTGTATCAATGTTCATAGTAATTCTTATCAATGTACCTTCTTGTGAATTACTCATCGACTGCCTTGACTGTCATGCCCATGTTCTTTGTGATCACTGGATAGTACAACCTCGTTTCTGAAAGGCTCCACTAGCGTTCCAGTTGTGATATTTACTATTTGGCACATACGCATATCGAATCCAGCCCTTGTCAGCATGGACATTTCATCAACAGCATCAGTTTCATTGATAGCTATGTACCAGTCATACGTCTCGTTTTAAGGGTAATCGAGAATGCTGGCTATGGGCACATGGATTTTCAACTGGCTGCATGACGATGCTGGACATGCAAACAACAGGAAGTGGGCACAACTGTTTCCATACATTAGTCAACTCATGCCAATACCGTCGAGGGTCTATACTAGTCCATTTGTCATGTGCGTGCAGAACCTTGACCATAACAATGTCAAGAATACTTGCACCTAAAGGCGTGAAAAAGCCAAAATTTTACAAGCACAATCACCCCATTAAAAAAATGCAAAAAAAACATCCACTACATATCATTATGAGACACTGAAAGGTTAAGCATAATCACTCCATTAAAAAATGCAAAAAAAAAAACATGCACTACATATCATTATGAGACACCCTTTTTAGAGGCCAGCAATGCATGATGCTGACTTAGACTCCTACATAGATAGCTCTACCTAGACTAGCCTAGCCCATGCCTTCTGAGACTTCTCATCCTCCAATGATGAAGCTTATCGACTTATCTTGGTGAGAGTTCGAACAGATCAGGCAAAATTGTTTTAACGAAAAGAAGTGAGGAAAAATATGTTAAGGCTGCTTTACATGTGGCACGCAATTATGCAAGAGTCCAGATCCATGAAACTCTCATGAGACTCGTTGAAGAAATATATTAAGGAAGGCTGCTTTACATGTGGCATGTGATGCGAACATACACAAACAGCTTCAGTCCAACACGTAGTGACAGCGAGGATCATAATTATGGTCAGGGTCCAGATCCATGAAATCTGTTATGAGACTTGTTGAAGCACGTACTTTTTTTGGTACATCTTTCAATCAACAAGAAGTTACTACGAATGTGTTATGAGAAGGTTAAAACACATGATAGACGTTAGCGATTTCTCATAAAACCTCCACCTCAATGATGGGACCAGAATGCTACAAAAAGATTCTGTGGCACATCGTGTAGACAATATATATCCCTAGATGAATCCAAGAACAGCCTCATGGTAGTCACCCACAAGACAATAAATAAACCATCAACTCCATCATGCATAGTATGGACTAGATATTATGACATCCCCACTAACGTCATCAGTGCCCAATAGTGGGGTGTAGAACTTGGTATCAATATATGCTCCCACACACACATGCCCCACGTGCACACACACACATAAGAGCATACATTCATACAAAGGTCTGTGTACTGAGTTTCTGTCAAAGCTTCGGAAATACAAGGCAGACTCAGCCATAACGAAGCCTAGCACTAAGGATCATAACAAATAGAAAGAATTATTACAACAAAAAAGTAGTTGATAGGGCATATGCACCACTAAAGATAGTCTGAAAGGCCTGTCCAGAAAACAAGCTGGCCACGCGTAAGAAAATAAGCATTTAATCTGCCACACAAGTCTTGATCTAGCTTCGAAATTACAATAGCTTCATACAGTTTTTAGCCCAAGACAAACAGTGAACTTTCAAAAAAATAAAGCTATTCTTCGAGTGTTGTCACAGAAAAATCTGCTAAAGCCTTAGAATGTCTCTATGCCAACAAGCCAAATGCTTCAACAAACAAGACAAGTAAATGGGCAATGCTATATAGAAGGCCTCAAAGCCTTAGATTGTCTCTATGCCAACAAGCCAAATACTTCAACAAACAAGACAAGTAAATGGGCAATGCTATATAGAAGGCCTCAAAGGATCTCTGAGATCCATCAATGCTTCATTACAGGGTGGAAAGGTCACCAAACTAAGAACTACAGTAGGCTCCATTCCCCCAGCGCAAACAATTGCCATGTTGGGGGCTGCAATGAGCTGAAGTGTCTCATAAAACTCCACAATTTGAAAGAGAAAAGAGAATCCACCCGCAATTGCGCATACTGCCCTGCATTACACAACATATGAAACTCAGGTTTACTGGGGTTTTGAAATGGTACATACATACTACTGATAAACTTACTTTACTGTCTGCAATAGCACATACTGCCCTGTATTATGTAACATATGATGCTCAGGATTACTGGGGTTTTGAAATGCTACATACATACTAATGATAAACTTACTGTACACTTAAGACAAAAACAAAGCATTTGAAAGATCAAAATTAAATAAACTAACAAACCTAGGTACTAAGGAGAGGAAATCAAAAGATAATATCAAACGAAGACTTTTAATTAAGACATTAACAAAAAAAACAAGAACAAAACAAAACAAAAAACAAACAAACAAACAAAAAACAAAAACAAACAAACAAAAAAAAACAACAACAAAAAACAAAAAACAAAATAGCAAAATAGCAAAACAAACTGTAAACTCTAGACCTAAAGCACTAAGAGCTAGAACCAAACATTAAGCTAAACTTTTAAAAAAGACTTCGACTCAAAAGTGCAACCATTAACTCCAATGTCTGTCCGAACATGAAGTGTAGGTTCATCAACTGTATATCATGTATAGCGTGGACAATAAGCTATGATATCCCTACTCACGTCATTAGTGCCCAAGAGTAGGTGCAGGTTTGTATAAGGTTAGTCCAAAAGAACATGCTTTATAAAACCAGCGAACTGGTTTCTATCACTCTCCGGAGGTGATGGGCATACTCAGCCATGATAGAGACTAGCACTCAAAGTCTGCTCTAAGGTATAACAATAGACAATTACAAAACATAGGAAAGAACCAAACTAAGTCTATATTAAGCTAGAGCAAGAAAGAAAAGACTAAACAAGGCCTACTATAAGTTAAAACAACAAACCCTACTCAAAGCTAGAACAAGCCACTTTTACAAAAAAGAGCATTGAATTATGAATTAAGTAGGCTTTTCAGCTCCTCACTTTTATAAAACTTACTCCTTATCATTTTAAACATTCCAAAAGCTGAAATACCAAAGATAAACTTACTACGATTCATGAAAGAATGAACCTTTCTCAAAATCTTATTGAAACTATAACCTTTTTCGATAAGCAGCAAAATAAGATGGCATGATTGAGAGATAAGGGCAAATTTAGTAGAGCAAAGACGAGAGAATCTAAAAAGTTGAGAGCAGATAACACCAACTGTTACCAGAAATCTTGGAAAAGAAAAGTGTGGCATCCGAATGATCTTAGCATATTCAGGTTATAAGCGTTTGTCATAAATATCTACTATGAAGCTTGAAGATGATTGAGCGATCTTAAGGTCTAAAAAAGCACAACTATCGCTATTCGAGGTGCGGTTAAGTTCGCAAAATTCCTTGGGATAGATCCCTCCACCAAAGGAATTTGGACTGATATACAAAAACTCTTGAAAGGAAGGAATGTCGAGAACGAAGACGTCATCTACCAAACGTCTCACATTACAAAGTTTGTGAAGAAAGACAAGACAAGTATTAGCAGAAATAAGGCGTTCCATAAAATCAAACTCATAAGTAAAAAATAAAAAATTAGCAATAAAGACGGCACAATTGGTACCCATGGGAATACCAATTGCTTGCTTAATATCAACCCCCTCTCCCGCCCACAAGCCTCCTATGGTTGGAAGCACATGGGGAGAAACTGTCTGTATAACTAGAGAAGAACACCATCCTGGTCCTCCTCGGCCGGAAGTGCCCTGGGAGCCTTAGATGAGTCACTAGACGCATCTGAATCACTGTCATGTGTCTTGTCTTTGCTCTTCTTCTAGGATAAAGACTTGCCCTTGCCCTTGCCCTTCTTCTTCTTCTTCTTCTTGGACAAGCAATCTTTAGACAAATGTCCTTTCTTCCCACAAGAGTAGAGCACCGGGTCTGACCTTTCTTCTGTACTGAAGCAAGTGCCTGATCTTGATCATTAAGAGACATCTTGACCTTACCCTATGAAATGACGACAGACTCTTCTTCCAAGAGAAAGGAGCTTAGGTCATCAAAATCCAACTTGCTTTCTGTGACATGGCACCGCAAAGCTTGATAAACCACATCGTACTCTGGTGGAAGCTTTGTGAGGATAAGTGCAACCAACTAAGCAAAGGACAAGGCAACACCCAATGCCAGTAATAACTGGTCATGGATAACCTTGGCCTTCATTAAAAACAAAGGCATCAAACTACCAGCAAAAAATACCAAACTGTAGAGTTACTTAGAGTAACTACCCTCATTGAGGAATCTTGAGCATAGAGATCCTCCAACTTGGACCAAACTTGATGTGCACTGGCAAGAGTTTGTCGGGCTAGTGAGACCTTCGTAATTGTCCGCACAAGCACAGAGTGCGCCTTCAAATCACGATCCTCCCAGCCTTGTAATTCTGCAAGAAATTCATCCTCTTGTTTCTAGGTCCAACGCCTCGAGTTTTGAGGATGCTCAGGCTTCTTCTCACTACCTTGAACAATCTCCCATAGAGCCTTATGAATAAACCTGATCCGTAGATTCAGTTTCCAATGAGCATAGTTGGTTCAATCCAACTTGTCCTCCTGGTTCGTACAGGGGGAACCATATCCACAACAACAAAATATGCCGCAAAAAATTGCAAATCTCAGCACTCCAAGACTCCTCTCGAGCACTTTCCAAGAGAGCAAGGCACGAGGATCAATTAGCCCCCTCTCAAAACTGAGAGAGAAAGTGGCTGGACAGCAGCAAAACAGTCCACCAAAACAAACTAGAAAGACCCAACCCGAAGGAGGGGAAGCCGGGGAAGAAGCAAGGCTGTCGAGGCCGCTTGTCGGGACTCCGGCTGCACCACACGCGAACACATCACCCTCCACTATTGTCCTTGCTGCAAAAATCAGACCAAACACCACCAGCCGCAGAAGAAACTGCTCAAAGAAGCAAGAAAAAACCCAGGCCACAAAGGTTGCACCGTGACGCCTTGCAGATGATGCACGAGCAGGAGCACCACAAGATGGAAAAAAAAACGCTGATGAGGAGAGGAGCCCGAAGAAGAACAAAACACAGCCTCCAGAAGAAAACACAGCCACTGAGAAAAACGGAGCAAAAACACCAAAAACACAGGAGGAGGGGGGATGCCGAATAGAAACGCAGCCAGAACCTAGATGTCTGATACCATGTTGGAGTATGCCCAGGCAAAAGTATAGACAAAGGAAGAGAGAGAAAGACAAGAAGACACAAAGATTGCAGACAAGATCACTTGATTGATTAGCAAGAGGCTTACGATGGTGACAGCCAGCAGATGGGCATTACAATGTGCTTGAGGATTGAATGAATACAAGTGATGAGAGGAGGCTTTTATAAAGGAGGTCATGAAGCTGACCAACTAGCAACATGAACCTGGCTGACTGGCATAAATCAGCCCACGACTAGTAAAAACATGGGAAAATACATGTGCCAATAAAAGGGCCACTTCCACACAAAATTCTAACATTGATATAACATGCGGAAGCTTGATGAATATAATCGGTTCCTTCAATGGACAGAATTCAGCAATCTTTCGTGACGAAGATAACGCACGAGATAGAGAGATATGTGCAGAAGAGAGAGAGAGAGAGAGAGAGAGTTGGACACAGTATTGTGTCCTGAATACCCTCTGTAGGGCCCCCACCACAGATGGTGTATTTGCTTTATTAGAATGATGAGAAAAGTAACACAAATCCAACTCTTCACCTTCAACCTTCACCTTGGCTTTAGGATTCCCCTTGGCTGTCCTGGCCCTTGGAATTCTTCAGCCCCTTGTGAATTGTGAGATGCTGAAAAGACTCTCTAGCTTATGCTTATACAGCCCTTTCATCTGCTGGTTGGGGGGTTCATGTAGGGGTCGGCCTGCTGAATTGTCTCCCACAACCTGAATTAATGCCCTTTAAATATGCATATAATATGTACCTTTTTCTGTATGCTCTGACTGCCTCAGCACATGCTGTCCAGGCAGCGCACAACCTGCCCAGGCCGCCTATGAGGCTGGCGAAGCAATTGACAAGCCTACCACTTTGCTTGCTCTTCAAAGATGAAGAGGAGGACCTCAAGGACAAGTACCCTACGCCATCGTACCAATACATAGACCATAAAGTCAAAAAGTAAGCATAAGCTTTCAAACTAAAGTACGGTTCAGAGGCAATATGTGCAGTCTTAATATTGCCAGTCTTAGTAGTTAACGTGGTGCTGTATCCACCAGCGCATGGGTCATGTAGAGGTAAACAGTGAGTTAAAAAATTAGCATTAATTGTCTAGTCTCAAATGGGTCTCGTCGGGGGTAACAGGTCAAGTCCCCTTTAAAGTTTCCCATATTGTTTAACCAGTCGTCTACACATCATTTAGGAATGACGATAAATCTTGCTCTTGCATTGGTCTCCTATACTACTCATGTTTTGTGGCCAAGCTTCATCACTACCACAGATGTCTCTCCATGCCAATTAATTATGTACCAAGATCTTGGCAGGATATCAATTTGTGTTTGTGTTTAAAAATAATGATTGCAAATAAGCACTATTGCCTAAAACATGCACACATGCTTCCAGAATTACAGAAAAAAACCATCAAGACCTCCAAACCCTTGGAACATCACTTGTAACCATCCATTTGTGTGACCTTGTCTGGAGAAAACAAAGTCTTTAACATGCAGCTCTAAGCCTACCTATAAAGTTTTGCCACAGCTTTCCACCATGTCCCCCAAGCTACTCAATCCACTCTCACCTCCTTTACCTTTCATGTAAACTCCAAACTCACACCCCAGGCCTCCACTTTCTTCTTCTTGGAAGCTGAGACATGGGCCTTATTTGAGTCTCCATTCCCCATTCCTAAAAATTTTGACGCAGCTCATAAGCATCCATAAATGCCGTTTCTACATTTTCTTAGCTTCTGAAAATTTGACTGTGAAAGCCCATGAGAAATGGGCTTGAGACTTGTTTACATAATTATTTCTAGGTTGTCATGCGAACCGTGAAGGTTCACAATGTACCATGCATCCTCCTATAATTCACACTACGTGGTTATAAACTGTTGGTCCCAGATGTCTTGAAACTTCACCTGATGTAAGTCCTCTATTAATTTTCTCTTCACAACCTAACTGTAGATATCTAACCAGACATACCCAGAAAAAAAAATGCTTCCACTCCAAAGATGTAACAAAGCACCAGCAAACCTGATAAGTTTCAAAAAAGCTTCTACGAATCATCCTTCAACTTCACAAGACCAAATAAAGCCCTTTTTTTTGACTGCCAACTCTACCAAAGAGAGCTACCGGCAGAATGCAAGTGTAGTGAAGGAGCAATGCATATTTTTTTGAAGATGTTCTGCCATTCGCGAACCACAATAGACATGGGTTTTTTTGCTTTGTATAAGTGTTGGCTAAATGCTGAATTTCCTTCCATACTTCAACCATACATAAAACAAGACCTCAGGGAGGACAAAAGAACTATGTATCATACCATTGATATGCTAAGAACTTGCGTCCTCTGCACTTTCCTCATCCACTGCTTCTTCCTCATCATCCTCATCTTCCTCGTCTCCATCTACATCTGGATAATGCATACAAGGAGTAGATAAGAATGTAACCGATCATGCAAAACTGAGGAGATCACTGTTGAATCATTCGCATGCGTAAAGCATTGTTGCAACTGCCCAACACAGAAGGCCATGCATGTATCTGGCTACCAAACAAGACGGAGAGTGCAATCTTGACATCCTGATGCTAACAGTGCTCTAGAACATGCGATTCCAAGCTTGCAAGAGGAATGCATTCTCAGTGTATGCTTCAGTGTTCTAAAAGTTATTAAGTATGAACATTAACCACAGGCATGTGATGCCGGATAGTTGGCACAAAAGTAAAATCCCTAGCAATAATGCAATTCCAAGTACTAAACCCTAAAGAGAAACCCTCTACATGATCTAAGCTATGCACTGGATAGATAAATGCAATTTAATTGACATCTGCATATACAAATATTGCACGTTGCCAATAAATTTGAATAGTAGACATTCAATCCAGCTGCTCATTTGCCAGTGGCAACTCTAAAGTGGACATTTTGTTGGCAGTAGGCATTAACATGCATGTGCAGGTATGCATATGCTCTGTTATACATTCCCAGTGCAGCCAAATATGCATTTCTGACAGTAACCATAAAGATCGCATTTCCACACAGTAAACCCTAACACATTTGCGTTCAGTAAATGCTACAGAACAGATGTGCAGAGAGAAAACCTGACCATTTGCAAGCGGTGAACCCTAACGAAAAACCTTAATAAACACACAGTTTAGGGTTTTTAAAAATACCTTCAGCGCTATAGCGCTCATTGAGGTACTCAACGGCTGATTTGGTGAAGATGAGCTTTTGCGCCTTCAGGACTTCGAAGAGATTGAGGCTACGGGGGGTCATGAGCATGAGGGTGCTGAGGTTACGGCTGGACTTGAGAAGGTTTTCTGTGGCGTTCATGGTGAAGAGCAGCGAGGGTTTGGTAGGGTCAGCGCCCCATCGCTTCATGGCAGAGATGAAGACCTTGGTTTTAGGTTCGATGGAATCTTCAAAGTCTTCAACAACAATGAAGCTGCCGGCCGCTCGCTGGAGGGCTGTGCTGATGGCCAGGCGCTTCTCCTTGCGGTTGATCTTGATGGACCAGTCCCTGGGCTTGGGGCCAAAGATGACCCCCCCTCCGGGGCGGAGAGGTGTCCTCTGAGATCCCCGCCTAGCCCGCCCGGTCTTTTTCTGCTTGTAGGGCTTCCTTCCCCCTCCCCTCACCTCCCCCCTTGTTAGGGTTGAGGCCGTCCCTCTCCTCTTGTTCTGTTGCTCTGTTATTAAGCCTCTGTGCACCACTGCCCGAGCTGTCTCCGGGCGGGCGCACTTCAAGTCCAGCTCCACCTCGCCGCCCGAGTTCTCCCCTTCGAATGTCAAGACGGGCAGCGCCACCGCCATCGCTGGTGTATACTTCGACCTCCGCCATGGCATCAACCTAACCCTAGCTGAAAACGAGGGCAAACCCTTACCTGAGAGCAAAAGCGGCGAGGACGCAATGCGCAGGCCCATCGAAGGTAGAAGAGAGGATGTTGACGGGATGGATTTTGCCGTTGTGTTCATGGCGGCAGCTGCTGTGAAAGCAGACGATGAGGATGCTGTGCTAGCAGACGCCATCGCCATAGTCACTCCACAGTGAGAGAGCTGCTTTTTCTCTCTATCAACGTTTGGTGGATATCGTTCATTTTTATTTAAGTGAGAGAGTCGTTTAGTGGATATTGTTTTGGTGCATTATATATTTGGGAAATTCAAAATTCCTTTCTTAAACAATATTTTATATTGAGAAAATTACCAATTTGACCTTAGTATTTTCAAAATTTCTCAATTTGACCTTAGTATTTTTAAAATTTCCAATTGAATCCTAGTATTTTTTAAATTCCCATTTTGACCCTACCAAATTCCCAAATTGACCTTAATTTTGACTAAAATTCTCATATTGACCCTTGTATTTCTACCATTTCTAATTTGGCCGTATTGCTCATCAAAATTACTATTTGACCCTAAGTTTGCTATAATTTGTACATTGGTCCCCAAAAACTAATGGCTCCCTAAATTATAGTAGAAGTTTGCAAGAAAGTAGAAGAAATGGATAATAAAAGACACATGATATTTAGCATCTTAAATTGGCATTATAATACTCGCAATTTGTCATCTTAGTTTGAGTCTTGACAATACAAAGGCCATACATACCAGACCAACAATCTTCTTGAAACAAAAAAATGATAATCACTCCTCTAAACACAATCCTCTAAATCATTTCAGGAATCTACTACAATGGGTGCTTTGCAAGTGTGAGAATTGTGGCATATTTAGTTTTTGGGACCAATGTGGAAATTATAGCAAATTTTAGGGCCAAATGATAATTTTGATGAGCAATATGGCCAAATTAGAAATGGTAAAAATACGAGAGTCAATATGAGAATATTAGTCAAATCTAAGACCAATTTGGTAGGGTCAAAATAGGAATTTTGAAAATACTAGGGTTAAATTGAGAATTTTGAAAATTCTAGAATCAAATTGGGAATTTTTAAAAATACATGGTCAAATATGGAATTTTGGCATAATTCAGGGTCAAATTGGTAATTTTTTCTTTTTTATATTAAAAGAGTTTCGTCAAATTAAGATAAGGGACTTTGTATATTTTTGCTTGAGGTAACCTTTTAAGAAAGTCATGACTCATAATTACAATCATGCCAAAGCTTGTTTTAGATTTAATCATCTTCTATTTATTAGCAAAGGTTAGGAATACATCCAAGAGCTTGTCTCCATACACAACCTAGTATTTCTCAGATTTACACAACGATCAACAAATTTGTTTCATAGTAATTTGATCCATCGAGTTTGAGCTACCCTCTACAAGAGTACCTTATCCAATGCCTTAATATCAAAAATATTATATTCATGGTAGATTGAAAGGAGGGGAAGATTATGGTGGCTTCCATCTTCATGCACATGGTGCTAGCCATGTGTCACTTGTGTAATTAATTCCCATCCCCAAGGGTCTCTCTTGTACCTTGTTCATTTCCTAAACAGTTTTACTTTCTTGTATCAACAAGGCAATAATTGGGGCAAAGAGAATACATTCGTCTCCCAAGCTTGTCCTTGATTTCTATAAGAAGTGGATTTGATAGAACTGTTATAGAGCAAGCAAGGATACTTTCTAACATAGAGCATCTACAGCTGCATTTTATTTTCTTGACTTATAGTTGATCTCAAAGTCAAACTCTTGCAATATCTACATCCATCTCCTCTAACGCATATTAAGATCACTATGGGTAAATATCCACTTTAACCTTTTGTGGTCTATTAACCAGAGTAAATCTTTGTCCAAGAAGATAATGTCTCCATATCTTCAATGCATGAGTGATTGCCAAAGGTTCCAAGTTGTGGACTACATAAATTTTCTCACGAGGCTTAGCTTTCGTAAGGCTATTGGCCTTCCATCTTGCATAAGGATTCCACCAACTGCAAAGCCACTTGCATTAGTTGATCCCTTCAAAAGGCTTGCTGAATTTTGGCAATTTTAGCATAGGGTTGGTCACCCATGTAGTATTAAGTTTATCAAATACACTTTGACACATCGGCCCCTCCAAGGCTATTGGCCTTCCATCTTGCATAAGGATTCCACCAACTGCAAAGCCACTTGCATTAGTTGATCCCTTCAAAAGGCTTGCTGAATTTTGGCAATTTTAGCATAGGGTTGGTCACCCATGTAGTATTAAGTTTATCAAATACACTTTGACACATCGGCCCCTCCAATTGAAAGGTGTATCCTTCTTTGGAAGAGCCCTTAAAGGTGAAGCAGTCTGGGCATATCTTTGGATTAATATGTGATACCATCCATTCAATCGAAGAAAACCTGGAGCTTCTTTTACCATTTTTGGTTCTGACCAATCTGTAATAGCTTATACCTTAGCAAGGTCAGCCAAAATACCATCTTTGGACATAATAAACCCTAAGTATTCACAATGCGATCATTGAAGAATGTACATTTACTCTTCTTGGCAAAGAGTCTATGCTTCCTTAGGATGTCCAAGACTTTGCAAACATGTTTTTCATGATCAGTAGCATCTTTGGAATAAACCAAGATATCATCAAAGAATACCAGAACAAAATCATCCAGATATTCTCTAAAGATTTCTTGCAACCTTGGTAATTAGCATGCACTTGAATGATAGAGAAATGTTGATTTTGGCCTTGATGCTCAATGGCCGCATGAATTTTACCTTTATCGCCCTCTTCTAAATCAACAATCGTGACAGCTATAGAGGTAGCTAACTGAGCTGGGGAGTTCCTTCTCTAATTTCCCCAATTCTAGGGTGGAGGTCCTTGGTAACCATGGTTGGAGTCTCCTAAGTCAAATCCTAAGCCACTATGTTCAAGTTGGCAATAGTGTCTACCTTGTATATATAGCCCGTAGTGCAATCAAATAGGGGAAGGGAGATCAATGCCCTAGGATCTCGTATGCCATTACGGTGCTATCAATGCAAGGGACCTCATTGGGTGTGGTAGAGTGTACCATCGAGAAGGCTTTTGGTGCGGTTGCACCAACCAACAACCAACCCACAACCTTAGAACCACTTTGCATAGGATGTGGCATTGACCACATGTACAAGGATTGCCCATTAAGAGCATCTAATCCAAGTTTAGCCCATGAGCACAAACCAAGTGTACAAAACTTAATTTGCTAAGCATTAGAGATGGGATGTCACAAATAGTTTCTCTCAATGTTGTGACTAGAATGCAAAATAAAAAGAGAGCTGCTACACAAAGCTAGATAGGCTTCATATCCCAATACTCAAAGGGCACATAAGGTGGCCCGAGTCCTACCAACCCCCATAAAGTGAAGAAGCTGGAACACCTTGCTCGTAGTTCTTGATGCTCTTTTTACACTTGCCATCTTGGCCACATAACCATCCTTGGCAAGTTACCTTGCTGTGTAGAGATGTTCGGCGTATAGCCCATATTGAATCGTGTATGTCACTCTCCACAATTTCCTGCACCTCCGCTTCAGTTGTCTCTCCTTCTACATTGTGTTGACCACCTGTAGTTAAAGGAAAAGTGGGTGGAAAGCTTAATCTCCTACCTTGTTTCTTGCGTGGCTAGTTTTCAGTGACATACTCTAGACGATGTGATGAGTTTTCTTTCTCACGATTTATAACTATGGATTTTTTACGTCGGCTAACAGTAATGTTATCATCAAAAAAGTTTGGTTGCACGTGCATTGGTGTGTCACTCACTGCTTCCCCCACCAATTTGCTCTACTGCTTGATGGACTTGGAGCTTTTGATGTTTTGGCCTTCTCCATCAACTTTGTTATTGTAGGGCCTGCTTCGTGTTTATCGTGCATGAATGCATGCTTCTTTATGGATTGCAAGAGGGCATTAGCGACGTTTGAAGCAACTGCATCATATAAAGAGATGGTTTCCCTAAAACCATCTCCTGCTAACTAACTTGCATGTTTTGTTTTTCTGCTAGATTGGTGGTCGGCATGTGCGGCACACAAGCATCGTCGACATCCTACAATAGGAAATTAAGTTAATTGCAAGCTCCAACCGCATTCTATAACCAGTTAGTTAAGTTGACAATTTAGATTCAAAATGCAAGCTATTCTTTTTGAGAACCAAGAAAACAACACTTACCCCTGTAAGATGTGTCCTCCAATGGGGATATCTAGTATGCCACCAACTAAGCCAACAATCCATGGCTGGTAAGTTTACATCAACGACTTTATCATTTATCCACCACAATCTAATGTGTTTGTATTTTAAAAGTGCCTCTTCCTCACTCAATGCACAACGCCACTGACGACATAGTCGCTTGTGCTCTTCCTGAAAATTCCTAACTACATATTATACTATATGGATGTTCAAGCTTTGTTTCTAATGAAACAGACACGAATGCTCATGACCTTCTAATATATTCTCTGGTCCATTATTATAGACTGTCCTAATTGCCCTCTAGTTGGCTCCAGCCTCATCAGCCCATGAAGCCAAAAAAATCTAACTTGGAGAAGCCTTTTTGGACCACAACATTGTTACTCATCTCCCAGAAAAGCACTTGTGCCACTGTGTCCTCCTCTTTCATTTAACAAGTTACAATTGTCATCATGAGCTCTTGCAGGTTGCATGCCATCATATGACGATTGGAAAAGTACTAAAAATAAGATCAAATTTTTCAAGAACTTTACAAGACTAAACTCTACCTTGGATCGTATACATATGTAGCTATTGTTGTCCACCCTTACACACGCCTAACGTGATCAAAACAAACCTAATCCTTCCTTAAATCCCCATCTCTTGTTTGGCACATATGGTTCACAGATCTAAACCTGATGCAGGCCCTATGGTTAACATTTTAAACACATAACACCAGTCTGACTCATCCAAAGCTTGCCTAGGAAAATGACTACCATGAAAGAACTCGAAAGCACATTGTCTCTTCAATTCTAGGATACTTGACTCTGCTCCGTGCAATGAACCGTTGATCCTAGAAGCACACACCATCCTCCTGAATCTACAAGAGAATTGGACAACTTAACAAACTATGTAAACGTTCATTCACAAGAATTACCAAACAATTAAAATCAATATGGAAAGAACATTACCTTTGACATTGAATTAGGGAATGCATGTGCTCCAATAATAGTAACAATTCCATGTTGCTAATATTTGATTCATTCTTCGTATGCTTCTTGAGACAACTGTATCTAATATGAGTTGATTGGTGATATCCATTTGTACCTTCCTTGGACCACTTGTAGCAACCTCTGAAACTGCCTCTTGCACAAGTTCTCTTATCTTTTGCAATGCCTGCCGCCTTGATGTGCCCCTTTACACCTTATGTAAATGTTCCGCTTGATGTATCATCAATCTCGACATATGTGGATCAGTAGAGGCATACAATAGTACACCATAGCACTACACATTCTTCCATATACAGGTTTGTTCTTGCAGTAGAAATAAGCTAGTGATCCATATCCATTTGTTGTTAAGCCCAAAGAGGGAAGTTTCTGTGTGAGCTTGCCTATTATGTGAAAAATTACAAAGTTCCAATAAATACTCTTATAAATCAAAGTTTACTGAAATTAAGCCAAGACAATAAGCTTACCAATCCATGGTGTTGTATTCAGTGTGCCGTTCATAGTTCTGCTTCCACACAAGGCATAAGTGCACTCAAATAAGCCTTCACAAGAACTCTTTCGTTACAACTCCAAGAAACTTCACTCTGCAGTTTTCACCCAACAATGACCATCATGTGCTTACTCCATTCCTTGCATTGGAGAGGTTGAAGAATCACGTACATTCAGTAACTCAAAATCCACACTACCATTATAGATTTAAGGAATCTCTTCTACTTTCTCAATATGTGTGCTTGCTAATAACAATCAATTTTAAAAATTATAATCATTTTTCTGATCATTATAAATAATGTCATTAATACATAAAATCTAAAATTTATTTTCAATAATTATACTATACAATAAATGCCTCCATAACTACCTCTCATTTAATGATTATTCCATAGCTAACTCCTATATACTGATTATTCCATAGCTAACTCCTATATACTGATTATTCCATAACTAACTAACTCCTATATAATGATTATTCCATAACTAATTCTCATATAATGATTGCATAACCTTTACATCTTTGCTCTCTCTGTGATCCCAATTTAAGCTATAATCTTTTTGTCATCTCTTTTTATGATTCCATCCATTTTTATTTCAAATAAAGAGTACATCCTTGTATTACAATGCATGGGAGAATTTGAAAAGATTCAAAATGCAATATCTAGGCATGTCTATCATCATCATGGTCATTGTCATCATCATCATAATAAGGGTCTCTCCTTTAGGTTTTGCCACAAGTTTTATGTAGGATGGGAGGGTTAGTAGCCTTCCAAACGTTCTTATGCTTATAACATATAAACTTATAAAGGCCTTCACTTATTTTTGACATAGAGACAAAAAGAAGCTTGCCGGTCCCATCATACTCCTCCATTCTTTGAAGGTCCTCAAGTAAGTAACACAATGCAGCATCACCACATTGTGGAGGAATGTAACACACATGTGCACATGCATAATTGCAACTATACAGGTCATGCTTAGCATGTTTGTGTAAGTATGAAAAACATCAAGCATTTTCAAAACACCATAACTTAGAAGTATGAATATATTTTTTATTTTTATGTCTTTTTTGCTTAGTAAAAGGTAATTTGTTAGCAGCCCATGCGTATGTTCAAAAATTGAGTATTAGAATATTAACAAAAAAATGTTATGGAAAAACATTTGCTTGGTTAAAACGTGCTCTTTTCATTTTATTAGTTAAAAAATCTTGATGTAAGGATTACAAAAGTGTAAAAGACTCTAAGTGGGTGGGTTGTCCCTAGTTGGCGACCCCCACCCCCTACTAAGGGCGACAGTCGCCCTTAAAGGGCGTGTCCACCCCCCACTAAGGGTGCACTAAGGGCGATCATTACCCTTAAGTGGGTAGGTTGCCCCTAGTTGGCAACCCACCCCCCCAACTTAAGGGTGACCATTGCCCTTAAGTGGGTAGGTTGCCCCCAGTTTGGCGACCCCCACTAAGGGCGATCGTCGCCCTTAGTGGGGGTGACAAAGGGTGACAGTCGTCACCCCCCACTAAGGGCGATGGTCGCTAAGTGGGGGGCAACCCCCACTAAGGTTGACGGTCACCCTTAGTGGGGAGTGGACTACGGCAACCGTCGCCCTTAGTGGGCGCCCCCACTAAAGGCGACGGGGGTGACTAAGTGGGGGGGCGCATGCGCCTCCCCCCTCCCCCTCCACTAAATGCTCGAAGCCTCTCCCCCCTCTCCTAAACAAAATGTGCCCCCCCTAAAGCAACGTGGCAGCCCACCCCCCCCAAAGCAACACGACAGTCCCTCTCTCTCCCCCAAACAAAACACGCCCCCCCTGCAATGTGGCAGTCCTATCCCCCCCCCTTGAAGTAACGCAGCACTCCCCCTCTCCCCCCCTAAACAAATCCCCCCCCCTTGCAATGTGGCAGCCCTCTCTCTCTCTCTCTCTCTCTCTCTCTCTCTCTCTCTCTCTCTCCCCCTTTAAAAGCAAAACACCCTCTCCCTCCCCCCTCCCTCCTAACAGTAAAATGCCCCCTCCCCCTTCCCCTCCCCTCCTTAAAAGCAAAACTCTCACATACTCTCGCCCTCTCTCTCTCTCATAGACTCTCTCCCTCCCTAAATCCTAAAAGGATAGCCCTCTCTCTCTCTCTCTCTCTCTCTCTCTCTCTCTCTCTCTCTCTCTCTCTCTCTCTCTCTCTCTCTCTCTCTCTCTCACCCTTCCTTCACTCTCTTTTTTCCTCTCTTTCCTCTCCTCTTTTCTTTATTATTTATTCTCTTCCTCTTTGTTTGTTCCTTCTTTCTCTTCTTTCGAAACCCTAATTTTTTTAATTTGATCTTTTTTTCTCTATTTCTTTCTATTGCTTTTTTGCTCTATTTTTATCTTTTGCTTTCTTATATCTTTTATGACTCCTTCTTGTGTTACTTGTTTATCCTCATGGCATCTCCCCAATTTCAAAGAGGGACACAAGTATCCTTGATTTTCAGTGATACCAAGGTAGCTACTGGGACCGTCTTGCATATAGACCCCACCATGAATACAGTCCATGGATTGCTTTGCAGCTTGGTCATATTGGCGTGTCGATAGAAGATGTTGAGGTGGGAGAAGTTGCTCTTCCTTTCCCCTCGAAGATGGTGATATCAACAAGTTAAATCAAACCAAAGGATATATCATTATGTAGCCAGCTAGAGATTGTGTAAGCCTTATTTTATCTCTCTCCACTTTTCCAATTATGCTCTTTTTTAGTGATTTTTTTTAGAGCAATCTGTCTTGTATATGCTCTTTTTTTAAAAATTCTCTCTCTCCACTTTTTCAATTATGCTATTTTTTAGTGATTTTTTTTAGAGCAATCTGTCTTGTATATGTCAATGTGTTTAGATTGTTACAAACCTATCAAAGGAAACCCCACAACCAAAGCATGCAAAACGTGCAAAGAGCACACCTGCCAGGCATGCAAGCCAAGAAGTGACAAGTACCAACAAGAGGAAGAAAATGCAAGAGGAAGATGATGATTGGAGTCCTCCTCGAAGAAATCTAAGTCAAGTTGCTAAGTCTTCGAAGAAAGGTACTTCTAAAGAAACTAAGGAATTAGGAGAGGTGGATAAGGGAATTGAAAAAGAAGGTGAGAATGAAGAGGATTTCATGGTGACTCCTATGACTCGCTTGCAATTAGAACTCCTACAAGACAGTCATAAAGTGAAGGTAATTGTTAACCACTTTTTATCAAATCTTACATGAGGTATCTTTTGGATTACCAAGCATAACGTGTATGTGTGCATTGCAGGTGGTGAAATCCACTCCTTTGCCACCTATTCCCTTATGCAGACTTGTGATTAACTGCTCTATATATGAAGAGTGCAATTCAGGCACAAGAAGCTAGTAAGGGAATTTAATATGAATGGCTATGTTGCTGATAGATGCAAGTTCATTTGCTCCATCTCCTCATCCAATAATCATGTTAGAGAAGTGACTCAAGATGATGTTATTGTATGGGATGACATCTGGCGATTGAAAAACGAGGAGTTCAAGAATATGATCAAAGACACAGAGTGGGAATTCATGAGCAACAAGATATTGTATGTGTGGGACGGCAATCATCGAGTTGTGGCATGGATGGAGGAGATTAATAAATGTGAGTCTACTTAAATTGCCTACTTTTTTTAATGCAGTCTTTTGTTTTATAAAATAGTTTTGGGACTAATTAGATTTGCACTATCTAACTGTAGCATTCAAGAATGTCTCATCAAGACATCATTGTGTTGATGATATTCTTATTTAATTCAATGGGGACAGTGATCGCTTGCTTAAACATGTAAGAGAATATATGTTTTAAGACTCTTTGAGTTATGAATATTCGACGTACTATGTTTCAATCTTTCATCATAACCTTAAATTTTGTTTCCATAGGATGAATGAAGTGAGCTATGTTTCTTCTTCCCTTGTGGACAAAGTGTGCTTCATTAGGGGGCTTGGGTTGGCAAACAAAAAAACAATTATGAAGCACACTAGAGAGATGAACAAGGTATGGATGGACAAGCGTACCTTGACATAGAAAAAAAAGGGCCACCCATCTTGATATAACTGCAAGCTTTTGGAACTTTCCCAAATAGTATTCCAGGTAAACCTTCAATCTTTAGCCACTTGCAATATATGATAAACATTTGCATATCATCCCCACTAATGTTGTAATTCGTGAATAATAGGATGAGTACCTCGTAGAGCCACATGAGATATTCACCCCCTAGTAGATAGTTTGCTTGCGCAAGAGCTTGAAGAGAAATGGAGAACAACATTTTATAAATATGAAAGAAAATGGAGGCATGCTACAAGGCGGCTGGCGATGATTGTAAACCCTACACAAAGGGAAGGTTTCTTTGAGTAAGAAATCTTACACTATTTCCTTTGTCTATTTTGTAGGCAACAACATTTTATGGTTTTAATGTTGCGGTTTAATTATGGTATTGTGTTGCAAACAACTAGTGTAAGTTAATTGGGACGTGAAACCGGACAGAGGATAGGCTATACAGCTTGGCAGCTAGGTCATTTGCCAAATGACTACAAAGCACAGATTTTGGATATTTTGATTGATGGCGCTTTGCAGACGCTGAAGGATTCACAAATCCCTAAAAGCATGTAATGATTACTTTTTCTATCTTCTTGATATCTACAAAGTACTTTATTTTGTTTGAATAACAATTTCAATGGCAAATGCAAGTTTATTCAGGGATTGGCTTTGAAGAGAAGTCATATGGCATGAGATTGGAGCGTAGGGTGTAGCCGTCCTTGTAGAAATATAAAAAAAGTACAAGGTAATTTTTTCAGATACATTCCTGGATGACCTTGCCAATCTTAAGAGAGTGTATTTTGGGAAGCTCTTCAAGGAAATGATGGGATCCCTAAAGAAACAAGGTGTGATACCTTTGAACTCTGTTGTCGTAGTAGGCTACTAAGCAGGCTGTGTTCAGGTGCGTAACATTCCATAAAGCGTACTCTTACTACTTGGTTGTACTCTTATATTTGTAAATTGAACGGATATAATAATGTGTAGATGGATTTGTAAGTGCCATACGGAGAGATCTATTGCAGATGTGCTTGCACTCTTAAAAGAATGGCACAATCCAAAACATGAAGCACACTTACAAATCCAAAACATGGATTTATAAGTGCCATACGGAGAGATCTATTGCAGATGTGCTTGCACTCTTAAAAGAATGGCACAATCCAAAACATGAAAGCACTATGTATACACAGTAGCTACTTCGAGACCTTTGGGATGTAGAGATATATAAGAGATGCCCATTGTTCCTTGACTTTCCAAGTGGCAAATTTCCCAAGAGCGAGAAGGAGATGTATACTTGGGCTTGTAAAGCAAAGCAATCAACCATGGTATGAACTATACAATTAGATATTTCACTTTAATTTAAATATTATTTCTTATATCTTTTTGAATGGCAAATTCTATTGTGAAGCCTATGTTGAAATATGCAAGTGAATGGGTGTGTGCAGGAATAAGCCCTTAGCAAGAGACTTTAAAAGAAGGGAGTATGTAATTAAGTAGGTAGCATTGAAAAAGTGAGAGGAATCTACTGAGATGAGAGAATCAAGAGTAGTATTAGTGAATATAGGGGTGTGGAAAGATTCTAGGAAAAGGTGCCCCCCAGATGTAGGGGAGGTGGCACAAATCAAGGAGAAATTAGTGGGATTAGATGCTTGGCATCTTGTGGATATAAAGCCTATAAATTGAGGCATTGGTTCAATGAGAAATTGTTGGTTTTTGAGTATCCATGCCTACATTACCCCATTAGATTAATTGTTCACTAATCTCTTCTTAATCATCCTCTAATTGCTAATTATGTTGATTCTTGTGTTTGATCCACCATAGCCCACTCTTGCTTGCATTTCAATTGCCTAGAAGTCTACGTGACAAAGCACATGTTCAAGGCAAAGCTAAAGGTCTTATGAAAGATAAAGGGGATGATGATGATGATGAAGGGAAAAAAGTGCCAAAAAGGATGCAATGAAGGAAAAGGGAAAAGAAAAGTCACTACAGGAAGAGGACGACTCTGATACCTCTCCATCATAATATGACGAAAGCGATTCTAATGATAGCACTCACAAGATCTAGGCAACCCCAAAAGTTGAAGAAGTTGGTCATGCAGCAACATAGGCAGGGCACTTTTTTACTTGTGGTTCATTGGTATTATTGTTACATTGTTTGCATACTAACAACAGCAAAGTGCTAGTTCCTCTATTGTTATAGAAGCCTCGGCATTAATAGGTATAATAATCAATTGTGACCACATGTGAAATGATTGTAAAGGTGTGTCTTTTGTATACTAATAACAATTGATGTATAACTCTACTCAACATGGTGTGGCAAGACATCATTCTACAAAGATAATGGCATGTGTTGGGGATCCTTTGAAGATAGGCCGTGCACTTCTGAACCAGCAGTGTCCATCGGAGCTAGAACATGTCTTTGATATGTTGCTGAAGGCCAATGTGGGAGACATGACCTTTACTATTAAAGGTGTCAATACAAACACAGCGTGTGATTGTATTGTAGTGAGGTTGCCCACCACAGGAGGTTCTATTTATGGTTACCCTGATGACATTGTCCCACCATGGAATCTCGGCACATGTGAGTGATGATATTATTTTTCCTTCATATTAAGACCTTGTGTATTGTTGTGCATATGTTGTGTGTGTGTATGTCACGCTTATATTTTTTGTGTATGTCATTCTAATTAATGCCACATAGATGGAGAGGAGCATGCATTACTTTAAATTTGTGAGACCATCTTAGACGATAATGGCTCTATTATTGTCATAGATATTGTGTATCAAGTGGCAACCATTATAGCTCATGCTGAGCTTTCTAGCTTCTCCTTGGACACCTTGGTGAATGTGGCTCTATTATTGTCATAGATATTGTGTATCAAGTGGCAACCATTATAGCTCATGCTGAGCTTTCTAGCTTCTCCTTGGACACCTTGGTGAATGTGCGATGTACAACACAGATTGGAAGGGCCTTTGGACAAGAGGTAAGCAACACTAACCATAGAGGTTGCCATTGAGAATCACTTTTTTCTACAAAAAATCATCTCATACTCATGCAAATACATACCCTCGTCACTGCTACCTTCATGAGCATAGTTGTACAATACCTACACAACCTTTCTCACCTAATTATATCATTGATCCTTGCAACATAATGCATTGGGGAAGATGCCCAGATGGGATAGCATGGTGAGGTATGGAGTTAACTCTTCATGTGCTCCTAAATAAGGGCCTTACATTTTTTGGTGGAATTAAGAGAGATGTTTTCTTTGTAGGAGGATCTCAGCGTGGATATGACTTTTGGGATATCTTGTTGAGCCGTCATGTAAAGCAAGGGCAAGTGTTAAAAGAGTTTTATGCTAGATGTGGAGATTGTGCTATGGTAGCACAAAGATTAAGCATCAACAATGTTTGTATTGATCCTGAAGAGGATGTAGTGAAGGGTGTCTTGATGAAGATATCATTGTAGTGCAGTAAACATATTTATTTGTGAATATTCAAATGACTGGGTCATGATCTTATTTGTAGCAATTGTTTATGATTTTTTCATGATTTTATTTCTCATATTAAAAAAGAGAGAAAGAGAGACTCCCATGTATTATTCTACCCCATCATCAGTGGTGGCAGAAAGAGCTTAATCTTTTTGAAATTATTATTAAGTTAATGGCCATAGAGAGAGATGAACCCATAGGATCAAATGAGTACATAAAACTCTCTCTATGTAAGAAGGGCAATGAACAAAGCCTTAGCAGAAGCTAAGCATGCCCTACAAGAGAGCACATGTACTGAAGACCTTAGATGGTGTGAGCATTTCAAAACATACAATGTGGGTGAGCGCTTATGCACTTTGAGAAGGAAAAGAGAACCCTTGAAAGGAATCTTAGAACATTTTACCGATGGACTGGCTCAAGTTAAAGAGGTCAACTTAGCAGAAGCTAAGCATGCCCTACAAGAGAGCACATGTACTAAAGACCTTAGATGGTGTGAGCATTTCAAAACATACAATGTGGGTGAGCGCTTATGCACTTTGAGAAGGAAAAGAGAACCCTTAGATGGTGTGAGCATTTCAAAACATACAATGTGGGTGAGCGCTTATGCACTTTGAGAAGGAAAGGAGAACCCTTGAAAGGAATCTTAGAACATTTTACCGATGGACTGGCTCAAGTTAAAGAGGTCAACTTAGCAGGACTTGACAAGGATCCCAAACCTATCTTTTGAAGAAGAAAAATACCTCAATGACCTACTCACATAATTCCAAAGTTTGAAACTAGATTCATTTACGAGATAGAGCACATGGAATGGCTATCCCCAATAGTCATATTACCAAAAAATGGGAAGATCCGGGTTTACGTTAACCTTAAAAAAAAGGTTAATGCAGCCACGATGAAGATCCATTACCCGTTACCATTCATTGAGCATGTGCTAGAACAAACGCACGGAGTAATACTAGGCCACATTGTTTCTAAATATGTCATCTCCATTTATGGCAACAAGGTGAAGGTAATTCCTGAGCTCCCACCAGAGTCACAATTGAAAACATTGTAGGTAGCTTCAATTTATAAGGTCACTCCAGGAAATTAATCAGTGTGGTACCATGCTCGATAGCATGACACTGCAAACACACACAGCCAAGAGTAGACAAGCACACAAGAGAGATGGATGGTTGAATTTTCTTATATTCTCTTCTCTTGTCTATAACCATCACATAAAGAGATAAGAGTACATACTATAAGAGAAATTACTCTCCTACTATAACATATAAAGGTTAGTCTATAGTGTAACTATGCCATTAACTCTAATACACCAAAGTTAATGTCACATAGCGTGTAAACCATTGGTGGCATATCGCCTATAATCTCACTAGCCATGCCAGTGGCATAAGTGCAGAAGCGATCACCTAAGCGGGTTATCAATGTCCATAGCACTAGTTGAGCTCGATATCTCAACACTCCTCTCGAGTCAACTCCACATACTGAATTCAGGAAACTTCTTTGTACCCAATGCCTTTGTGAAGATGTCAGTCACACCCGATCCTCTATGCTAACATATAATGATTCGAGATCTTTTCACCTTGTGGCATTGCTAGCCTCCTATCAATCATTACACATTGCTTGCATACTCGACTAAGCAAACATTTGATAAGTGGTGTGGATGTTTACAATTATTTTGAAATATATCATCATAAAATATGTCAAAGGATGATGATTTTGGTTTTTGCAGTGGTAATTTGTGCTTCAATATAATAATGTACATTGGTCTTTTAAATTTGTGGTATTAAAGAATAGGGCTTTGTTAATGAGTGAAAAATGCAACATTATTAATTAATTTTATCAAAAGGCATTAAAGAGTTATTTGCAAAGGTTGGAAACATTTTCTTTTTATGTAAAAATTAGACCACAGACTTGCGCCCCTTGATGGTCTCCTTCTTATCACAACTACATCCCTCCCTCTCTCTCTCTCTCTCTCTCTCTCTCTCTCTCTCTCTCTCATTTTCTCTGTTATACCCTTTCCCACTCTTTGGCCTTCTCTCTCTATCTCTCATGCAGGGTAGCATGAAAAGCCGAGGCTGAAGTATTAAGTGAGGAGGAGAAGGGGCATCAAGGAGGGGTGCTAAGGCACATACGCCTCTCTCTCTCTCTCTCTCTCTCTCTCTCTCTCTCTCTCTCTCTCTCTCTCTCTCTCTCTCTCTCTCTCTCGGAAACCCTAGGGATTACAAGCATCAGAGTGCAAGGGGGTGCCTGGGTGAGCCATTTAGTAAGTATTAAAAAAATATTTCAACGGCAAGGACAAGGTGTAGGCGAGGAGAAGCTACGAGCAAAAAACATATAATTGAAACCTTAACTTTGATGTTTTCCTCCATAGGATTTTTTCTCATGAATTTTTAAAATATATGTAGTTGTATTTTAATCTTAGACTAGGATTGGACCCGTGTGTTACATGGCAGCCAGGGTTCCAAAAAATAATTAGTTCGCTTCAACATAGAACCACCTTCAAGAACCAGAGGAAAAACATGCCTGGTTTCTCTAAACTTTAGGCCATGTTTTAAACAAACACAATACACAATTTCACGTGACCTCACATATATATATCTCAAAATTACATTTATGTCTCACATAGATTTATAGCTAGAACAACTATCATAGTAATGTAGCATACAAAGACGTAAAAAGGACCAATATCACAGATTCTCAGAATGCATCACATAAAATTTCTAAGTCAAGAATATATATATCTATATAAGTCAACAATCTAAGTCATCAATGTTATAATTTTTCTAATGTGCCTAGACCTAATCAACAAATTGAATTCTTCCCCTGCAAGAAGGATCATTCCTATGTCTCACAATACACTATGTATTGTAAGGCGGTGATCCGTCTCCCACTTGCTCTATTGTCGTTGAACGAAAAGGAACTACACAAACAATACAATGATAAATAAAATCTCAAAAAATCATATAATAAAAAAACATAATCAAGATTACCTCCTACAATAGAACATTGAGTCGATGGTACATGAGGGGCTCCAATATGAAACTCATAACAAATACCAACAATGATGACAGTGGATGTAAGAAACACCCAATCGTCAGGTATTGAATATGCCTCAAACGATGCAAAACATCTCTCCATCTCTCTCTGAAATAAATAAATGCCCCGCCCTTTATCTAGAATACTAATTCCATACATCTCCAGGTCTTCGTTGACAACTCTCATAATAAAGGTATTAATGTAAGGTAATATCCTAAAATTAACTCATAACAAATAAGTTATACAATTATTTATATATAGGTTCAACAAATATTTATACAATGTCTCTCTGGCCTAGCAATTACACTTATACCTACCCATCCCTATAAGCATCAATCATAATCTCTTCTATGTATCCCACGGTACTAGGAGCTAACCATAGAGGTGGCTTTGTAGAGACGGACATCATATAGTATAGAATGTCATGTTTCATATTTTGTAATCAAGAAAAGTTATGCAATAGAGAACAAGTAATCTAGTATCCTTGACAAAGGCATATCCAATGTAAAGGTAACCTCAGACATGTCTGTCAAAACATGAATAACAAAAATTACCATGGACAAATTCGTATAAAAAAGCAATCACAACAAAATCAATCAAAACGCATAATTTAAATAAGAAACCTGACTTGTCATTCTGAAGTCTTTAAGATATCCTTATAAATAATGTTGTTTGTCATAGGCATATAACTTTGAAGATCATTAAATGAAGACTCTATATCAGCATTATCCTCAACACAAGCGACACCTTCGTAGCATGAGGAGACCGTGCTCGTGAAAACACAACGTACAATTGTTGCTCATTGAGTAAACACTGGAGTCACCAAATACAACCTCGAGACATTTAGGGTTTGGCCTTGTGATTTGTTTATCAACATGCCAAATGCCAACTACACAGAAAACTGTCTCTATCTCATGGTGAATGATAGTTGGGTCTCTCTATGCATATAAAGGTAATCTATGGAAGAAATACTCTTTCACCAACTTTAGTACCAGTGATGATTTCAGTTTCCAAGACTTTAGAGTGAAAGGCCTTACATATTATCTGTGCAGTACCATTACAGAGCCCACATCTTGGACCCAAGTTAGGAAGAAAAATAACAAGAGCTTCTAACTTTAAAACCAAGCAGTGAGGTGGATATTCGGCCCTCCCAAAGGTCGATTGCATTCAAAAATTCTATGGAATATAGGAATGAATTTTCATCATTTTCACGAATTGAATCTACACTAAAATATTGCTTAGGCTCACTAAGCATTGCATCCAAAGATTTCTTATTCACAATATCCAATAGAGTTCCACAGAAACGGACAACGCAATGTTGCATTAATATTATCCTCAAGTCTGCCCTTCATAATGACAGGAAAAATTTGTCTAAAATCTTCCCCCCCAATAATACAACCTTTCCACCAAATGGCTTACCTGCTGAGAACAATACATCTTATAAGCTCCTATCCAATCTTCAAAAGAATAATGATGAATCATTGGAGCCTCAGCAAAAATAATGAGCTTACAAACTCTCAAAACCTCTACAAGTTATCCATGTATAGAGATTTTGCAAGTTGAAGAATTGTTTAACTCCAGAGGTATCTTGAATCTAGAATGTGTAGTATACTAAGAGTAGAGAAAAAGTACCCGATGATATAGTGGCTAGAGTAACATGTCCTTGTCCACATAATCACGCAAGCAAGAAACGATACAAATATATCTTGCCTGATCCCTCGAACCATCTAGAAAAAAATTCACTTGCATCTATGGAAACTACATGCATTACAGAGCTTGCAATACACTGGCTATCTGTTAAACTCCACAGCAATTGACAGGTTAGATTGTTCAACACTATCAAAAGCTCTCTCTTCCAAAAGCAATCTATTTTTACCCAAGACTTCCAAATCAGTCATGTTCAATTCAAGCATTCCTTCAAAATCTCCAACATTATATGTGACTGAAAAATAAGGGTTATATGTCACAACCCATCTGCTATCAACATTACATGTTTTCATTACCACAATTCTTCCATCATTCTGATGCATATACACAGGGTAACCACTCTCATCCACATTAGTCTCTTGTGTAAAATCATGTGGATAGTTCCTTGTGTATTTCCCTTCATCCATACAAACTGCATTTGCGTTGAATGGCCCACAGGACCCATGGATATCGCACTGCAACAAAATATCATACAAAGTAGGAAACATTTGTTGCTTGTCAAGCCATTTAGCACATTAATATGTCATAGTCTTGGACAGTCTTAAGTTTATGGGCACTATCCAAGATCAATAACGTGTGTGAATTGAGGCAATCCTCTTTTTTGGAACTCAATGACACTCCCATATCCAGTCACGTTACCAAAGAGCCCCTTATTTACGATATTTTTCATCATATGTGAATGTTTTTCGTAAAATACTATGGTAGGCCGATCGCATGCACTTTACCTCGGAAGTAAAGCTTCCAATACCTCTAGCCACATTGGATGATAGAGGTGAAAGTAATGAATAAATCAAGCTTGTCCTTTGAATGAACAATTGCCATGGCATCCTGATAAAGCTAATACATTTGTCATGGCCCACTAGTAGAGCTGGAAGTTAACACTATTCTGCTTCCCACTATCCTTCTTGCAATACCATTTCTGCTTCCTTCTGCGTAAAGCATGTCTGTTAAACTACTATAAACTTTTGAATGTAAATTTTTTTGATTATGGCATAGGCATGATATCCGTTACTCTTCAACACTGCAAATAGGCTTCAACCATAAACTGTTACAAAACACCCTTCCACCACACAGCAAGCATGCATTTGTATATGGACGAACTTGCAACTCGTAAGCATAGTATTGTTGTTGATTCATGCCTTAATCTTGTATAGATACATAGATAAGCATGCAGTGCCTTAATCTTAAAGAGAAGACGACAAAATCAATCATACTTGGTAGTGCACCATCGTCGAAAACATTAGCCATCTAGAGTTGGGATTCGAGAGGATGAGAGCGAAACAAATCTCTTGGGACGACCCAGATGACCAAACAGGGACATGTCGAAGGGAGGGGGGGCAATGGGAATAGTGAAAATAGTTAGAATCAAAATATCGTGGAAACGTGCAGCCGAGAGATCAGGACCCAAACTTTAGAGTCTAGGGGAGCATGGCCAACATGCTGAGGTGAAACACAATGAGAATGACGAAAACAATGAAATCGATGGGAACGAAAATAACGGTAAAAACAAAGTAACTGTGCTGGTGGAGGTGGGCCGACCTCGTGACTATGTGACACACCATGTTTCAGGAGGGATCTATGGTTGGAAAGATGTGTCGTGATCGATATTGAATATGCACTGTCCGATTCTAAAGTGAACAACGGGTGAACTAGGGTTAATTGAACTAAGATGAAAATTATCTGACAAAAAAATGAACTAGGAGTGAACTAGAGCAATAAACTTGAGGTGAACTAGGGGATTGAAAGATTAGTTTCTTACATAATAAAGTTTTTTCGACGATCCTAAGTTCTTTCTAGAAAGTATAGCATAGTGGTTCGACATTTCACTTCCAAAATGCAAGTCTTGAGTTCAAATCCTCTTTTGAACTTTCTCAAAAAATTTATAAGTCCTGAACCCACCCCCCCTAGTTCACCTACAAGATCGCTTCCCCTAGTTCACTGCTAGTTCACTTCTGACAGCAATTCAACGATCCAAAATTGCCGCGATTGCAACACCTCTTTCCAACCATAGATCTCTCCTAAAACATGGTGTCACATAGTCACGAGGGTGGGCTGAGACGGGCTCGCAGTAAGTTCAATGCAAATGCAGTCGTGGTGAGCTAGGCATTGAATGACATGTCACGCCGGCAAGATGGCAAACATTTGATGAGGGACTCTTAATGGATTCGGATGAGAGTAAAGGATGTGTGTGTGTGTGTGTGTACACTCACACACATATATATACATGTACATATATATATATATATATGTATATACACACATATATATACAGATATATATGTTTTGAAAGGCTTAGATTGTGGGGAATCATTAAAGCTTATCTAGCTACATGTAAAAGTTTCCCTAAGACATGCTTACCTATAGAAGTATTGACTCTGCTTAACTCTGGTGGGCACTACGACCCCTGTGGGGGCCTAGTGCCCCCATCGCTTTACACATGGTCCATAAGTGCAGGATGGTAGGAGCGTACACACCCGAGTTTCTCACATATGCCCCGCTACTTAAAAAGGGCCAATTACGGGTGATTAAAAATGGTTCCTCCAACTAAACAAAAAAACTTCACCATTGGTGACGTGTGTGTGTGTGTGAGAGTGAGAGTGAGAGTGAGAGTGAGTGATTTTTTCTTCCTCATGCACCTTCGACTGAACTCATAGCGCTAGGCGTTTAACATAACGTTCATATTCTTGGTGGTTATAACAACCATATTGTTTTCTTGCTGTTTTCTGTCTCCACGCATGGAGCAAGAAATGCAACCT